>NW_028301262.1:1650000-1980000 GCF_061612785.1 Hesperophylax consimilis | reverse complement strand
GTGTCTATAAATACTTTAAAATTAATCTACCTATCTCTGGCTGAATCCACAATCCGTTATGGAATCACTTCTTGGGCACATTCTTGTAAAACTAATATAAGTTATATCCTAACATTAAAAAACTCCCTCACAAAATTGTTAATCCATAAATGCACACAGAAGCGACACCAAATTAATATACAAGTCTCTGAATGTTTTACCTGTCAGAGGATTATTGTTTTATAATATTGTAAGTCAACATCTTATATTATTTGATTCCTTGTATAGGAAAAGAGTTTTCCATAAACATAATACAAGATTCACTCAAAATGAAGGATTCGTGGTTCCGAAATGTACCAATAAATACGGTGAAAGAACCCTAAACTTTATTGTACTCAGATTATTTAATAAACTACCAATGACAATTAAAAATATAAACGTTTTTACAGATAAAGTCAAATATAATCTAAGGAAATGGCTATTAGATACTGAGGATTTATATTGATGCCCTACTGAAGACTTTGTTTTCCTAATTGGAATTCACATTCTAAGGAAATGGAAAATCGTTATAAATTTGTATTACCTTATGTATATTAATAATAGAAGTACTTGTTGATTACATTCATTTGTTCATACTAAACTCATTTGTGCTTGTTTGCTATATGAGGCTTATACTGCTTTTTACATATTTATATTAAAACAATTCTGTAATTTAACCAACTTATCTTTATTGTTAATTTATTATCAACATTATATATACCTACATACTGTTTACCATTGTACCATGTTATTGCAAATAATGTTGTCATTATGTACCTGCTCACAAACTACATTAGTTGTTTAGCAGGTTTTGAATGTTAATATATAAAAATAAAATAAAAAATGGATGTTGTATAAAGGTAACCAGAGTGAAAAATAACAATATTTGAGAATTTATACATCACATCTTTGTACGATGTCAGACATGTAAGTGCTTTATTCGTAATTATTTCAACATGGGAAACTAACGTTTTCTTATCATCGATAAGAAAACGTTAGTTTCCCATGTTGTTCCCATGATAAGTTATACTTTTAAAAGATATACCTACGTTGCAAAAAATAAAAAATATTAACTTGATAAACAGTAAGCACAGAATCGGACCTACATGAGATTCCTGAATTACCCCACTAGAAACATAAAATTCATACAATAAATGGCTAGATCTTTTTATGAATAGTTTTCTAGACGTTCAATAGGTCTCAAGCTATTTTAGTACATTTATTTTGAAAATGAATTACATTATACGTCAAGAACTTGAATAAAGTTCACGTTTTTTAATAATTCGACATTGAATTAATAAGTTAGAATACATACATAACGGTGAAGCAAGATTAAACTACGGAAGCGAGGTAGAGAAGGAGTATCTGGATCAATTGAATAGCTAAATGGCAAGAATATTCCCTGAGCTGAGGATGGTCTCTCGATATCGTTTACATGTCGCACATACAGTTTTCAAACAACTAAGACTCCGGGCCCCTAGAACCGAATCTGATGAACTTTGCGTACGTGAGTATTCAAATTTCCCCTTTAAAAACTTGAATAGTTGCACTCATTACATGAAAAAGTTTTTCTCCACTGTGGGTGAACATGTGAACTTTTAGCCGTCCCTTTGTTGAACATGAATGGTAGCAGTCGGGACATGAAAAAGGTTTTTCTCCACTGTGGGTGAACATGTGAACTTTCAGCCGTCCCTTTGTTGAAAATGAATGGTTGCAATCGGGACATAAAAAAGGTTTTTCTCCACTGTGGGTAAGCATGTGAATTTTAAGATTCCACTTTATAGAACATTGATAGTTGCAGTCGGAACATGAATAAGGTTTTACTCCACTGTGGGAAAACATGTGAATTTTTAGTTGTCTCTTTGTTGAACATGAATAGTTGCAGTTGGGACATGAAAAAGGTTTTTCTCCACTGTGGGTGAACATGTGATCTTTTAGCCGTCCCTTTTTTGAACATGAATAGTTGCAGTCGGGACATGAAAAAGGTTTTTCTCCACTGTGGGTAAACAGGTGATATTTTAGATGTGTCTTTGTTGAAAATGAATAGTTGCAGTCGGAACATGAAAAAGGTTTTTCTCCACCGTGTGTAAACATATGAATTTTTAAAACCCTCCTTTGAAAACACGTATAACGGCATTCGGAACATGAAAAGGGTTTTTCTTTTTCCTTTTCAGTATGGATGCGAAAGTGTTGTTTTAACGATGAATTTCGAATGCAAGAATAGTTACAAAGGGGACAATAGTATCGTTTTTCACCAGGATGCGTCTTAGGGTTGGCTAATAAGTCTGAAAAGAATTGGAAAAAAGCTTAATTAGTGAAGTACAGTTAATATATATATATATATATTTTTAAACAAGATACGCATAAATGGTTATCTTTAACAAACAAAAATCGGCTGTGTCGGCGGTCTGTTTAATTTTTTCACAGCGCTATATGTAACAATCTATAAAAATAAATATGTCAATGGATCGTTTGTTTAAAATCTTAAATCCCCGAAAGTTCTTCACCGATAGCCTTAAAATATTGACACAATTTTGTATTCGAATACTCGTGTGTTTTTATAAACCCATTTTATATACAGCGTTTTCCAATAGGAGTTGTTATTTTGAATAGACCGCTATTTCGTTACTTTTGAAGGTGTCTTTTTTGACATTTGACGAGTAGAAACTACGCCATTAATAAAAATGGAACGAAACACGCATCAACAACGCATTGAAATGATTAAAATTCACATGAGTGAATCAAATGCAAATCATCTTGAGTGATGAGGCCCATTTCCACCTCAGTGGCGTCGTCAACAAGCAAAATTGTCGCATCTGGGGCTCGAAAACCCAAGAGTTATTGTTGAAAAGCCTCTCTATCCTCAACGTGTGACTGTTTGGTGCGGTTTATGGTCCGGCGGAGTCATTGGACTTTACTTTTTCGAAAATGAGGCTGGAGCAACAGTTACGGTGAATGGATTGCGCTATCGAGAGATGATTAATGATTTATTATGGCCGAAAATGGATGGTATTGATCTGGACAACGTTTACTTTCAACAAGCGGCGCTACGTGCCACACAAGCAACGAAACCATTGATGTTTTACGATAGAATACCAAAATAACACCTCTTATTGGAAAACCCTATAGATGTCACCTGTGACAGGTAAAAACATTTTTTTGAAAACCAGCGCCGTCTGTTAGAAAAACTTGTTTTATTAGTAGTGCTATCTGTTGGACATAAAAGAAACACGCGCTAATGTTTCACTATCTGCACAGACAGAATGAGCCACAGCAATGCGTGGCGGGATATAGCTAGCACATAATAAATATGTATGTAATTTGAATCATATAAAAGAAGAGGTCTTTTGAGAACAGAATAACTAATGAATGGCAAGGACTTAATTAACAAGAATATACGTCCTGTCTTCGAAACGGGCAGGAATTCCAAACATCTGAAACCAACACACCTTTATAACCCAACTTGGAGGTTGTCGGAGTACTATCCGCATACTGCAAACACTCAGTCTTCACGTCCGGGTGGTAGATAACTATATCTGTATACGGCATTTCACATCCACCCTCTTCCTGGGACCCTGGTTCCACCTCGATGGAAACACTGTTGGGAAGACCCATTGCCTCCTGGTAAATGGTCCCAGCTAGAAATAAATAGCATAATGATCACATTCAGTTGGAAAGAAATATGTAAGATGTCGGATGTAAGCTGGACCACCTAAAGTAAATATCACGGACGATTATTTGACCTCGTGCATCAAAGATGTCAAATATCAAGATGGAGAGCAGGTACATAAAATTATACAATATTTTATACAAGAAGTTATAATGTTATCGCATAAAGCTAAGAATGATTATTGTAAAAAAAATTAAATAATCATTGTCCAGTTGACAGTTTGTTAATTGTGGTTCCTATCATATTAGTCATACTTGAAATTAAACTAAATCGAACGCATTATATTTTATGGATTTACTTGACATCGTGATTTAAATTTAAACTAAAATAATGTTTACAATCAATAACCGTGCGGCAAAAATCAGTGCACAATAAAATTTAGATTTATGATTAAAATATATCACGGCCGCTTTAACCAATAATACGGCAGAAGAGAGACCGCTCAGCTCCTAAAGAGAACTCAGTACGATGTTGACTTCACAAACATGACTGGCAGTAAATAGTATTATATATAATCTGATTGGTAGATATTCTCCGTATTCCCCGAAACTCCAAACGTAATAATGGATTGTCTCATTTGCAGTCATGTAGGTAAATCAAGTATTTCGGCATAATTAAGATCTCTATAGGGTTTGCAGATGGTCACCATTGAAGAATCTGTATAGAAGAATCTGCTAGCCCTGTACAATACGCGCAGTTTCTAGAAAACCTATCCATTACAATGCAACTTACTACTCGCCAAACATTCCTTCTTTACGTCGGGGAGGTAGATATCTATTTCGGTATACGGCATTTCACCTCCGTCCTCATCCTGCGACCCTGGTTCCACCTTGATGGAAACACTCTCTGTGTTAAGAAGATCCATGGCCTTTTGGTAAATGGTCCAAACTCAAAATATGTTAGAGCTGAAACGGAATATTAATGAATATTAATAATTAATCATATTTACGAGGGTTATAATTAGTTTAAAGTGATCACCTTCAGTTGGAACGAAATACTCAAAACCTCAAAGGTGAAATGGACCACATACAATAAATAATATGGAGCGTTTTTTTACCTTTAGCATCAAAGATGTCCAATATCAATATGGAGAGCAGATGTCTGAAAAATTTTGCCTGCTATGCGATTAAGGTAATTTTTTATCGCATAAAGTTAAGAATGCTTTCAAGGAAACTTATTTATATCACAAGTGTCCAGTTGACAGTTTGTTAATTACGCTTAGTATATAAGTCTAACATGGAATTAAACAAAATCAAAAGAAATATATTTCATGGATACACTTGCCACTATGCTTTAAATTTAAACTCGATTCATGTTTAAAAACATTAAAACATTAAACATTTAATTTTCATAAATTTTAAATATCCGTTTTCACCAATAACACGACAGTACAACAGAGACAGAACATTCAGAGAATTAAAAGCGGCGTTGACTTTACAAACATGACTGGCAGTAAATATATTTGACTGGATTAATATAACCGATGTAAATACGTTATTAGAGTTGAGTTTTGCAAGAGTTGAACCAGTTGCTACAATGTTATCTGAGTGCTAGATACTCTCAGTATCACCCTGAATCTTTATACAGATTAGAAAGGTTTCTTTAAATGGCTTAAGCCGTTTTTTGCGACCAGATTTGGTATAAAGCAAAATGTTTGATATTAGTTTCAATTTCAAGGTGCTAAGTAAAACAAACTTGGTGATGTCTATTACTGACAATGAGTAAACGCAAGACAATATATGAAATGTAACTTCTAGTGGAATTGACTAATTAGAATAAGCTTACGTTTTCCACTTAGTGTAAAGATATAAACAACCCCATGTACCGTCTGTCGCGCGTTAACCTGGTTGGTGTTGGGTAACTCAACATATTATAAAGCGAATGATGTAAAACTGATATATTCTTATAATTAACATACATCAATAAGGTTGCTCAGGTCTTTCTTATTCAATATAACATGAACCTACTTACACGAGTACAAGGCAACAGTTCGAATGTGTTGAAGAAATGTCACTAGAAAATTAGAAGTGCAAGAATGTGATTTACTTCGGAATACAAAATGTGATGTTCACTGAAGTGATACAAAACTGTATAAAAGGAACACAAATATTATGCAGAATACAACACTATTTCAGAAAAAAGGAACAACAATGGATGGTATTGTGTTACTAAGAAAGATGCACGAAGACGTAAATAAACCACTCACTAGGTCACTTTCGGGCTTTTTGTATGGGAAAAGTTAGCACACTTCTTAACCACAGATATAGCCGACGGAGCGTTGATGATATGCAAGGCAGAAAAAATCAAAGCCATATAAAAAATGTGCGACCATAGACAATAATATTGCGCTCAGCCATTCATTATTTGACCCAAAAACAATTTTAAAATTAAAAACGTCTTTGAAGCAGAAAAATATCAAAATGTTACCTGACGGCAAAGTTCACCTGACAAAACATTGTTCTAAGAAAATTAACTATCAGGGCTCGTGTTATCAAGAGGAAACTTTGTCAGTGGACACTTGTTAATCTGAGACAAAAAACCCAAAAGTAACAAAAAACTTGAATAAATGAAAAACGAAAAGAACACTGAAAAACAAACATGATTGTGCTTATCTGCTTATTTTGAAAAGAAAAATAAATTAACTCACGGTCACATGTTTAATATTTTTGAATGTGACTAAAACAATAAGATAAAACGTGATAATCATTGATAAACAGCGCACTTGAAAGGTTTTTGCACAAAAGACGGCGCTGTACAATTCATCCTAATACTTTTTTAAATTTTATTATGAATAAGTGAATCAATGAAATCGATACCCTTTATACGCTGTGAAGGTAGACATATTTGCCAGAAGGCATATGTCATAATGTAAATAATTAGGTAAGAAGCACTTTTAACAAGCCATTTAACGTATTTTGCGATTGCAAAATGATGACACGTAATAACCTAAAAACTGTCAATTCATTTTGAACTTGAACTTACGTAGGGAGTACATGTAGGTTGGGTTGAATATATATTTTTAACTCGCTAACACTACACGGATTATATTTTCATCACAAATAACTTTAACTAGCTAAATTTTAGACACGAAATGATAGTAACTCACGCCATCACACATCTGCGTCATGTCACGCGTGGCCATAAATATACCACTCTCTAGATCGATATCTTCGGGCTTTTTGTATACAACAGAATTATACAGTACTTAACCACAGATATACAAGCAGTACCTACCGTGCGGAAAAGAGCAGTAGACAAGATAGAAAAAACTCAAGGTCATCTAAAAGTAAGATGCAACCATAGACAATATAATTGCTCTCGGCCTACTCCATTCATTCACTAGCCCAAAAAAAATATTTTAAAAATAAAAATGTCCTTGAAGCAGAAAAATGTCGAAATGTTTTCCAAGGGGCAAGGTTCATCTGACTAAGAAAATAAACTTTTACAGTGCATTTCCTTGAGATGAAACTTGTAAATCTGAGAAGAAGAAACCCAAAATGACAAGAAATTTGCAAAAACACTGAAGAAAATTTCCAAAACATGATTGTCCGACAGTATGACGAAGAATTCCGACATTTTTCAGCCTCATGAACTCATGGTTACATATGTTTAAAAATCTTTAATTTCACCAAAACAATAAGATAATACAGGATAACACTAATCAATAACATGAATAAGTTTATCGATATAATAAATAACATTTATACGTTGTGGAGGAAGACATAATGTCAAGTATGAAGCATTGTTCAAAAAACCGAACGAATAACCTAAAACTGTTAATTCACTTTAAACTTGAACTTACGTAGGTAGGTTGAATATAATATGTTTGTAACTCGCTAACACTATACTGGCTTATATTGTATTTTTATCACGAACAACTTTAACACGCAATATTTTCGACGGAAATGATAGTATTTCGGCAGAAAATGACAACCCGCGTGTATAAATAAACCACTGTCATTTTGTTTGAATGATTTGAAACTGTCAAAATTCCGTCATCTCTTTCTGTTACACGAGTCATTATGGTAGAGAGCGAGAGATCAAACCAATCCTTCTGTTCTCACCAATGAGATCTGAGCTTTTAGCCATATTATTCGTTTTCTATAAGAATTTTGAGGTGGGCGTGGCGGTTTCAAATGAGTTTCGAGGCCAAAGCTTAGTTAAATGCCCCTGCGCGTGGCCTCGAGCGAGATGTCAAACTCTAAGCCAATGAGATCTGAGCTTTCTGCCACAATATTTTTTTCTATAAGAAAACGGAGTTATTAATGTCGGTATCAAATGGGTTTCAAGGACAGGCCGTAGTTACATGCCTCTGCACAAAGAAATGGAAACGTCACTAGAGGTGGTCAATATTTGGGTAAAGGTTATGAATTCCGCTTCACGGTATATATGGAATGTTTACTTTGAAATACTTGAATTTATTTATATTATTAGTAAAAGTTAGTACCCATAAATGTTGGGGAAAACCAAAAATAAACACTTCAAATTTGAATTTCGTTGAAATTATTTCACAAACACGATAAACAGTATATACACCGGTAGTCAACCAAAATCAGTCAGCCATGATCATAAATAAACCACTCTCTAGATCGATATCTTCGGGCTTTTTGTATGGCCCCATTTTGTCACCCCCTTAACCACAAGCGACCACAGATAAAACGGTCGTTTGGTCCAGACAGGTAAATATATCGTGGACCATAAAGAAATCTCAAGGCCATTTAAAAAAAGTGCAAACATAGACAATATAACTGCACCCAGCTAACATCGTTCATTCACTAGCCAAAAAAAAATATTTTAAAAATAAAAATATTGGAATGCAGGAAAAGGAAAATAAAAAAAACCCACAGCTATGCACACATCAAAATATTTTTTATTTTCAAAAAGACAATCGACAGTAATTCAAAACAGGGTCAGTTCAACCGATGTATTGAGTAAGATAATTAAGTAGAAGATAATACTAATATATCTAAACAAAACATGAAACAGAACAAGACATAGAAAAATAAAAAGTAACGGTCTCAACTAGGAATCGAAGCCAGGATTTTTTTCTTAGTGCAACAACTTAATAGGATTTAATTTGACCTTGCACAAAAATACAAGAAGATATTATACAAAAAATACATATTCAACGTGTTGAAAGATATTCATTATGTCAATAATCTTAACGCCTTTTGACTTTTACATGGTATAATTTAAATCATAATACAAAAACCAAAATATAAGAAATAAAAATCGTGTACATAATAAAAGCTTGTAAAGAAATATAGCTTGTAAAACACCAAAAGATATTATAAAATAGAAGTTAAGAACATGTAATTAATATTTCTATTTTGGATACTGACAATTCGTGGTGGAATCCATTATCTATAAATAGTATAAAATAAAGTGACATTCGCGTCTGTCTGTTTGTGCGCTTAGTTCTTCTTAACTATGAGACTGATTTCGTTAAGGTTTTCAGCATCATTTAGAGAATTTCTTCCGGAAGGTTTAGATAAATAACACATGCATTAACACATATTGATAAAATGCAGAGAAAAGTCGATATAAAGATTATTTTTGGCCGCTTACATTGCTAACGCTGGCGAGACCTTATGAGAATATCAAAATAATGTACTACGGAATTGTATACCTTAAAAAGGCCTAAAGAAAAGTATGTTATATATATATACAAATGTTTTATATATCGCAGTTGCCGTCTGGTCCCCAAAATCTCCTCTTGTGCGTCTTCTGTTTCCTGGGAGAAAGGGCTGCCGTCGGATCAACGCAGCTCAAAATGCCCTTCGTCTTACCTAGAAAAAGACAAAATTTGAGACCAATGATTACACTATTCTAGTATTGTACACATATTTAATAAAACTCATGGATAAAATTAATTAAAAATATTTTAAGAAAAAGGGGACATTAATGGTAATGGATTTATTCACTGTTAAACTTTTGAACTTTCTTGTACGGGAAAAAAAGCGTTTTATGCAGTTTCTGCAGAATTTGTAGGGAGCGAAAACAAAACTTCTTGAGCGAGTTTCACTGCAATATAAATTAGGTGTATACCTTCAGAATATTCCTTCAAATGAGGATTCCACACTGTTCAAGCGTACTGTAGGTGACTTACATCTTATAAATATTAGTAAAGAGTAACAAATTTAAGTGTTAATTATTATTGCCACAGCACTAGAAGTTATTCAAATTCTCCTGCAGGGGTTTCATATAATTTCCAAAGCTTTGTCGCCAGCAAGCATTATGGAAAATGCTGGTTAAATCTGAATAAGGTACATGATTCAATTCTGGAGAGGATTAAATGACCTTGATTGATGTAATCGTGGCTTTGTTTAGCAGTTTTAGCATCCTAATACGTGGTATAGTATCGCGTCGGAATACGGATAGTTCTGAAAAGGAAAATTAATTAAATTATTAGCCAATGAAGTACATTCAGGAATCAGGATCATTGTATCAAAGAACGAGAGGTTAGTACCTGTATTTAACAACGGGTTCGGGTCCTTCTGTCAATTGATGGAGATAGACCGGATAACACACTTTAACACAACACAGCATTAATTTATCACCTTGAAGAATTCTAGCACGCAACATTATTTTTAGATGGGTGAAAGAAAATTCAAAATATTTAGGTACGCTAAAAACTTCAACTGACTTCATGCTTCAACTTTCGAAATGGCGTCTTGGAAATTACCGTTAATTTTTATAGCAGCATAACCCATGCTTAGCTTCTCTTTCTGTTACATAAGTCGCTATGGTAGAGAGCGAGAGATCAAACTACAATTTTTGCTCTGAGCCAATGAGATCTGAGCTTTCAGCCACAACAACTTTGATACCTTAGCGTAAGCGAAGGTGTGCAGTAGTATTGGTGAACAAAACCGGCGACACTCGGCAAAACAATTCCACACAGTATGAACTGCTCATTAAGGTGGAGCGGTCTAGTATGGAGAATTATTTTTTTCGTAATATAGAATTCGGCATACGCGGGATTGGTGCTCCGTTATGTACTTATCTTAAATAAAAAAATATTTATTTATAATTACGACATCGCCACCACTTTGAATTTTTGATAAAAACACTGAAAACACCAATAATGTTCTCCCGATTCTTAGAAATGCTTATAATTATGTAAAAAAAAATTGAGTGTTTATTTATTACCTATGATATAATTACATTATTATTTTACAATATAATTATAAAGTAGGACTATAGGAACAATTAAACAGTTAAACTATGGGTATTTGTAATTGTGCGCTGCAGTAGAATAAATCAACTAATTTTCGAAATTTGTGTTTATATCGACTGTTCTTTGAAAGTTGAACATTATGGCAATGTTAAGAAGTGAACTAACTTGTCCTGTATTCGGTTCTGGAAGTGATTTACCTTTGAATGTTTTGCCTACTTGTGAAGATGTATTACGATGTGTTTTGTGGGTGCACCATTCTAAAAAAGAACAATTTAAAGATACATATGAAGAAATTTCCGTGAAGTTAGAGGATATCTGGAATAGAGCGTCGATTCCCATTATTGACCACAGGAGCATTGCGAGACAAATTCGTACGTATTATAATATGTACTATAGTTTATCAAATAAGTCGTCCAAAAGCAGAAAAAATATTACGGCTTATCGTCAAAAACTTCAACATTTCAAAGAAAAAACCCCGTTTCTTTTTGATATAGCGACATGCAGATGCACATCTTTTGACTTACGTTCGTGTGAAAAGAAGCGAAAAATTCCTATCAAAGAACAAAAATTCCTACTGGATCAGCGAACGGATCGAAAAATGATGATAGGAGGTCTGGACCGAGATGATACAAAAAAAAAATGAATTTATTGACAAGGAAACGTTATCATGATGAGTTTGAGTGCAAAAACAAATTAACTGACGCTATTCCTTCTTGTAGTTTAAACTTTAGACTCTCAAAAAAATGTGCTTCGTCTTCAATTCCTCAAGAAATAATGCAAAGTGAAGCACAACCAAATAATTCTCACCATGAGGTGAAAGACTTCCCTGTTGTGGCCAGAACATTATAGAGATATTGGCTTAATTTCACAGAACGATACATCTCGCGTTGTGGATATGAGTAAAATTCGTCGAGCTCGAAAGAAGAAAAGAACTGCCCTTACTATTAAGCCGTTAGTAATCGATTCCAATCAATTTGGTTTATTCTTCGACAAACGGAAGGACAAAACTTTAAGCATGGAGGACAACCGGCGAAAAATAATAACTGAAGAATACGTTAGTTTAGTAAAAGAACCAGGTAGCGAGTACATGGGACACATTTCATTAAAACCCGGAAAATCTGAAGCAATAGGTAATGGAATTATTTCATTACTGTCTTCGAAAGATATTGCTTTGAAAAAATTGTTGCAATTGGATACGACGGAACTGCAGTTAATACGGGGTACAAAGGAGGTGTTATTCGGCGCCTTAAATCACATCTCAAACGGCCTTTACAGTGGATTGTTTGTCAATTACATGCAAACGAACTCATTTTGCGACATCTCTTTGAGAACATCGACGGAACCACGACTGGACCGCAAAGTTTCACTGGAATTATTGGTAAATCTTTAAATAAGTGTGAACAACTTCCTGTCGTGAAATTTAAAATCATTCAATGTTCATTACCAAGTATGAAAAATACACAGGATTTAAGTACAGATCACTTGTATCTACTGAAAATTTGTAAAACTATTGACTCCGGATTCTGCATTGAAAATTTATCAAAAACAAATCCCGGTAAAATTGTACAATCCAGGTGGCTCACTACAGCGAATCGGATTCTTCGGCTTTACATTTCTACCCTAAAACCGTAAAAAAATATGGTTACTTTAACGACATTTGTATTAAAAGTTTACGCACCTATGTGGTTCAACATTGAGACCAAACCATTATGTATTTCCGGTGCAAGGCATTTACACGAAACAATAGTGCTTTTACGGTATTTGCCCAGTGATTTAAAAGATATTATTGATCCAGTTATCCGGCTTATATGGCTTTTTTGGGCATCACGAAAATATATTGTTAGCCAAGTTAAACGACAACCGAAAATACGTAAGAGTGTTGGCGTTGAGAAGAATATTGAAAGCTCGGGAAATGAAAATGCAATCAGACTTTATTCGTACCTTCAAAGTGCCTGTTTTTGATTTTTCAGCAGATGATTATATTGATGTTAGAAAGTGGTAAAATATAACCGAGCCACCACATTTGTAAGCGACGAGACAATTTTACAAGCCATTACCGATCACACGATAATTGACGATGTCATACTACCAATGATAAAGAATTTTCCTTGCCACACTCAAGCTACAGAGAGATGTGTAAAAATTGTAACAGAAGCCTCAGCCGTTGTTTGTAGACCCTTGAGGCGAGATGGATTAATAAAATAAAGGTTAGAGTCACGACACCTTATGCCTATTTTTAACACCAAAATGCAGTACCGCTCATATGAACTTTTGTAATTTTCAAGTTTTTCAATGCGGTAAATAATATAAGTAAATTTTTTATTTCCAACATTTGTTCCATTCTAACAATCTACGAATGTATTATCTGTAAAATAAATGGTAAAATACAAATTTTATGTGTGTTTTATTTCGCGTACATGAGCTATAAATACTTAGGTAAAATCGTGAAAATGATAAAATATAAAGCTTTGGCGATGTCCAGGTATTGTGAATATATTTTTTTATTTTTTTCTTTGTAATTGTTAATATATGGAGCATCTTTCCAACTATGCCGATTTTGAAATTCTCAAAAAAAAAAATTCACTCCACCTTACTGCTCATAGCACATCTCGTTCTTCTAATATCTTTGGAGTGCGCTAATATTTTTAAACAATAATAATTAAGCGAAAATTGTGAAAATATTTAATAAAACACGAATCATTTGAAATAGAGCAAAAATCTCTCATCAAATGCTTTAGTTGCATTTAAAGATACACTGTGAATTTTTTCATACCTATAACATATTAAATAATACTACAAAAGGTGTTTTAAATAATTTGCGTAGCATACATTGCAATTTTTTTATAATATTAGAAAAATACCTTTTTTTGGAACCGATAACTTAGAGAGTTATAAATGTTATTAATTGGTATAAATTGAGTATGCGATGACTTAATTGCTTAAAATTATTCTCGCTTTGTCGTAATCTTCTACATCCATACTTACATTGTATAATAAAAAAATAAAATTCTTTTATTTTCTCTGTAATTTTGATAATATTTTGTAAACAAAAACCTAGCTAACAATAACTATTAATTTTTCGAAGAAAATTCCTTCTGAAAGCTTATCACTTTGTGGTGTAATTATTTATTAGAAAAATACACAAATAACTTTGTTTACATCACTTAAATATATATATATATATATATATATATATATATATATATTTATATATATATAACCTCTACATGTTTCATGAACAATGAATCATCATAGAAACAATAACAGAAAATCAAAGAAATCTACCAGTCCGCCTCACCACAGGACTACCTATTGAGGAGGACTAAGAACAAACAGATGAAATATTATAGATTATCATATATTGTAACTCTCATCAAACCTGTAATTAAATAGACACTAATAATTTTTTTTTTTTTTTAAATGTTCACATCATCAGGAGCAAGTATATACACAAGTGATGTAAACAAAGTTATTTGTGTATTATTTTAATAACAATAACTGTGAAAATTGCCATCTCAACACAGGCGTATCACACCTAGAGAGATGGGCAATACGTCATTATTGTAATTAAATGTAATAAATAAAACATAATTAAATACGGTTATCAATTTGGTATTTTTTCTCCGAGTTTCGTTTTCGCGGCATTTTAATTGCTCCGAGATACCCCTTCACACAGAGCGATTTTAGTTGATCAAGTCGGAGTTGAATGATACTTGAAAGCTCATCGACAAATGTTCAAAAGAGTTGATCAAGTTTTTAGTTGAACGACGAAAGTTGAAAGCCCGTCTACTTTTGTTGTTCATGAAATCGTTCGATCGTTCATGAAATCGTTCGATTTTCCCGCCGAATCGAAACTTGTGAACATATGTTTCAAGTTGCAGGCGACTTTTAGTTCCTTGCGGTTGAAAGTAGACGTTAGACCTTTCTACTGAGTGTAATTAAAATCAAATTTAATAATACAATTATTAAGTTCTTCAATTATTTTTTGGTTTTTGTTATTGTTACAGCTGTTTCGGGTTTCAATTCCATTTTCAAACTGTGGTTTTAGCCACGTTTAGACGACTTATTTATATGATTCTATTTTACCCCTCCCAATTCAAAATGATTTATTACCGTACTGATAAAATAATTGTGACAATAGATTTCATATTCTTTGGGGCTATTTTGAAGTCTGTTTTATGTTATCTTAATTGCTTAATAATGATGTAGCAGTGTGTTATATTGTTCCGGTTTTGTGAACATTCTTAGAAGCGGGGAATAAATATTTTTTATTACTATATGTAATATTAGGGTCATTGGTCCTTTTATTGATTTAGAATTGTTCAAGTAAATTTAATCTAATGCCCTTTCTTTCTATATGTAAGGGTTTAAGTTCATTGTTGTCAAGCAGGACGTGATTATTTACTGATTGGATGATATGATGTTTAAATTTATGGATCTATACCAAAGCCATCCTTATCTTTGGGATCAAAAGCAAGAAGTTTACAAAAATAAGAATGCCCGTAACATTGCAATTACAGTGGGTTGCCATATTAATAGGGACACCTATGAAAAATGTGTTTTTCACACTTTGTGTTCATAAAACACAGATGTTTATGATTTTAGGTGTGGTTATTATTATTTATTAACAAGGATATTAAATTTTGAAAATTTAAAAACCGTTTTTGTCCTTAATTTGCAATTATATATATTTTTATTATTATTTTTAAACATTATCGAACAAAAAGCTAATATTTCGTAATTTCGCCTATAGCCGCACTAACAGCTTGTACACGCCATGGCATACCATGGTATACTCTCAATGCACAATTTTGCAGTGATCTTTAAGTCAGGAGAATGATGCCACACCCGGATGAGGGTTTCGATGATCTGCTGCTTCGCTGTGATCACCTCCTTGGCAATCTCCCTCTTGGTGAGCTCCTACAGGTTTTCAATAAGGTTCATGTTAGGGGAATTCCCCGGCCAAGGTAGAACCTGCACATTTTTTTCAGCCAGGAATGCAGTGACAGTCCTGGATTTGTGAAAGGGGGCGGAGTTATGCATAAAGACGTATTCCTGGTCACCAAGGAACCATTCTCCGACTTGAGGCAGTAATCGATTTTCTAGTATTTGTCTGTACTGATCCTTCCTCATGGTCCCTTGCACGATGTGGAGGCGCCCCATCCCTTTGGAAGAGATGAATGACCACACCATGATACTGGTAGGGTGTTTGATCGTCTCTACAAGGCAGTCCGGATGAAATTTCTCTCCTGGGCGTCGTCGGACGAACGATGATTTGTTCAACAAAATTTGAAATATGGTCTCGTCAGAGAAGCACACCTAAAAAAAGGCCATAATCAAACAAATGGAATTTTTTTAAGTTTGATAACCACAAAATTGTTAATTACCATATTCCAGTTCTCTATAGTCATGTTTTGGTGTGCGTTGGCCCATTCCAGTAGTTATTTCCTCATATCTACTGTGAGGCGAGGTTTTTTAGCTGGCCGATGACCAATGAGGTTCTCCTCAGCCAATCTCCTCTGGACTCTCCTTTGGGATACTTCGATATCATCTTCGTTGATCATCAAGGTCAGACGAGCCACACTCTTTTTGCGGTTTTGGAGACAGACGTCTTTGATTTTGCGGTCAGTACGAAGTGTAGTGATTCGTTTTCTGCCACATTTCCCATTGTAATTCAATTCAAGGGGCAGGTTTTGATTGATTTTCTAATTTATTCTGTTAACCACAGACTTTAAAATACCTGTAATGGTTGCTTTTTCCCTTTAGGAATGTTGAGTGTTTAACAATAGTGTCTTCACTTCCGCACATTTTCTTGGGGACGTGTCTGAAGACCTAGCCAACTGAAAAAACAGAACATTGGACTCAAAAACTATTCACTGAAATAAGATATGAAAAAAAAATTACAAAATTAATAGATAATTAATAATTACTTACATTTTTGTACAGCTAAACTGTTAAAACTCTTAAATATAATTATTATGTATATGTATTTACCAGAACATCAATAACGTTTTTTCACAAAAATGCTGGCCACATGGAAAAAACCTTAAATTTTCGAGGGATGTGGCACTTTGCGAGTGTTGCCACTTCTTAAAAGTATCAGTGGTGATACCAGCAACAAAAATAACGAAAGAATGGCCATTATATCTAAGTTATTTAGAAATAGAGACAACGTAAATATAAAAATCAGGAAATATTGGAACTGTCCCTTTTAATATGGCAACCCACTGTAATTTGAAGCTATTTATACGACAGCCTCGGGACGACAGATTTTCAACTTACAAAGCGCCGTCCTGAGAAAATGTGAAAGATACCTTATAGCTCATTTTTGGAGGACCGCACTTTGTGAGTTGGAACCTTGTCGTCCTGAGAGAATTTGTAAACATTTCTAACATTTATTTTTGCAGATGAATGGCACAATATGATCTTTCCTAGGTGTCTACCTAGGAAAGATCATATTGTCTATTGCCGCGCCTTTTTTTATTGTTTCGGCTACCTTGTCTATGAAATCAAAGGCTGTAACAGGGGCATTTAACTAAGCTTTGGCCTTGAAACTCATTTGAAACCGCCACGCCCACCTAAAAATTCTTATAAAAAACGAATAATATGGCTAAAAGCTCAGATCTCATTGGTGAGAAAAGAAGGATTGGTTTGATCTCTCGCTCTCTACCATAATGACTCGTGTAACAGAAAGAGATGACGGAATTTTGCCGTTTGACAGTTTCAAATCATTCAAACAAAATGAATGTGGTTTATTTATACACGCGGGTTGTCATTTGCTGCCGAAATACTATCATTTCCGTCGAAAATATTGCGTGTTAAAGTTGTTCGTGATAAAAATACAATATAAGCCAGTATAGTGTTAGCAAGTTACAAACATATATTCAACCTACCTACGTAAGTTCAAGTTTAAAGTGAATTGACAGTTTTAGGTTATTCGTTCGGTTTTTTGAACAATGCTTCATACTTGGCATATGTCTTCCTCCACAACGTATAAATGTTATTTATTATATCGATAAACTTATTCATGTTATTGATTAGTGTTATCCTGTATTATCTTATTGTTTTGGTGAAATTAAAGATTTTTAAACATATGTAACCATGAGTTCATGAGGCTGAAAAATGTCGGAATTCTTCGTCGTACTGTCGGACAATCATGTTTTGGAAATTTTCTTCAGTGTTTTTGCAAATTTCTTGTCATTTTGGGTTTCTTCTTCTCAGATTAACAAGTTTCATCTAAAGGAAATGCACTGTAAAAGTTTATTTTCTTAGTTAGATGAACCTTGCCCTTGGAAAACATTTCGAAATTTTTCTGCTTCAAGGACATTTTTATTTTTATAATAGTTTTTTTGGGCTAGTGAATGAATAAAGTAGGCCGAGAGCAATTATGTTGTCTATGGTCGCATCTTTTTTTAAATGGCCTTGAGTTTCCTCTACCTTGTCTACTGCTCTGCTCCGCACGGTAGGTACTGCTTGTATGCTGCTTGTATATCTGTGGTTAAGTACTGTATAATTCCGTTACATACAAAAAGCCCGAAGATATCGATCTAGAGAGTGGTATATTTATGGGCTGTAATGACAAAATTTCCCCCTACAAAAGCTCGGAGTTATCAATCTAGTGATTGGTTTATTTATGGGCCAGTGTAAACACCGACAAGAACGTTGCGCCGCGTTACGTTGCGTGGCGCGGGCTAAGTGTGATTCTGCTGATGTCATAATACTTGTCTATGACTTCATTATTGTCTTTGTAAAACTAACCTAATTTGTTGACTCATCCTTTTGTCATCGCCAGTCGTATCACCCGGTTTTTACTCTCTAATTCTACATTTTATCCCTTGTTTAACCCACGAAGTTCAATTTATCTTTCCATACTTGTGATATTAATAAGTGAGTTCTAATGCTTTTAATAATTACTCTAATCATTTCGGTAGTGGCCCGTATCGGTACACTAAGTTAGGAAATCTATTGGCGTTTTGTTTGCGTAACGTTCAAACTGTCAATTAGACGTCTGCTTATACTACTACTTTATTAAATAAAGTGTTTGGAAAATATTTTAATTTTTAGTATAAAATATTTTATTAAAAGCGGATTAGCGGACTTAACAAAGGGTTTACCCGCTAAACTTTACTTATGGTTATAGTTATATCAACTTATCAGACGATTAATGACAAATCTTTCAACAGATTTCAAATGACAATTTCAAGGTCAAGATAGTCACAATATGTATATACCTATTTCCAAATATGAGTATCGCATAAGATATCATTGTTTTGACAGAATGTTTCAATCAAAAAATATTAAGCTCATTCAAAAGAGGGTTCCGTTACAACTATGTTCTGTTTCAGGTACATATATATTTGTTTGGGCTTGTACCAATTACCAAACCCTACCACAGCAGTGCCATGGATCTAGAAAACCAAGAAACTGTTTCCGTCAAGACGGAACCAGGGCCCCAGGAAGGAGGCGGATGTGTAATGCCGAACACGTTTATGGATTTCGACCTCCCAGATGTAAAGAAGGAATGTGCGGAGAGTACTCAGACAGCCAGTTAGTTGCATTACATGCGTAAAATAAGTTATATATTATTATTCCGAGTCCATTTTGGATTACCATGGCGACAGAACATAATATGCTTGTTCACGCGGTCCTCTGTTGCCGTAGTAATTTTAATTTTTATCTAGATATATATCTTTACCAGAACAGCCAAACTACAACATTAGTCAAAGTTAGTAATTTTTATTTAGTTTTTGTGAATTCCCCAAATGAGTCCTAACTGCTCTGAACCTCTTGGTTTAATTGGTGTATGTTGTAAGGCTGGTAGAAAGGAGGGGATGAAAATGGGGAGGTGAGAGGTGTGAAGTCCTGGCTATTCAGATGGCGTCATCTCAATCAATGTTTAAATTGTGAATTGTTTATATTACACCAAGGCGATACCGAGAGTATCTTCCACGCTGGAACGCGCTACGAGAATAAATTGTAAGATGTTATGAAGCAATCAAATAAAATTTGCTTGCGTCCGCTGGAATTTTATCCCGGGACCTCCAGATAACTAGTCGAGAGCCATACCCCACAATCACAGAAGCCTCTAATGCTCACAATAAGTGCTTGATTCATCAAGTTGTTCACTTTTTACTCATACGTTTAAAATACATATTGATGGAAGAAAACATAATTTCGTTGACTTAAAATGACTCCACACTGAAGGTGCTTAAGAACAAATACCTTTTCCTTCCTGAAGCGGACATCCGGGTCATGCTTATTAATTTTCTTCAATTAACCTTGAACTCTCTTCTCCTTATTCTCACTTCTGCAGGGTTAATCAACGATTTTTTTTATCGAAAATATTTTATATAATTTTTTTTTTTTGTTTAACATCCACATTGAAAAATATCCTGATAAAAGATACACGAACCCGTGTCCTTTCGATTTCCGGTCGACAGCTCTGACCACTGAGCTATGGCGGCTTATCTGAAAGGACACGGGTTCAAGTCCCGTTGGCGTCATGAATCTTTTATCAGGAGATTTTTCAATGTGGATGAGTGTTTCAGACTAATAATTATTGCTTATAAAAATAATTGTTACCCTTTGTGCTATGCATAAAAAATCTTGTCTTAAACATAAGTTTACCAAAAAAATAATAATCAATTGTCAATGTACGAACATGTTGTTTTATAGCTTGCATTAATGAGGAGACTATAACGGTCAAGGCGGAACTCGGACGCCGAGAAGATAATGATGGGGGTTTCTCTTGTATGGAAATTGATATAGACCTGCAGGATGTAAAAAAGGAATGCATAGAACGCTTTGAAAGAATTGACCAGTCCGGTAAAAATAATTTCTTTGGTTTATAATTTCTGTCTTCTCATTTTTTTATAAATTTTTATCAATTTTCTGTGCTTTCTTATCCTTAGTATTGATATTAAGTCGTACTGAGCCTTTATAATCGTATTTCTTTATTTTTTCTACAGATCTGAAGACGCATCCTATGGAAAAACAGTTATTTTGTCCTCATCGCACCTATTCCAATTTTCATAAGTCGAATTTTAAAAGGCACTTAAGCACCCATACAGAAAAAAAACATTTTTTATGTTCCGAATGCAACTATGCATGTTCTCAAAAATGCAATCTGACGAGGCACATGCTGACTCACTGTGGAGAAAAACTTTTTTCATGTTCCGAGTGCAATTTTTCATGTTCTCGAAAGTGGAATCTGAAGATCCACATGCTGACTCACAGTGGAGAAAAACCTTTTTCATGTTCTGAGTGCAACTATTCATATTTTCAAAAAAAACATCTAACGAGGCACATGCTGACTCACAATGGAGAAAAACCTTTTTCATGTTCTGAGTGCAACTATGCATTTTCTCAAAGGAGCACTCTGAAGAACCACATGCTGACTCACATTGGAGAAAAACCTTTTTCATGTTCTGAGTGCAATTATTCATTTTCTCGAAGGGGAAATCTGACGAAACACATGCTGACTCACAGTGGAGAAAAACCTTTTTCATGTTCTGAGTGCAACTACGCATTTTCTCGAAGGAGCACTCTGAAGAACCACATGCTGACTCACAGTGGAGAAAAAGCTTTTTCATGTTCTGAGTGCAATTATTCATGTTCTCGAAGGGGCAATCTGACGAGTCACATGCTGACTCACAGTGGAGAAAAACCTTTTTCATGTTCTAAGTGCGATTATTCATTTTCTCTAAAGAGCAATCTGAAGAGGCACTTGCTGACTCACAGTGGAGAAAAACCTTTTTCATGTTCTGAGTGCAATTATTCATGTTCTCAAAGGGGCTACATGACGAAACACATGCTGACTCACGGTGGAGAAAAACCTTTTTCATGTTCTGAGTGCAACTATGCATTTTCTCAAAGGGGCACTCTGAAGAACCACATGCTGACTCACATTGGAGAAAAACCTTTTTCATGTTCTGAGTGCAATTATTCATGTTATCGAAGGGGAAATCTGACGAAACACATGCTGACTCACAGTGGAGAATTTTGTTTTTCATGTTCTGAGTGCAATTATTCTTGTTTTCAAAAGTGCAATCTGATAAGACACATGCTGACTCACAGTAAAAGAAAACTTTTGTCACGTTACGAGTGAAACTAATAATTATCTTTTCTGACGAGTTACATGCTGACTCACAGTTAAAATTTACGGAAAACATTTTTAATTTAAATATTCAACTACATTGCTTTTCATCAACTTCTTTATGAAATGCAAGGTTATGGTGCACACCATTTTTTTTTAATCATTAGTAAAGCTAAGGTTAAAAAGCTTTGTTTAATTTTATGTAGTTTGGAAGCAGATCTGACTCTCACACAGCTCGTGCTTCTGCGAACGTTCAAAGTGTATCTCAAAAAGAAAAAATGAAAATGCGGCAAACAAGAACGAAACGATGGATATGTTGAAGATCGATAATGCCGGCCAATTGGCTGCGCTTAGTTACAATTGGACTAAATGACCTAAATTTTGCAAAAAAGATACTTTATATCTAGTACAAGCTATCCTGGTTTAATAACCTGGTTTAAAAAAAAATTAAACTTTACTTCTTCGCAAGCAATTAGCTGTCTCTGGGAGTGAACTCGGGACGGGGATATTGAACGATGTAAATGATCTCACAAACAAATATACACATTCATCATCAAAGTCTTGCTAACGACAGCGGATGCACTGTAACCGATGGTACCGAAAACTGAAACTTACCCATTATTCTCGCTTTAATTTTTTTATTATTATCGTTTTTTTTTAAATCTTCTGAAAGTAATGCAAAATGGGCGAGAGATTATAAAAAATTTTAATGTGATATTTGGAACCCTTTATTGTTTATATACCTTTGAGCCACTTGAGTATTTCCAAATATTATTGTGACTATAATAATACTCCATCGGTGTTCGAAATTATACAAAAAACTCAAATTATAAATCAATATATAGCATTATTCCTCGTATCTACCTACCTTAATTTGTAACTCCTATGATAGCCAGCTATTAATAATAAATTAATGTTATATCTTTTAAATGTACATATTTTAATTCGATTGTATAAACATTATAATTAACACTGTAAAATAGAAGTAGGCCGAGTGGCCTAGTTGTAGCATTGTGAACCATGTCATTTTACTAACTTCATTATTAATTCTCATTTTCTTAATAAATATAAATTTTTATTTGTTTATTTACATGTATTTTTATAATAATCATATTTCCTTAAATCATTATTATTTATTTAAGTTTTAATCCAGCATGACTGGGAGGATAGTACAATCCCAGTGTGCCATATTACATGAAATGCAGTAAAACAGGAAACAATAAAATAAAGTAAAAAATTATAAAAATGGAAATAAGATAAAACAAAGAGAGAAAAAAATATATACTAGGCAGGTACCTAAACATAAAATAAAATATAAATCAAAAATTAAATAGTCATATAAATAGGTAATACAATAAAAAACAATTCGATTAAATTAAATTAAACCGTCCATCAGGGAGGTCGCCGCATCATCTGCATCCATTGCTCATTGAGTGGGGAACTGAGCCACTCGGATGCAGCCACAACGATGATGTTGGTTGAGTCCTACCCCAGAAGCTGGCTAGTCGGTGGCGAAGCAAGGCGGGGAATGAGTGCACCCTCCCTTCAGTAAACATTGTGGAGGCACTGCAGAACCTCGGTAGTTGCATGAGCTGCCTGTTTGCATTACACCCTCAGCTTGTCCCATTGCGCTGCTGGTTATTGTGTCCACAGCTCAGATGTGTCACCACAGTGCAGTGGAGAATGCCTTGAAAAGTAATTTTCTGACATCATCGCTACAGTGGTAGAACCGCCTTGTGAGCATTCCGGCCCGTATATTGTTTGCTCTTTTTTGTCTTTCCATGTCTTCTATATCCTTCACATCTTCGGTTAGGATATGTCCCAGATATTTAACCTGCGAGGCCACAAGTAGTTCTTTTCCGTCTAAACAGATTGGAGGAATATTTTTTGGTTCCTTCTTGTATTTAAAAACCACGATTACTGAATTTTTTGAATTGTACAGCAGGTTATGTGAGATTGAATACTCTTCGCATATTTGCACAAGTCGTCTCATCGCTTTAATCGAAGGCACCAACAGCACCATATCATCCGCGTAATTAATATTGTTACTGCCTTGACCGCAGACATGACAACCTATTCGTGTATTATTCAGTTCTTGTAAGAGGTCATTAATGTACACATTAAATAGAATAGGAGACATACTACCCCCTTGCCTTACTCTGCTTTTTAGGAATAAGTGTCTTAAAATCTATAATGATGGATGGCAGCTTTAGATTATTATTTAAATAAACTGTATTTCGAGATGGCGTAATGATGGCATGTTTGGTGGGTGTGATTTAATCAGAGCGTGCTTGCTTTGTGACTATGGGTTAAGGGTTCATTTCCCACAATCGCACAGATTAAATAAAAATAACTTAATCTTTAATGTTAAGTGAGGGAAAATGACTGCGGCCTTCAAACATCTGCAGAAACGGGCGGTGCGTTTGACACATTCCCCATCTTAACAAACGAATTGCTATCTTTGAAGCATGCGTCAGGTGGAAAAAAATCTGTACTTGTTCTACCAGTATTTCGATGGAAGATGCTCCGAGGAACTGCGTCATTGATCCCGTCAGCACCAGTGAAAAGTTTTGATATACGGTAAACGCGCGCAAACGTTCGTACACTGTTAACATTAAATTGTCACATGAGAACGAGTCGGTTCTTCGACCAAAAGCTCTATTTTCAATAAGAGGAACTGCTGCGTGGCCTTTTTTATGCAAAAATAAATTTATATTTGACAAAATACCCAACCCAACCGAAAAAAAAAAGTTTTGACCAAAAGGTATAGAAAATATCTAGTATGGATATGTCGTACTTTATTTATTTGTGTTTTAAATGATCAAATATAGGCTATTAAATAATAATATTTAATCGTGATTTTGGTTAATGAACATAATTTATAAAAATAATTTTGGCCTTTTTGCTATAGTATTAAAATTGTTTTTTGGGGATCTGGCGAGAGGCACGAAATGAAAGACGTGTCATGAAGGTCACAGTGTTTATTGAGTCAGTTTGCCGTGATGAGAGTTGACGTAGGACTGATGTTGTATTCACCGGATGCTGGATGTGATGGCTGGTCAAGCTCGGGTCAGTGAGTCGACGCCGGGCGCTGGTGACCGAGACTCGAAGACGGTCAGGCACTGGCGAAGAACGTGGGTCTTCAGGTACTCCAGTGCTGACGGGAAGGCCGAAGGTGCGGTGGACCTTGTAGGCGGTTGAGCGGGAGGTGCGTAGACCAGTGAGGAAGCTGCGTGACCTCGTGGTGGTCATGGTGCATGGATGAAGCGCTGGTCAGATGCGCTGGAAGCAGGGCGCTAGGATCCGATGTAGCGCTGGCCAGGGACGGTGGCCAAGGCGCTATGATGATGTCCCGATCGAGTCCATAGTTGGGCCGGACGGAGCCGAGAATATTGTCCTAACGCGCGAGTAAGAGAAGCGCGACTCGTTGTGCCTTGTTAACTGACGGCGGATTGATGACTGACTGACTGCTGGCTGCGTCGGGCTTATTTATACTGTACAGCTGACGACAACAGTAGGTAAAAAGCGATTTTTTTTGTTTAGTTAAATTACAAATGATTCACGTTGATACACAAATTTATCGTTAATGAATTGAAATTTCAACCCAACAAAATAGGTAACGTAATGTTCCATCTTGGATACAAGAAGATTTTAAGAAGATTACCTGTTCCAGAGTGTTCCAGTTGCCTTCGTTGAACGGTGACCACTGCGGGGCCACGTTCACAAATGTAAAGGTAGCTCTCTGCGCCGGAGAGAATACAAAGTCGGTCTTGGCGGCGAGGTGTCCTCGAGTAAGGAAGTGGGTGGTATTGATGTACTTTTCGGCGGCCCCAGAGCCAAGGATCGTGTCGAACGCGGCCTTCTGTGAGTCCTGGGTATACAACGTGTTCACGCTCAGGCCGGGGGAAGTAGATGCCCTCTATGAACAAAGAAGACAAAGTCATTTGAAAAGGTTCACACTGTGGGAAAAAGGCAAACTCCAAGACTTTGTGAGGTCTGCGAAAACCTAGTTTCCTATTGAAATTTTATAAAATCAGCTGTTCCGGGTCTGGCAAGGTTTGGGCCAAAAAGAACAGACCGTCTCCAAAAGCGTCTCTGGAGGTCTATTCTAAGCCCTATTTCAATACCATATTGACGAAATCTGTCATCTATGGTCAGATAGCGATATTTGCGAGCATGGTCAGAGTATGATTCCGAAAGTCGGTAGACAAAAGCCGCTACTTTTAGCGCGGCCTCCGAGGTGTCGGATCCGCTGTCAATTTGTACAGCTTTTTAATTATATCCTTCGTTATTATTGAGTGGGGGTGAACAAACTAAGTTCTTGGAACTGAAAGAAATCGTATACACAATCCATAGCTAAGGCGTGATCAATTGATTCCGTTCGTTAATATTCTAATAACAGTTAATATTCTAAGTGAATGCCGGTACTATTCAATAGGATTTGGCTTAGGTATAAGCGGTATTGACTCCAGTCTTTATGTTTGTAAATTTGCTACAAGCTGGCCCAAGAAAAGAGAGTAAGATAACCTTGTTTTCGATTGGGTCGACTTTTTTCCATGTAAATAAGCAACAATTTTTGGCATATTATGCCGAGTTTGCATTTCAGATTTTGTTATATTTTTTTATAAATTCTAACAATTCAAAATAAACGGTCAAATATAGGTTAATTCACTGGCCATATAGCACCATAATCAGTTTATACGTATCAGTATTAATATTTGGAGGTATGGATTATTTTTAATGAGTGCACCAAATTTGAATGCCAATCACTCAACTCATATTCCGGTTAAAAAAAAACCCACACAACATCCCCAAAGATGACGTAGACTATGTGTAGACTAATGCAAAAATATGATTTTTTAACTCACGTGAGAAGGTGAGAGGTCTATCTACACCAGACATGTATTTAGCGTTATCAGGGTTCTGGTCGTAAAGCACATAGAACACCTCGGCCTTGGCCTCGTGGAAGCAGATAGTCATGATGGTGTGCGCCTTGCCTGCGGCGGCCAGACCCACAGTGATGATGGTGCCTCCGTCCACGCAGCTGCCTCCCCTGGCCTCGGTGGGCTTGGAGTGTGCTGTGCAGGCCACAGTGGAGAAACCGATCGTGCCGGAGAGCCAGTTCGACGCCGAGAAGGAAGTTCCTCCGGTCCAGACGAGATTCTGAAAATAACATCGAGTTATACTAGTTTGGGGGTTGATGCTACAAGCAGGGTCAGCCCTAGACCAAACGCTAGTACAAGAGCTCTGTATTTGGTATTAGGTTCATGTAGAAACATGAGTTTTGCTAATTTTTTAAGAAAACTAAATGAATCGTAAATCGGTTAAGAACGGGATTTCTTTGATAGGTTTAAACGTATGAACATTTAGTAAACAGGAATGTATTATCCAAACCTCGAAACACATTTTCTTAAGGTATTGGTAGGTTTCCTGATAAACTATTAGTATAAACGAAGGTATTATTAAATAACATAGTAAATATATCATCAATCATTAGCGCAATCCCTAATACGATATAAAATATCTACATTCGGACATAAAATCTAACTTTAGTTAAAAACTTACAATATTCTAACATTGATAAAAAATTCATTGCGAAATTGTAGTACTTTCCTTGTATAACCCTTAATTTTTATTCCTAACTTGCTTATAATTAACATTTTAGATAGAGGTTTCAATACTTAGCAAAACTAAAAAGGACTCAATGAGTGTCATTGAAAAATCTCTCTTTTAATTGTTCTTCTTTATCGTAGTACATGTGGAGACCAGATCCACACTCATATATAGACAAATTAAAGAACTGAGCGTCTTCGGAAGAAACCTCTCCTATTTTGTCAGCATCCATCACAAAGTCTGAAAAGGTATTTATAATCCTTCAAACTTCGCTGCTCTCCATTATCCCTGACGATGAACAAGGCAAACCGCTGAGCATTGGAGAATACTTTATACTTGTCCAGTATGAGGTTGATGACCCCCTGGGTGGACACCAGCGAGGTGACCCACACAGACATCTGGCTGCCGTAGGGAGGGGTGAAGAAGGACGTCTCTCGGTTTTAGAAATGTCCATTGATTGAACAGTGTCTCCTCATTGCTGCTGCCCTTTGACATCTTTTGCCTGCTCTCCCTTTGATGGCCGTTGACCCCAGCCGGTAGTGATGGACTCTTCTGACCACCACCGACCCCTGCGCGGGTATAATGATATGGTCATCGATAAGATACTCTTAAAGCTAACTTTCGTATAGATCCTAAGAAGATAAATGATTCGCTTAAATTGTACAGTGATATAATTGTGCGTAGTATGACATCATCTGACATCTGACATCATCTCTATTAACATAAATAATAAACCAAAAAAAAAAAACTACTCACGGCTTCCACCGGCTTGGTGGTCGCTGAGGGATGACTCAAGGTGCTACCGGGGCAAGCCATGGTGACCACCTGTCCGTCGGAGAAGGTGATACTGCCAGAGTTGCCCGAGGGGGCCAGCAGGGCTCCACCAGTCGAGTACACGGGCTGTGGTTCTGACAGAGACGACACAGTCACTGAACAGGAGGCTAAAACAGAAAATACATACATATTTAATTTCACACTTGATCATCTGATTAAATTAAGGACTTTCTCGCTAAAGTAGGAGATTTACGGATACTTATGACCAAAAAAATCGTTAGGTAAGTTTTTAGATTCTCACGGCCAAAAGCATTTTTGTTGTTTGTTTTTGGGGTGTTATGCCGTGTTGCGCTAACTCCTTCTTTAGCCGACGTTTCGGACAGATCTTCGGATCTACCGGATCTGCCCTGATGATGGACACTGAAACGCTGTCTGAAACGTCGGCTAAAGAAGGAGTTAGCGCAACACGGCATAACACCCCAAAAACAAACAACAAAAAAAAAATCGTTAGTTGCCCTGGAGATGTGATTTTAGTGAAGAATTCCTTCGTAACCTTTCAAGTAATTAATAATAATTAATATAATTAAAACTAATTATCTAGCCTTTTCAATAAACTCAAGAGGTCAACCGGGTAAAGAATACACTCTAAAATTGCACGAGTGTCAAAATAATAAGTCACATTGCTCTTGCCCTATTATAACAAAGGCAAAAAGTATTAAGTATCTAGGAGTGGAAATAGACAAAAACCTTAGATGGGACATACACATAAATGGAATCACTAAAAAGCTTACGAGACTTGTATATTTCTTCAAAAACCTAAGAAACATACTACCTATGAAAGACATCAAAAAAGTATTTTATGCTTTATGTCATTCCCGTCTTGAGTACGGAATTCTAGTATGGGGATCTGCTACAGCAAATAATATTAACCACTTAGATATTGCTCAGAAGAGCATTATAAAAACCATACTAAAAATACCCATCAGAACCCCCTCAAAAGATATTTTTAAGTGTTTAGTATCTAAGACAAGTGGTGGTGCGCAAAATCTTTCGTTCGCAATAATACGGAGGTTGCGGGAAGTGCGATAAAGACTTAACAACATAACAAAACGAATTGAATTTGCCTTATAGTGTTTACAAGAGAGGAAAAGAGTGTGAAAGGCCAATGACTTACCCCTAGGTCTCGTCCTCCGTAGCCGCTGATTCCTTCTACACCTATCAGTTTGCATATAATAAAGGCAATTCCTTTTAACACTTGTTCACATAACATAAAAACAGTGACATTCACTGTGGCGGGTAAAATTTTTCACTGGACGATGTGATGTTCCAAATAACCACAGCCGAGTTTAACACTTTTCGGGTATTCACAAAAAATGACACGACAATGTTCGCGGAGACCAAAATGCAACGATAATAATGTTCCTTGTCGTTTGGCCCGGGTCAAGGAAAGGTGACAAGGGGAAAAAGGGGGGGGGTGAAGGGTACACATTTTAAGGCTATTCAATTAACCTCACGCGCAACTAACAACTATAGTCTGTCCGAAGAAACCTCCCTACAGAGGTAACAAAACTACTCATCAACTCTCGAAGTCTCACGTCTCGATTACTGCAACGAAATTTATGCCAGCCTTCCAAAATATCAAACGGACGTACTTCAAACAATGTTTAATACAGCAGCACGGCTTATAACCGGGGTCTCTAAAAGACGCTGTCAGAAAGTCAGAGAATTTGTATGTAATATGTATATTTCTAAATGCATTCGTAAACTAAAAACTGTTTTTGAAAGGTGATGAAATACACTTTCATATTCAATTACTAGATATACACAGTTTATGAAATATTCAAATTTTTAATGAAAATTTGAAAAAGTTTAAATAATGGCTCGCCTTAAGTTATCTCGTCGAAACACTGATCTAAAATTACTGATAATAAAATAAAATTGTATTTTCAACATTATGGCCACCTTCGTTTTTTTGGCAAATTGGAACCTTTGATTTGATAGAGGTGTGAATTTTAATTATTCGGTGGTTAATGTCGATATTTGAATTTAAAGCTTGGTGTTTTTATCTTTTTGACGGTAAGGGAGGTACAACGATCTCTATGCGACCTTTAAAAAAGCGAACAAATTTACTCTACGGGTACTAGTTGTTTGTGCTGAGGAGTTCAAAATTGACCAAGTTGTCAGGTAGACTAAAACTCCAACAACCTACAAACTTTACTACACACCAGTCAAAACCCCGTGCAACGACGGGACCACGTCACCTCGTAAATAAATAATACAAGTATGTTTGGTATTAATTTAACAAACAATCAACGATTATACTAATCCCCGTATTAACAATGTCGGATATCTCCAATTTTAATCATAAATCCAATCTGATAAAATTAAATATACTCGTAGCAATAACATCAATTATCAAATTAATCTAAAAAACATATTCTCTAATTCTTGCTTTATTTTGTTTGTATTGCTTAGTTACATAACTGCGGGGATTTGAAATATTGCTAGCATTGAAGTATTGGAAGCATGGAACAAACTTCAAGAATATGTCCTCCATTTTACCAATATAAACCTATTTAAAGCTCTGTTTGATTCTTATTTGGAGATAAGAATTGGTTAACTTATTTGAAATTGAAATAACTAAATTACTGTTAAACTTATTGTGAAATTTGATATGAGTGCATCAACAAGATGCTGCCTGCTTATTAAATTATAATAAAAACCGTTCAACCCTGGGGACTTAAGCTAGTTTTAATATAATGTAATATAGAGCAACTGACCTCTCGAATCAACTTCATCCTGAAAAATGGTACTTTTCATAGTCAATTCCAGCTTCTTTTGTAGCCAGAAGTCCAAATAGTCCTCAAATTCGTCTTCAGACAGTTTGATAGCCAAGTCCGCTGGAGTCGGCAGTTGCTGGAAGTCCAGAGTGTGCCAGTCAAGAGCCTTGACAGTCTCAGGAACCTCGTATGCATTACACGCCACCAAAAAGGTCAAAAAAATTACACAATTCTTCGTCCACATTTTTTTTGCTTCACCGTGGACCGTTTTGATATGATCCGAAAACCAAAAGGCGCAGATTTAGACGTTTACAAAAAAAGTGATTTTATTTTATTTTTGATTTTGAAACCGTGGAAGTCGGATTCACAATGATGTAAATTAATATTGTAGCAGTTTTATATGTTTAGTTTGGAAAATTTGTTATCTTTGTTATCAAAATATGTTGTGGAGTGGATTTTATTCAACTTTCTCATTCGGTTTGTTTTATTGTGAATCTTAGTAATCGAAAACCTATTTTTTCTCTCTTTATTTATACAATACATTTTCATAAAAAAGGTTACAACCTCAATATCATAATACACGGTATCCGGAAACTTATAGTACAATTAGGAAACTGATAAATCTACATCACATTTGCAGTCGGTTTTGTGGAATGACTTTTTATTACAGCTTTCCTTTTCGAGTAAATCAAGTTGTCAGAAGTTTTAAAATCAAATTTTTAGGGGGCTTATATCAACGGTTTGATGTATAGTGCGTCGTAGCGTGAATTTGTCTTCAATTTTAACACAAGCTCCCCTCAGTTGCAAAAAATTATAAAAATTAAAAATAAAATTAAAGATTAATTTTTTTTTGTTTCTCATTGTGACCGCGTATAGTTTATTTGCAGTGCGGTAGATACTTTTAGTGTCGTTCCGGTGAAAGACAACAATTCAGAATGGAAACGTTGCTTGAATTGACTTTAGCCACTTCTGAAATCAGAATTGTTGCTTGAAATGGCTTTGGCCATGTTTGGTGACCAGCTCGGAACAGCCAAGTACATCCCCACCTTCATTTATCCCATCTCTTTTTCCTCCCATTTACCTTCCGCATCACAAAATACCACAATTAGGGATTCCATAGTCGAATAAAAGAATTATAATAAACACTTCTATGAAACCAAAGGTTCCGACAGCAATTTGAGAAAGATTTATTAAATTTTGTTTTATTTATTTTTATATAAAATCACAAAAAAATGAGATACCAATAAAATATTTGTCTGATGAATTTTTTTTTTCATATTAGTTCAATGTTTAGACGAAAAAAGGCGAACCATGTAAACTTTTTTATGTTTGATTTCATAATATTCATATTACGAAAATTATGTTTATTTCCAATATTTAAAATTTAAAATCGTATTTTATCACCTTTCGAAAATAGTTTTTAGTTTTCGGATACGTTCACAAATATTCCATTTGGATTTTATTGAGAAACGGACGTACATCGGAAAGCATCTTTAATAAATCTATAGGACCTGAAGGTTACGTTTCAAGATGGCCTCATGACGATTTTGGTTAGGTTAGGTTATGAAACCGTAACAACTGTGGGTTGGATAAATTATGTTTTAGAAAAAAATAACATGATATCTGTAGGCAACAGCTTTTTATTGTTTTGAATGCAAGATTATAAAAAATATTAACTTTGATATCAGATCAGGTGGTCATCTTAGAATTTGTAGTAGAAAACGCCTTAAAAATGTAAGGTTAAGTTAGGTTGTACAAACTTTAGGTCACGTTGCGCAGATGTCTACTAGATGTCCAATGAGAGCGGTGAGTAACCCTTAGAGTAATGAGTAACCTAATGACTGATTTCGGCGATGTTATTGTGAATGCTGAATACCCACGCAAAAATTTTGCCAGTTGGAAATGGAATTAGGTTATTAATTAGGTTGGGTTCCACAAATCTTAGTTTGAGTTGTAAAACGCTTAGGTTAGGTTGCACAAATCTGAAGTCAGGTTGCACAGACGTCTAGGAGAAAAGTCCGCCGTTAGCGGTGAAGGCGGGCAGGCGGGTGACGACCGCCCTGAAGTCCGCGATATTGCAGCAGATACTGAAGCCCATGCCCACGTTGGTGTTCTGCCAGTTGAGCCAACTGAATGCGGTGTTGCCGGCGCACCGGTCGGTGCAGAACGCCAGAGCTCGCGCCTCGGCAAGAGTCACGTGCGGGTTGTTCAGTCCCAGGAAGGCGGTGGCCTTGCCGGTGCTGGGCTCGTGTACTACCTGCAAATTATAAGTAGCTTTTAATGAGATGGTGACATGTTTCATTAAAGTTCAATCCAATAATATAGAAAGAGTTCAGCACTAATTTCTTAAGTACGAAAATTTTAAGCTCAGAATTCCTATTGATTACATTAATTATGTCAGTTTGGTGAATCAATTGCATCTAATAACACTGTCTGACAGGAGAATTATTTCAGACCTGGTTGTGTTACACAGAGTCATTAACAACTTAATTGATAATCCTTCCATCGTTGCCACTATTAAAGTCCATGTGCCGACTAGGAATACAAAACAAAATATAACATTATTCTGCAATAAATACTCGACCAACTATCAGAGACACTCACTGACCAATAGGATGCATGATCTGGGCAACAAGTATGGGGGTGCCATTGATTTATTTATTGACTCCATTTAAATAATTAAGCATAATCTACACCAACACTTTGTTGAATCCTACAAATTAGAGTAGCGTTGGTAAATTAGTTTTAATGTTTTGTCTTATATGTAGTGTTGTTGTAATTCCTTTTTTTTTACTTTATTTTACTCTTACGTCTTACTAATATTGCTTCATATTTTTTTTTTAATTATTTCTTAATATTTTCGTGAGAAAATCACCTCAAGGGCGCTTAGAGAGTACACTTGTAATCACAATTGTGTATTTTGTACCTACTTCACAATGGATTACATCTATGTACTGTCAGTATCTCCTGTATAATACAGATATTCTCATATGTACACTGCATCGTGTATCACTTTTATGTATAAGCCTTTTTAGGCGTATATATAAATAAATAAATAATTTACACAGTGTGTTATCTCGGAAGACAGGTGTTAATGAAAACCAACTACCATTACTCCATCGAAACAACACTATCAGGACTCTAGATTGCTATTGGCAATGCTTTCACAGAAGTTGTCGAGTAAATGCGTTCAACAGCACGACATAAAGTTACAAGAAGGCTGTAATAACATAACTCAGTGAAACAGCAATATCAGGACTCGGTTATTTAGATAGTTACTTGTACCAAAATTGAATAATGCTTTCACAGAAGTTGTAGAGTCGATGGGTTCAACAGCACGGGATAAAGTAACAAGAAGGCTATAATAATATTACTTAATGAAACAAAAAAATAAGTTTAGCATAAAACTGTTCTTTTGCATGCACGGAGAAAAGTATTGCTAATTTATTAAGAAGTTAGAAATTTTATTTTTTTAAAAGCATGTCTGTCCAACGGTGACACCTTTATTTAAAAAAAACATACGCGTCTTCAAACGCAACAAAATTGCATACAAATTTCAAAAAAATCGGTAAAGAACTTTTTGAGATTTAAGATTTTAAACAAAAGAACGTTTACATTTTTATTTATATAATATTTTAATACATAGACCCAGGCAGACGATGTCCTGCCACAGACCGCCTTCTATGAAGGGAAGTTGAAAATTATAGTTGTATGTGTTTTTGGATGAGAAATCTAAAAAATATAAATGTTGAGAATTATTTTTTTTTAACTTGACAACATTACCAATTATCGGGTCCAAATTTTTCACATCTTTTAAACTTGAACCAACTAGGTATATACATTCACAAAATTTAATTGAAATTGATTGAGCGATTTTGGAGATTAGATTGTACGAACGTAGTGATGTGATTTTATAGATATAAATAGATGTGCTATATCTTACCTTGTAGTACCACAGCGGCACAGGGATCTTACTTCCTGAAGGACTGAGGTAAAGGTTCCTTGCAGTTCCACTGTTGTCCTTCAGTTGAAGGATGCCCCAGGTGCCGGTGTAGACCTTAGTCCTTGCGTTTGCGACCCCAATACGCAGTCTCAAGTTCTGAAACGTTATAATAACGACGTTAAAGGATTACTTGCGAGTTTCTCGTTTTTACAACTCGGTTGTTTGATTTGCTAACTAATTCTACAAATTTAAAAAAAATTCGTAGGAACCACATTTTTAGTATATAAAATTTGTTTCGTACAAGATAAACATCTTCTATTATCCATCCATAATAGCATGCTTGAAAAAAACCGGAAGACATATATAAATTATAGGTATTACTTTTTGGAAAATTTAATGTAAATCGTTCAGCAAGTATTTTTTGGTTTTTGTTATTGTTTCAGCTGTTTCGGCTTTCAAGGCCATTTTTAAACTGTGGTTATAACCACGTTTAGACGACTTATTTATATGATTCTATTTTACCCCCTACCAATTTAAAATGATTTATTACCGGTTAAGCCGATTTACTGATAAAATAATTGTGACAATAGATTTCATATTCTGTGAGGTAATTTGAAGTCTGTTTTCCACACAGTAATGTTATGTTTATTGTTTAATAATGATGTATCTGCTATTAATGTATTTAAATGTTTATATTGCTTAGGTTATGTGAATATGCTAAGAAGCGGGAAGTAAATAATTTTCTTTAGTTTTTAGTTAATGTAATATTAGTGTCTAGTAAATATAAACTATTGCCCTTTCTTTCTATATGCAAGTGTTTAAGTTCATTGTTGTCAAGCGGGACGTGATTATTCACTAAGAGATGTTCTGCGAATTTTGAAAAAGTGCTTTTATTATTATAGCATCTTATATGTTCTTTGAATCTAGTTGATTTAGCCCTTCCCGTCTGTCCGATATAAGTAGCGTTGCAGTCGGCGTGCGAACATTTTAATTCATAATATATGCCACTATTATTAAGTTTAGGATTTCTACTTTTGCAGTTTTAAAGGTTTGTTCCTATGTTATTATTGGTTAAGCTATATTTAGACTGCATTTTTTAATTTTTATTTAACATTTTTTTAATTCGAGACATGCAAATTTTTCTAATTTTTATTATTTACCGGATAGTTTGAATTAATTTTATTTTTATATTTCATGATTATTATAATTTTTTCGATGTTATTTATGTCATAGCCATTATTAACCTCGATGGTTTGTATCGCTGTCTTTTCTTTCTCATAAGTTTATTGTCCAAAGGAATGTCAATGAGTCTAAAGAAATGAATTCTTTTCTTTAGACTCAAAATCCTTGTGTAGCAACATCTCCAAGAATGTCTTATAGTAATTGAAAATATCCTGGAACAATCTAATGTCAACCCGGTAATAAAGAATGAGTTATTCCAGCTCATAAAAATTTGCGTATAAACAAATTAATAACGTTGGATTGAAATATTAATTATTATATAAACAAACACACTATACAATGTAAACAAGCGCAGAAGACGAAAACGTTTCTTCAAACGAAGAGAATTAGACGAAAATCGTTTAGTCTTTTCTAAAACGGAAATATTTGTATTTTGTTTAAAATGTAAACCTTTAAATCATATCAATTTAACCGAATAATAACCGAGTGGACAAATGCGTAAGATTCCCACCCGGGCGTCTCGAGTTCAAAGCACTGGTAGATAAGTCCTCCATCTTTGCCCGAGCAATATTTTCCGCTTAAGGCGATGCACTACGTCGTTTAATATTGTAAATCGAGCCGCTATCAATAACACCCCTTACGTAGATGGCGATAAGGTTAAAATTCCCGCGTAACGCCATCCGCCTGTTTTGATTTATGCAAGAAAAAAACATGGCCAAAAAGTGCCTTTTATTTTATTTTGTGGATGTTCATTCATAATTTTTTTTTTCCGATCATTTTATAAATAACTTAATTTGCCACATTATACAATAAAATCATAACCGAAAATGGGTTCGTAAGTAGGAGATTTTGATGTTTAAACAGTTTTCATAGGCCTTATAGATTATTTTTTTCTGGGCTTATAAAAAAACCTTTCTCAAAAATACTCGATTATTTCAAAGGCCAAGATGTATTCTACTCGCAGTATTTAATTAAAGCATCTGAAACATTTCTAGGCGACCAAATTTTCAAACAAAAAACACATGATTTTGCATTAATACGTAGTGCATCGCCAATAAAAGTGTGAATAATTTTTTTCCTAGTACTATGTTGAGGACATGTGTGTATCGTTTCACGGTATAGTCCAACGTCTAGCGGGTCCAACTGCCTGACCTCTTTTAATTTCTAATATGTTAATATACGACTATGTTATATCTTATTTAAAACAGCGAATGATTTGAGACTAGACTATGTTGTTGTTTTTTAAGTTATTGATTGAATATAGAATTTCCAATATAATCTCCTTGTAAATATGATTAAAATCTGTAATGATGGATGGCAGCTTAAGATTATTCTTTGAATAAAGTGTATTTCGAGATAGCGTAACGATGGCATGTTTGGTGGGTGTGATTTAAACAGAGCGTGCTTGCTTTGTGACTACGGGTCAAGGGTTCATTTCCCACAATCGCACAGATTAAATAAAATAACTTAATCATATGTGAGGGAAAATGACTGCGGCCTTCAGATATCTGCAGAAACGGGCGGTGCGTTTGACACATTCCTCATCTTAACAAACGAATTGCTATCTTTAGAGCATAAGCGTCAGGTGGAAAAAATCTGTACTTGTTCTACCATTATTTCGATGGAAGATGCTCGAACTTGAAAAGTCTTGATAAACGCTCGTAAACGTTTGCACACTGTTAACATTAATTTGTCACATGAGAACGGGTCGTTTGTTCAACCAAAACCTCTATTTTCACTAAAGGGAACTGCTGAGTTGCATTTTTCATGCAAAACTTAAATTGAGATTTGACCAACATACCCAACAAAATTTTAAAAAAATGTTTGACCAAAAGGTATTGCAAATATCGAATACCGATATGTCCTACCTTATTTTTTGTATTTTAAGTTATCAAATTTAGGCTAAGAAATAATTACATACCTATATCATCATTTTGTTAAATGAGCATTATTTAAAAAAAAAAAATTGGCTTCTTTTTACTGGGGTATTAAAATTATCGAAAAACGTGAAAAAACAGGTAACGGAAATATCCATCTTGGATACAAGAGGATTTTAAGAAGATTACCTGTTCCAGAGTGTTCCAGTTGCCTCCGTTGAACGGTTGCCACTGCGGGGCCACGTTAACAAAGGTAAAGGTCGCCCTCTGCGCCGGAGAGAACACATAGTCGGTCTTGGCGGCGAGATGTCCTCGAGCAAGGAAGTAGGTGGTATTGATGTACTTGTCGGCGGCCCCAGAGCCAAGGATCGTGTCAAACGCGGCCTTCTGTGAAACCTGGGTATACAACGTGTCCACACTCAGGCCGGGGTAGAAGGCACCCTCTGTGAAAAAAGAAGACAAAGTCATTTGAAAAGGTTCCCACTGTGTATAAAAAATCAAACAGACTTTGTGAGGTCTGCGAAAACTTAGTTTCCTATTGAGATTTCATAAGATCAGCTGTTCTGACAAGGTTAAGGCCAAACAGAACAGACCGTCTCCAAAAGTCTCTGGTGGTCTAGCACGGACGATGGTCAACACCATATTGAGGAAATCCGTCATCTATCAGTATTAAAATTCCAAAGAACGGTTGTTTAACTCGAAGCCAATCACTCAACTCATATTCCAGTTATTGATGTGAGTATTCGAGTCGTTAAAAAAACCCACACAGCATCCTAAAATACGACGCAAGCTGTGTGGGGAAGTAATGCAAAAATATGATGTTTTTTTAACTCACGTGAGAAGGAAGGTCTAGCTACACCAGACATGTATACAGCGTTATCGGGGTTCTGGTCATAAAGCACATAGAACACCTCGGCTTTGGTCTCGTGGAAGCAGATAGTCATGATGGTGTGCGCCTTGCCTGCGGCAGTCAGACCCACAGTGATGATAGTGCCTCCGTCCACGCAGCTGCTCCCCTTGACCTCTGTGGGCTTGGAGTGTGCTGTGCAGGCCACAGTGGAGAAACCGATCGTGCCGGAGAGCCAGCTCGACGCCGAGAAGGAAGTTCCTCCGGTGCAGACGAGATTCTGAAAATAACATCGAGTTATACTAGATTTTGGAGATAAAACTTCAAACAGGGTCAGCCCTAGAACAAACGCTAATAAGAGAGCGCTGTATTAGGTATTAGGTACACGTAGAAAAGTGATTATTGCTAGGTTTCCTGATAAACTTTTAGTAAAAACAAATGTGTTATTAAACATGTAAATATATCTTCTATCATTAGCGCAATCCCTAATACGATATGAAATAACTTGTGGGGACAACAAATTTTAGCGTAGATCAAAATTTACAATATTCTTACATTATATATAACATTAAGATAAACCAAAAAATAAAATAAAAAACTTCTCACGGCTTCCACTGGCTTGCTGGTCGTTGAGGAATGGCTCAAGGTACTACTGGGGCAAGCCATGGTGACCACCTGTCCGTCGGAGAAGGCAATACTGCCAGAGTTGCCCGAGGGGGCCAGCAGGGCTCCACCAGTCGCGTACACGGGCTGTGGTTCTGTCAGAGACGACACAGTCACTGAACAGGAGGCTAAAACAGAAAATACATACATAATTAACTCCACACTTGATCATCTGATTAAATTAAAGATTTCCTCGCTAAAGTAGGGGATTTGCGGATACTTATGATCAAAGAAAATAGTTAGGTGCCCTGGAGATGTGCTTCTGGTGAAGAATTCATTCGTAACCTCTCTAGTTCCCTCATAGAATACAGTACAATTTGTGCTGGATGGTGGACGCGAACGTCAACATTTCAAATACGATTCACCTTTTTTCTATATCCAGCAGCGATATCATCCCCAAAACAACAGTAAAACTTCTCGGTGTCAATTAAAATTTGGATTTTTCGTATAAAAGTCAAATAATTAGCACCTAAGACAACTCTAGTCTGTCTGAAGAAACCTTCCTACAGAGGCAACAAAACTACTTATTAACTCTTACGAAGTCTCACGTCTCGATTACTGCAACGAAATTTATTCCAGCCTTCCAAAATATCAAACTGACGAACTTCAATAAAAGTTTAATACAGTAGCACGGCTCATAACCAGTTTCAAAATATTCGCACATTTCAGAACACCTTCGTTATTTTCACTGGCTCAAGTGCCCTGAAATAATCGAGTACAAATTGTGCTGGATGGTGTTTAAATCCATCAATGAAATGGGCCCACCCTACATCTCTGAACGTCTATGCGTTCCGGAAAACACTGTTCTGTGGCAGTTAAATCTTAGATCACAACGTCATCCGTTAAATACTAAGTTTGGAGATCGCGCTTTCAGAATATCTGGGCCGGTCTTAAAGACGGTGTCAAAAAGTCAGAGAATTTGTGTGTAGTGTGTATATTTCTAAAAACTGTTTTTAAAGTGTGATAAAATACACTTTCAAATTTTATAATTATAAATACACAATTTTTGAAATATTCAAATTCTGAATGAAAACAAGAAAAAGTTTAAAAAATTAACGTTGTCGCGTCTAAATACTGATCTAAAATTACTGATAATAAAAAAACACAACATTTAAAAAAAAATTCTCAAATTGCGGTCGGAACTTTTGGTTTGATGGAGCTTTACATGTTTATTATTGTGTGGTTAATTTCTGTATTTGTATTTAAAGCTTGGTGTTTTTCTTTTTATAGTTCATATTTCTAACTGTGGGAGACACAACAATTTCTATGGGACCATAATATGTGATGTTTAAAAAATCGAACAAATTGACTATACGGGTACTACTTGCTTGTTCTCAAATGAACCTGAGTAGTTAAAAATTGACCCAGTTTTCAGGTAAACTAGAACTCACAACCTCCAAACATTACTACAAACCAGTCAAAACCCCGAGCGACGCCGGGACCACGTCACCTCATACAATACAAATCTGCTAAGTATTAATATCATTGTTAATAATCAATAATTGGATTAATCTCCGTATTTAAAATGTCGGGTATCTCCAATTTTAATCAATTGAGATGATAAAAAATATGTGATAAAGTTAAATATAGCAATAATATACTTTTATCAAAATAATCTCATATTAAAAAACATCTCCTCTATTTTTTTTGTTTGTATTGCTTAGTTACATAACTGCGGGGATTTGAAATACTGTTTACAAAAAAACATCTTCTCTTATTCTTGCTTTATTTTGTTTGATTTTCTTAGTTACATAGCTGCGGGGATTTGAAATATTGCTAGCATTGAACTAGTGGATGCATGGAACATACTTCCACAATATGTCCTCCATTCTACCAATATAAATCTATTGAAAGCTCTGTTGGATTCTTATTTGGAGGGAAGAAAGGATTGACTTATTTTCAATGGCAATAACTTAATTACTGTTAAACTTTTTGTGAAATCGGATATGAGTGTATCAACAGGATGCTGCTTGCTCATTAAATTATAATAAAAACCGGACAACGCCGGGGAATATAGCAAGTTACAATATAACGTAGTTTAAAGCAATAAAAATAACTGACCTCTCGAATCAACTTCATCCTGAATAATGGTATTTTTCAGAGTCAATTCCGTCTTCTTTTGTAGCCAGAAGTCCAAATAGTCCTCAAATTCGTCTTCAGACAGTCCGAAAGCCAAGTCCGCTGGAGTCGGCAGTTGCTGGAAGTCCAGAGTGTGCCAGCCAAGAGCCTTGACAGTTTCAGGAACCTCGTATGCATTACACGCCACCAAAAAGGTCAAAAAAATTACACAATTCTTCGTCCACATTTTTTTTGCTTCACCATGGACCGTTTTGAAAATTGATATGATCCGAAAACCAAAAGGCGCAGATTTAGACGTTTACAAAATAGGTGATTTTAGTTTATTTTTGATTTTGAAACCGTGGAAGTCGGATTCACAATGATATAAATTGATATTGTAGCAGTTTTATATGTTTTGCTTTGAAAATTTGTTATCTTGTTATAATTGTTATCAAATAAATAAAAAGTAAAAATTTTTGGAGTGGATTTTATTCAACTTTCTTATTTGGATTGTTATTCGTAAATCTGTCAATTTTTGGAAATGTCTGAATATAACTGAACGCGGTTGGCGCAAACAAAAATTGTCCAATGAAGCGATTTTAACCGTCCACAATGGAGTTCTGTTGCCTACCCTGTTTACCCTAATGTATGGCAATGAGGCATGGAACTGCCTCGGAAATAGACTGAATGCTGGAGAAATGAGATCCCTGAGACGTATAAGTGTAAAACCAGTGAGAAATGTGGCTTATGTAAGCGTAGTGAGAAAGATATACTTAAATGGTTTGGACATGTAGATCGAATGAACGAAGAAAGGAGAAAATATGTGACGAGAATGTGAAAGGTAGAAGAAGTTGGAGACGCCCGAGGAAGACATGGAACGATCAAGTTAACCAGATACTTGAGTCTGGCCATGTCAAGTGTCGGAATAACGGAAGAGTATGTATGAGTGTGAATGAAGCAAGTAGTGTGTGCCACCGATCCGTTCTCTCTGCCTACCCCTGCATAAGAAACGGCGTGATTATCTACACTAGCGACGATCGGGGACGCACGATGAAGACATGGCAGGAACAAGTGAACCAAAACTTGAGTCGTGCCATGTCAAGAGTAAGAGGAATTATAGAAGAGTATATATGGAACGATTTATTAATGTGAACAAGAAAAGAAGTGTGTTCCTAGATCGAGATATTTGGCCTCTCTGCTCACCCCTGTTACTTAGTTACTCAATTTTGTTTCACATTAAATCAAAAGCACACGAACGCCCTTGAGGAAAATAATTTCCCTCACTGCCTGTGTCATATTTAGGAATGCTGTGTGAAGGGTCTTTTGGGAGAGAGCAAGGAGTGAACATAGGTCTTGAAATGGCCCATATTGTAGGAGGAAGAAAACACAACCGAGCTGTTGAACTCAAGAACGAGTCGTAGAAAAGATCATTTTTCGTGTAACACATGTCAACCGTGATGTCATGTCAAAAAATGTTGGGCAACAATCAGATCTGAATAGCCAGGTACATCCCAACCATCATCTTCCTCCCCTTTCCGTCCAGTTAATTCATATATACTGATACTATATATGTATCGCCTTGTAAAAAACGTTCATAATAAACAACCCGATCTGAGGTAGATACGAATGGAGACTAAAAATTATAAATTATTTAATACTTTCAGTAAAGCTTTTGTGTGAAGACACCGTTTAAAAAAAGAGGATTTTTTTAAATGTACCTAAAATTATAAACTCCTTCCGATGTGAGCCAACCATTGATAATAGAAAGAAAGGAGATGCGCCATATTATATGGCGGACTAGCAAGTGCTCTCAGTTATCTCCTTGGTGAAAGACCACCATTCTGAATCAAAAGTTCATTGAAATGGCTTTATTCGTGTTTGTTGACCAGATCTGAATAGCCAGGTACTTTCTGACCTTCCTCTTCCCCATATCCTTCTCCTCCCTACACCTTCAGCCTCAGAACATACATTCGTCCTTCACGAACGAATTAATAGGTTTTCTGATAAACTTTCAGTAAAATACGAATGTTTTAAAAATACTAATATTTTGAAAATTCAATATTTGCAAATGCAGATGCATTCATGTGTTCCCATATATTAGGAAATTACTAAAAGTGTATCAGAAAACGGCCTGAAATCCTGTTTTTAACAGGATTACAAATAATTTGAAGAGATTTTCAATAAATTTGCATTACTCATTTTTCTCCGTGAAGTCTGCCTGGCTTCAGAAGTTTAAAAATAAAATAAAGCCATGTTTAGTGACTGAGATCTGATTTGCCAGGTACTTCACAGCCTTTATCTTCCCCTCTCCCTCTCTTCACTCCAACAGCCGACGTGACCTTCATTCATTAGTAATTAATTAAATCGATTACGTTCCGATACGCATTGGTTTTCCACGTGAAATGAAGCCATCTGATTGTGTGTTCGTGTAATGCTCTGTTATCTCTTAAATTTTTTTTGTTATCATATTAATGTTAGAAATATTCTATTTGAACACGACTATTTATTTTACCGAACATCATAATAACCAGTGATTGGTTTTTCAGAAAATTACGTGATAGATTATAAGATCTAGAAGCAGACAAACTATGCCAGTGGCGCATCCAGGGGCTTTTCATCTCCCAAAATAAAATAAAAATATAATAATAATAATAATCCAGTTTTTCAAGAAGAAAAGCTGTAGATCAAAAAAAGTATAAGTACTTCATTTTCCCCATTTTTTTCATAAAATAATTACATTCTATAATCTTTGGTAACAAATGTAAATGTACATTATAAAATTACATGTATACGAAATATTTATTTATTTATTTTACTCCTATTAAGGCTTTTACATATATATATTACAATATTTAATAAATTATACTAATAAATAGTGCAGGAAATGACTGTTTAAACCCATATATAAAAAAATATTGTTGAATTTGATCCACACAGTATGAAGGTACAAAATATAAATATAAAAAATCAAAATAATTTTTTTCTTTCAGCCGACAAAATACTGTTATCGTGCAAAATACTGTAATACTGTCAATTAAAATAGTTTTATCAAAATATTCCCCTACTTGGTGAAAAATACTTCATTAAGGTATGCTTATGTAATGAAATTGATGTACTAAATATATTAACAACATCGGAGTATTTGTTTCCTAGCTGTTGAATCCGTCGCATAGGAGTGTGATATTGGGACGTTGATATAGAATTGTTACAATAATATGGTAGGTACTGTCTTGTAACCGACCAAAAGCGATTACATATAATAAATCAGGGGTATCAAACATTGAATTAATGATTTTATACAAACAGGTTAAATCGGAAATGATTCTACGATCAGATAATTTTGTTAAATTTTATGAACAAAGTACGTTATCGTAATTTGGGTTTTCTCTAGGAATGCCCATTTTAAAATTTCCATGTCTTAAAAATTTATTTTGGATTCTTTCAATCGCATGTGAATGAACCTCATAATTTGGGGTCCAAACCGTGGAACTGTATTCTACATGACTCCTTACTAGTGACAAGCAATCTTCCGAACAGGCCTTCCATTGATATGCTTGGTGTAACTATAAGTGACCAGCTCAGGTACGGGGGCTCCATCGAAGCCAGAGTAAAGTTGGCCTCTCAGAAGCTGGGCGTACTGTACAGGGCCCGCAGATACTTTAATAATACATAACTGCTGACCCTGTACAAATCGCAAGTGCGCTCTACTCTCGAATTTGGCAGCCATCTCTGGTCCGGAGCCCCTAAATACCTGAAAAAAACCCTTGACTCTGTGCAGAAACGGGCGGTCCGTTTGATAGATTCCCCAATCTTAACAAACGGACTGCAATCTTTAGAGCACAGGCGTCAGGTAGGTATGCTGTCCTTGTTCTATCGGTATTACAATGGAAGATGCTCTGAGGAACTAGCGTCATTGATCCCTTTGGCACCAGTGCGTAGTCGGGATACACACCAAACGCGCGCCCAACATTTGTACACAGTTGACACTTGTCACATGAGAACGGGTCGCTTCTACGATTCGTTCTTAAGTTCAACAGCTCGGCTGTGGAACGAACTGCCGGCCTCTGTGTTTCCTCCCTCCTACAACATGGGACTCTTCAAGACCCATGTTCACTCCATCCTCTCCACAAAAAGACCCTCCACACAGCATCCCCAAAGATGACATAGGCCCTGAGGGAAATTATTTTCTTCAGGGCCTCCTGTTTGGAGTTAATATAAAAAAAATATATATTTATATTCTTGTATTGTATTTATAATAACTATTTCTATTGTTCTCTTTTATGTATTTTATATTTATATTTTTTTATCTATGTATATTCTGTATTCAAATGTAAAACAATTGTTATTCTTTTGTAAAAGCCGCTATAATCGGCTTTAATAAATAATAAATAATTAAATAAATAAATGTAATATAGATAAAGCTTTCGGAAAAAAAAATCTAAATGATAGTCCTATCAAAATCCGCTGCGAGTTTAGAAAAACTAAGCACATTAGAAGAACTAAGCGCACAAAAAACAGACGCGAATATCGGTTTTATTTTATATTATTTAGTGATGATTTTTTTTCTTTTCAATTGGGACTTAGATTTATTGGTCAGTGATCAAATAATTCCTAAAACTGTAAAATATGAATGTATAAGACTGTTAAATAAATAAAAAACGTTTGCCCAATTAACCCAAGTTCATTTCGAAGGCTCATAACTTCTTAAAGAAATCGAAAAAATAATTTAACTCTCTTCATAAACTCTTTAAATATATTATTTACTATATATTATAATAAAACAAATAAAAAACTTTATTCCACTTAATTTTATTTTGACCGTAACCGGTTTCAGCTCGTCAAAGCCATCTTCAGACTGGTACACAAAATTCTTAGTCTACGGTTTATATACACAACATATGGGGGAGGGGGGAGAGGGGTAGTTTATAGGGTTTTAATCAATTTTATTTGTTACTAAGTCGTTTAAGATTGTTGAATTTCTAAATATTTGGTAATTCCAGTAAGCTAATTACCTTGGGTTTGTAGCTTATTTCAATATTTATTAGGGAAAAAACCTCACAGGTAATATGCATTATTAATGACCTAATTTTATTGTCAAATCATTGACTCTGATGAATTTATGATGGGATTATATTTGCTTTTTGAAAAGATACATGTTTAAATTTGAGAAATTATTATAAGAATTAAGAAAGTAGGGACTTAGCAACTGATACTAATAGCTTATTAATTACAAAGTTACTTATTGAAGGGGTACATGTTTACATTGAAATAGGGATGAACAGTTGTCACTCGTGAGATTAGTAAATCGTTGGCGGCAGATTGACGACTGACTGACTACTGACTACTGACTTGAGGTGAAGAAGGATCGAAGCGTGACGTGGGGGGAACCGGCCATGATGGCCGATTCCTCCATTACGCTGAGTCGGAGATCTCGAGTAGGATGATGTCGCGTGGAACTTGTTGACTGGAACGATGTGGAAGAATGACTGACTGCTGTACTCAAGTCCTCCACCGCTTATATAGCTGCCGATTTCTTTGTTCTCGTCTGCCACGGGTTGGAGTAGCGTCTGGACTTCGAACCAGCAGGACCGCTGACTCGGTTTATTGTCTGGGCGTTTGCATCACCCTATATGCAAGTCAGCAGTCTACGTATGGCGGTACTGATATTATTATTGAAGTCTCGAAAGAATAATTGCTGTCTCGGCTGTTTTAACACATGCCGTCTGGTTATGATTTTGATGACTCTAGAAGCGGTGACATAACCGCTACATATTTACCCCGCTGCATAAAGAGAAATTATAATACAAATACACTACTAGATTCACGCGCAATGAAGGGTTAATAGTTCCTAAATTTAATAATAAATACGGACAGAGAACGTTTGAAAACAACATACCAAAGATATTTAATTTATTACCTGACACTATAAAGCAATGTAAGTCTATGAATAATGTAAAATATATGGTGAAAAATTGGCTATTGGAAAAAATATATTTACTTTAATATGTACGAAAAAATGTTGAATCTGTAGATATATGATGTAAATTATAACTTCTCAAATGTATATGTAACTAAACTTTAAGCACCTGTTGACAAGCCAATTCAATTGGATTAGGAGGACTTTTTGTTTATATGTATTAACTATTCATTCAATAAAAAATAATAAAATTAAAATAAATTAATATTAAAATTAAAATTAAAGCTTCCTTTCCAGTAAATCCAGTAAGAAGTTTAAAAATCAATTTTTTGGGGGCTTATTTCAACGGTTTGATGTATTTTATAATGTTTAATTATTGAAGACAATATTAGCGATTCCTAAACGAAAATCTGAAACAGAAAAATGAGAAAAAGATACGGTCACATCTAGGACTCGAACCAAGGACCCTTGCCTTGCCGGGGCACCGCTCTACCACTGAGCTAATGGGACCCTGTCTCCTCCGGTCATATTTCTCCTCAGCGCTTGCGCCCTTGAGGTGATTTTTCACAAAAACGGCGCTCTACAAATTATCCAATTATTATTATTATTATTATTAACTGTATCATACTTCGAATAAGAACTATCAACATTGTCTTCATTTTTCTCACCGCACATTTGTATTGGCAACTATCTTTGTGTATGATCACTAGATTCAACCCGAATTAAATGCAATCTAGACAGGGTCTTTAGATAAACATTTTTTTTTTTTTAAATTTTAATATGCGACATCTATTGACTTTTTTGCAAGTCTAAGATGAATATTTATTTTTCGGAATAACTTAGAGAGTATAACAGCAAATTTTAATATTTTATTATTAAAGACAATGTTAGCGATTCCTAAACGAAAATCTGAAAGATAAAAATCTAGTATAGTAGTATATTTGTAGTACGGAAGATATTTTCAGTGTCGTTCTGGTGAAAGAAAACAATTCAGAATCGAAACGTTGCTTGAATTGACTGAAATAGCTTTGGCTGTATTTGGTGACCAGCTCGGAACAGCCAAGTACAGCCCCACCTTCATCTATCCCATCTCCTTTCCCTCTCATTTACCTTCCGCCTCGCAATATACCCCAATTTGGGATTCCATAGTCTCACTGGCTCCAGAAGGTTGGGAACAGATAAAAAGTAGAATAATTTTTTTTTTTAAATATACCAAGGTTTATAAAAATACGTTATTTATTTTTTTTAATACCTTACAAGTTAAGCATCTTTAATGGAATCATAAACTATTAAAATTTTCATCCACGTCGTACAACGTCTCATCTCCGTTGACAAAATCCTTTTTCAAATCCGTTGGAGGTAAAAAATACAACTTTGTAGGAAGCAAACAAACAATGCTCAAAGCGATAGTCATGTGCCAAATAGAGTGGACAATGTAATAATTAGAATTTGTCTGCAGAAGCGTGAAACAGAGCAATCCAGTAACTACCAAAATGAGTCCAGCAGGTAGAAAAAATAACCAATACTTCTTAACTGGAAATAAAGCTCGGGTATTTCTACAACGCAGTCCCCACGCAGTGAAAACAATTACTGAAGCAATGACGATGGGAATCAAAAACACAAGCATTGAGAATTTGTCTAACTCAGTTCCAAAAGCAATTATGACCGCGCCAAATATGTGTAAAACTGCCACGATGCGTTTGTCTAATGATGCCATTGCTACAAGAGTAACCCAAAAAGACAGGAGTCCACAAAAGAAGTCGCAGTACTGCAGGACTCCCATTCTGACGATGCAGAGGCCATAGGTGATGTTGTCACTCGCATCACATGCATGGTAGAATGTGGAGAAAAACATAGTTGACAGGTAGACCAAGGCTTCTGCGTAGTAGGCTCTGCGGATGGCAAAGTAGACGGATGGTATGAAGAGGATGTTGCTGATGGTAAGGCAGAGAATTGCGGTGAGGGTTTCACTGGGAGGCGGCGCGTTGGTACCGTCTGTGCAATCTACGCCTGGAATTGAAAAAAATACCGTTTTAAATTATTGCTTATATGTCCGGAATAACACCATTTCATACCACCATCCTGGTCACCTCGAGTGGTTTGCTACGTTTGGTGACTGTCAGAGATGTTCGGAACCAAAGTGTGAGGTTTGTCTAGGTCTTGTGGCGGGCCGGATCGGTAGAGGACAGGAGGAAGCCGCTTTGACCGGCTAGCACTGCATTGGAAGGGATGGATTCATACGTCTCTCACGCCTGGACATTGATTCTCAGTTTCCTTTCTGCTCTCACACCTCCCCACAGCATTTTAAAGATGACATACGACTTAAGTGAAATTATTTTTCTCAAAGCCTCCTGTGTAGAGTTAATGTGAAAAAAAATACAGAGCCATATGACGATATATCCTCTCTGCCTACCTTGGCGCAGAAATGGCTTGATGATTGATTGGTTAGTTGGCTTAGGCGATTTCCAAAAAGTCAGTCCATTTTACAAATATTCGGTGTTGTAAGATGAGGATGAAAGATAAATGTAATATTTGGATATCATACAGTTATTACAACTGTATGTTGTATACTACTCGGTATTACCACTAAATAAAATGAAAAACTCACCGGAGTAGCCGCCAAAGCAGATGCATTGGGACAGCAGATATCCATTGAACACAAAAGAGTAGCACTCTCCGTAGTTCCCGCAAGATCCTTGAATGCAGCTGGCCGAGAAAATGGACACATCTACGATGGCATTGCAGGAACCTTCCTCAAAGACTTTTACCAAACTATCTATGGCATTTTTATCATTGACTTTGATCCCTTTATTTATTGGCAATCCAAATTCTGTCATATTGGCATTGATTCTAACCTTTCTTTCATCAGTTAATCCACTGGTACAAAACAGTCCAAAAGACACGTACCACGCTCCTGAATCTGGATAAGGTATATGCACCAAATCTTCGAAGGTACTAGCGTCACCAGGACTCAATATTATTGTAGCATTCGATGAAATACCGTTGAAATCACAAGATCCAGTTTCTTGAGGAATCATTTTTTTCCCCTGAGCAATGCACACGACAAATTTTCTTGAATCTTCCACATTAACGCTTTGGTTCATACTTAACTTCATTGTTAAAGTGCCCCCGATATCGACAACTGGATTAACAATTAATTTTAACGTTTCTAAAATTTCTGAATCAATTTGTAAATATGTTGGTTTGGCTGTATTAGAAGTTGACGGTAGATTGTAATCAATTGAAAAATAGCCTGTTTTCTTTTCTCTGACAAGTTCTGTTACCTTAATTTCCTCGATTTTATTAACTTTTAACACATTCTTACATAATTCCAATTGTTCCTCTTCTAGTCTAACATAGCCAGATTTGCTGTACGTTATAGATATATAATGCCATTCATAAGGAAAATGGTTGATGTTAAATTTAAAATCTAATACATCAGACAAATCTATAGTACAGTCAATTATGTTTTTGGCTTTGTCTTGACTCGGTAAGCTTTTTGCTTGAAATCTGAACACGGCCCAATTGCAATTTGTGCATTCGGAAACGATTATCAGTTGCAGTTCTTGGTTCATCTCTTGGTGGTCCAGAAAACACTTATACACGTCTCTGGTATCGTTATTGGCATTATTTCTGAGTGTGAATTTCATGGGTTGTCTGCAATCTATTGTAGAAGTGATAGCTTTCTTCACTCGTATGTCTGTGTATAGAATGGTCCTGCATTGGATGGCGAGACCTGAAAATAATAAATATTAATCATTATTGGTCATATTTTTTTTTTTTTTTATAGTGAATACCTCACAAGAGTCCCAACTGCTCCCGTCTGGAGCCAGTGAGACTATGGCATCCCCAATTGGGGGATGTTGTGAGACTGAAGGTAAGTGGGGAAGGGAAAGAGGAAGGTGGGGAAGTACCTGGCTATTCAGATCTAGTCACTAAATACGGCTAAAGCCATTTGGAGCAACGTTTCAATTCTGAATGGTGGTCTTACACCAGGGCGATACTGGTAGTATCTTCCACTCTGGAACGTGCCGCAAATATACTTTATATTATTTTAATAAATTAATTGTGAAATAACACAAATTAATCAAATAAAATTTATTTGCGCACGCCGGGTTCGAACCCGCGACCTTCGGAATGGCAGTCCAATGCGTTACCACTGGACTATGCCGGCCGTCAATATAAAATAAGAAAGGATTAAATACTTTTTGTTCTTGTTAAAAGCATCTTTTCACTGGCCAAATTAATATTTATTTAAAATCATAAAATTTTAACAATATAAGCCAATGATTAATATATAATATTAAATTTTATCTTTTATCTTCATATTATAATCTGTTTTTTTGACTTAGATATTCTTATATTCTTTATTTTTCATACTCATTCCATAGTACATAATAATATAATGTGTACCCAAATCGCCATCAAATATCCAACACCTGCAGTATTTTAAATAAAATTACAAATAAAAATGTACCCAACATCGATCCTTGTGGAAAGCCTAAGTTGTTTTCAATTGGCTCTGTTGATGAGTTATATACTACTGATAGTTTAAGAGACAGATTTGAATGAACAAAGTCCATCTTTTTGATAATTCTATTGAATTTACTACACTGAAAAGAGTATGTCAGACATGGAAATTGACCGTTACATTGGTACTCGATTATTGCTATTACGTTTAGGCAGGAGGGTTTGAATACCGCCCCCCCGGGAACCATGTAATGGATAAACAACACCTCTGCCATAGGTCACCCCAAGTGGTTAACTACGTTTTGTGAGGTAGCAGGGGCTCAGGTATTGGCGGAAGATGCGTCTGTCTATCAACTGAGAGGTTTGTTGAGTAAGACCCTTTGACCTCTCCACCGGACTCGTAAGTTTCATCGCCTTGCACTCTATTAAGAGAGATAGATTCTTAGGTCTGTTATCCCTAGTTTCTAACCCACCACTCATACATTGTAAACTCACACAGTATCTCCAAAGATTCCCTTTTTTGTAACAAATAGAGATAATGATATGCTCACTGGGATCTACTGTGCTGAGGATTTCAAATACATATCATTAAAATTTAGTAGTTTAGACCAGTGCTCCGCAACCGGTGTGCCGTGACACACTGGTGTGCCGTGAGCCGGACACAGGTGTGCCGCGGTCAAATTCAATGTATTTGACATTTTACAATATATAATTATGTATTTAATACACAATGACAAAATATTTTTCATAATATTGTCTATTTTTAATTGTCTGCAGATACTGTTAAAAGACGTATTCACAATATTTTAGAAACACTGAAAACTGTTATTGGCTGAAAAATTTGCACTTCAGATCAACGAAACAACCGATATTAAAAATAAAGCACAGTTGATAGCTATTGTACTTTTCGTTGATGAGGACTTTATTAAAGAACATTATTTATTTTGTAAGGAGGTTCCAGAGCGAACTACCGGTGAAGAATTTTTTCAAGTAACCGATGATTTCTTCAAAACATATAATATTATGGAGCAATTGTATTGCTGTATGCACGGATGGCGCTGCGGCAATGACGGGTAGTAAAAAGGGTTTTGTCTCTTGTGTAAAACAAAAAAAAAATCCAACGTTACAATTTACACACTGCTGCATACACCAAGAAGCATTATTGATGGTCAAAAATTTACCGGAGGAACTTTTGAACACGATGAATGAATGTATTAAAATCGCAAACATCATTAAATCGAGAGCCCCAAACTTGCGAATCTTTGGAATACTCTGTTCAGAAATGGGAGCCGAATATGAAACCTTATTGTTTTATACTGAAATTCGTTGGCTATCCCGAGGCAAAGTTTTGGCTAGATTGTTTGAGCTTCGTCACGAGGTGTGTGAGTTTCTTTTAAATCAAAATATGCCCAAACTATATCAGCACCTCGATTACTGGATAGCCAAACTTGCATACATGGCTGATATATTCGAGCATTTGAATGAACTTAACAACGAACTTTGGCTGAAAGAGTTGCAAAAAGGATGTTTGGAAATGTACCAAAGGATCAACCATAGTACAATTGAAAACAGACAATTAACTGTGGATCTGGCCCAACAACATTTAAGTATGCTTCAGCAGAAATATTTTGTCAGTATTTTTATTTCATTAATACGAAACAATACGATTGGATTCCAAATTCTTTTGCAACCAATGCAATAAATTCTACGGAAGCACTGCCTCTGCAAATTCGAGTAGAATTTACAGATTTAAATAATGACATTTACGTTATTAAAGATTTACGTTAAAAAAGAATATACTTAAAAATATAGAATATATTAAGAATATAGATTTACGTTAAAAAATAATTACATTTCCGTCAAAGAATTCTTAACACTACTTCCATTTTCAACGAGATATTTATGTGAGCAAAGTTTTTCAACGCTTGTATTAATTAAAAATGATAGGCGGTCATGCTTAAAAGGTCTTGACCAAGAACTTCGGGTTGCGCTGTCAAAAATCGAGCCGAATATAAAATTTTTGTGTTCATTGAAACAAGCGCAGGTTAATTTAACAATTAATCGGTCATTAATTTATTGCATTTTTATAATAATTATTAAGATTGCGTAAAAATAAATATGTTATAGTTAAATGTATACTTTTCAAATAAAAAACAAGAAATTATTGTAAAATTTGTATCAATTTAATATCTATTTAATTTAAGCTTTTGGTGTGCCGCGGAATTCTAGGAAGAAATTTGGTGTGTCGTAGGTGAGAAAAGGTTGCGGAGCACTGGTTTAGACACTACAAAGTAATTTAAATACATAAAATAGTGTTTTGTCTGAAATAATTATAAATATATTTGGTCATGGTGTTTTGTAGTGTAGTCGAGTGTTTTTTTTTCAGTCTGTATTTGGTGTCAATATAATTTCGGTTTATGATCTCCGTACCCAGATTTTTATTTGAGATGTAAACGTTATTATTTTTTTGGATGAATACCGCGCAACAGTCCAAACAACTCCCTGGAGACAGTGAGGCTATGGCATCCTAAATTGGAATATGTTGTGAGGCTGCGGGTAGAGGGAGACGGAAATAGGACGGGGAAGAGGAAGGTGGGGAAGTACCTGGCAATTCAGACTGGTCACCAAACACGGCTAAAGCCATTTCGAGCATAATGGTGGTCTCACACCAGGGCGATACTGGGATTACCTTTAATTCTGTCACTCCCTTATAATATTGTTGTCAGTTTCGAATGAGAGTGGGATTTTACTGTAGAGTTTAGTACGATAGTATAGGCTTTTTAGAATAAATGTTTTATTAGAATTTGTTTGCTGGATAATAAATACCTTGCTGTTCAATTGTGTCCAACTTCGGGTTCGTCCAACTCACGAAGGTGGCTCCGTACCACTCTCCGGGCTCGGGTGCGTCCAACCGTAGCTCCATCGTGTTGGTGTCCGAGCGCAGAAGCACCGCGTGCTGGGCGCGCCCGCCGAGCACGTGCGCCGGCGTGCTGCCGTTGGTAGGATGCACCGCGGGGAACGAGCGCGCTTTCAAGTGCACTTCCACGTCGCGCACCGGGCATTCTCCGGCTGCAAGTAAGTTACATCATTAATTATTAATTTATTTATGTTTATCATTGTTTATGGTTTATTGTTTATTGTTTATTGTTTATTGTTTATTGTTTATTGTTTATTGTTCATTGTTCATTGTTCATTGTTTATTGTTTATCGTTATTTTTTATTATTTTTTTATTGTTTATTGTTTATTGTGCATTGTTTATTGTTTATTGCTTATTGTTTTTTGTTTATTGTTTTTTGTACTTATATTGTTTATTTTTTATGGTTTTTTGTTTATTATTTATTGTTCATTGTTCATTGTTTATTGTTTATTGTTTATTGTATATTGTTTATTGTTTATTGTTTATTTACATCGTATCTTTTTTACGTTAGAATTTTTAACCTCACTAGCCTGTGTTGAGGTTAATAATTTTACAAAATAATAAAAATAATTCAAAGATTATATATTATGAGAACAACATAGTTACATAAACGTTTTTACGAATTGGGTAAATATTAATCTAATTCCAGCCAATTCATTACAGTTTAATGTAGTAAACATGTAGGGTGACCATTATATTTACATATATTATATTGATATTTAATTGCAAAAATATATAATAAAACTATTATTTTAAAAAGGAGAGAAGAAAGAAAGAAAAAAAATTACATTATAAAAGGACAAGGATGGAAAAATATACATTACAACATAATATAATGCCATAATTTAAAAGGACAAAGTTAAAAAAAATGGATATCCTCGGATAGCACAGTTTATCATTCTTTTAAAAGTACACAAGGAATTTGACAACTTAATGTGATCTGGAAGGCTATTGAATATAAGTTAAGCCTGGTACAAATAATGCCTTTGCCCAAATGAGAATTTAAGGTGAATTGCAAAAATGTTAATTCTATGCCTCGATACAAAGGACTGTACCATCAAACCCATGGTTTCAACAACTCCCCCATTTAAAAAAAAATCCCCACTTATTAGAATGAGAACTACACACTGTTCTATTCCTTTCCATCTTTTTAAAATAACGTGCTTGTAGTCCAGTCAGTGGGGAGTTTTACCTTGCAAAAGGTTAGGTAGTAGCGATTTTGATATATGTTGTTAAGATTGAGACTCTAAAGAAAAAAAAAAGTTTTCGACCTTGGGAGGGTCGAGCTCGACCCGCCATCTTGGATTGAAGGTGCCAAAATTTGTTTTTTTCAAAATAATTGTGAAGTGGTCGTTTTTACAACAAATTGTTGAAGGCAAACTTAAAGACAACTAAATTACCTACATTTTTTGCAAAATGTTTTTTTTTGTAAGTCTAATAGGTAACGAGTTACAGTGGCGGAAATGTGAATATTTTTCTAAAAAATGATGAAATTCCCAACTTTGTAATTTTTTCGGGTTATTCATTACATAATTATAATAATTTTGTTAACTCATTTCCACACCACCATGAGGTAGAGAACATGGCGCATTTTTTCTTACTGTTGTATCCTCAGTAGGTCTACTCCACAGATATACCAGCGATGGTAGATTTCGAAATTATGTTACATTACTATGAATTATGTTACTATAAATTATGTTACTTAATAACAGTCTTCGTCATCAATGTCATCATCTAACTCATTGCCTGTGATACTGAGATTCTGGGCTTCCATTGACAAAATCTCTTCTTCTTCGTCCTCGACATCGATGTGAACCTCTGGCGAATTTCGGCATGTTTGACCATTACAGCACCCACATACAATAGAACACTTCAATCCAGCTTTCCTGCAGCTACATGCAACGCCGCATCCTTTTTTACAACTATTGCATGAAATAAATTTTAATAAAGTCTCGGGTGCTGGTTTCTTTGTCATTCTTACTGGAACAAGCCCGTTGGTGTCACGTTTCCAGCCCCAGTTTTCTAAATGTTTTTGGATTCCATACCATTTTTGGACTTGATGGTACGTTCTAAATGCATGGTACCGTGCAGCGTCGTTCGTTGGTGGCAAAGAGGCAAGATTGAATTTGCTTTTTGTTGTCGACTTTGCGAAACGTTTGTAGCGGACTTATTCCAAGGTTTCCTTATCCATGTCACCCCCGTGCAAAGCAACAAGAAAGCGTGTTCCTGCAACTGCTATGTCTTCTGGTGTTGCATCATGTTGTTTGAAGATTCCTATCATGGCATTGAGTCTTGTGTCGTTTTGCACAAGCGAACAAAATTTTGTTTTTCCTTGGTTGAAGAAGGACGATTTTGTATCTCAGCCGCTAAAGGCATGAAGAAACAGAATATTCTCAGCCGCCTCTTTGTATTTCACACTATTCGCGAAATACAGTCTTTCAAAAGTTTTGCCTCTCCCGGGTTTGCGAAGATATATACTACTTTTGGGTGGTGCTAATGCTGTCAGCAGATCTAGGAGATCAACATCTTCGCCAATAATGAAAACAGCGTCATATGATGAACACAAGGAAATCGCAGTATTGACAATCAATTCATCACCATCTTCTTCAGCCTGCTTAACTGTAAAATCATCCTGTATAAATTGCTTTGTAAGCATCGAAATCAGACGGACTTTGTTATTTTCATTGACTAAAAAACGTTCTTGTGAAACTTGAACTGGCATTGTTTCATCGAAAAGAACATCTGCAGACATGTGATTCTTCGATCGGCGAAGTCTTTCTGCGGTTTTCGTATTTTTTTCACCATCATCAAGCGGATATTCATCGAAAACAATGACTGCATGTGATCCATAGTGATTTCTTCCATAGTGAACGTACTTCTCGCAAATTGACCCAAAATAATCATTCCGATTCCATACAATACAATACAAAATTTATCAAGAAAACTGGAGTTTTACAATTTTTTGTCAAAATTTTCTTCTTTCAACCGCTGTAACTCGTTACCTATTAGACTTACAAGAAAAAACTTTCTACAAAAAATGTAGGTAATTTAGTTGTCTTTAAGTTTGCCTTCAACAATTTGGTTGTAAAAACGACCACTTCACAATTATTTTGAAAAAAACAAATTTTGGCACCTTCAATCCAAGATGGCGGGTCGAGCTCGACCTTCCCAAGGTCGAAAACTTTTTTTTTTCTTTAGAGTCCCAATCTTAACAACATATGTGAAAATCGCTACTACCTAACCTTTTGCAAGGTGGAGCCCTTTTTTATCCCCCACTGACTGGACTATTGACCCTCCCAGATTTTTCTTTCTTCGCTAAATAGCCATCCTCTCTTATATCAAGCCTTATTTAAAATCGTCTCCTCTCCATCTCAACATCATAATTATGCCCATTTAAATAAAAAATAATATATGTATAATAAAATATTCACCTACCCTTTCTCCAAATGGAAAATGTCCTATAATATACCTTCAACTTCGGACATTTCTCAACATTGTGATGGCATATGCATGATATGATACGGCATGATATGCTGCACAAGCGCTTTTGGTTTTCTTTGATACATTTTAATGGTTTTTATCTTTTTTTAATTAATTCTTTATTATACATTAATAAATTAGAGAAATGGATACTAGACTTCGATTTGACCTCTTTTTTAAGTAAACAAATATTAAAGCGGCTGTTATCTCTGTCTTTGATTGCTTCGAAATTTAAAAAAAAAAACTTATATATTTACCAGCTGTATCCCGCGACGCGTTGCTGTGGCTCAGTATGTCTGTGCAGATAGAGAAACAATAGCGCGTTTTACTTTTAAATCAAAAAGATGACGCTGGTTTTAAAAAAAAACTTGTGTTTACCTGTCACATGTGACATTTATATAATGTAAGTAAAAACACACGCGTATTTGAACGCAACGTTGTGTCAAAATTTCAAAGCAAACGTGAAGAACTTGAGGAAATTTAAGATTTTGAACAAACGAACATTTACATTTTACATATATAGATAATTACGCTTTTCCTGTAATCAATAACATTTTGTTTGCTAAGATTTTACTAACTCTGTTATATTTCACCAAATAACCTATCAACGCATCCTGAAAACGACTTTGATTATGTTGGTTGTTTGTAATTATATAGTACAAAGAACCTACTTTTAGAGATAATTTTTGTTATCAGTATTAATTCAAATATGTGTTAGGAATCGTCAACATCAATATATTACGCTAGCGCCCCTAGCGACCAGAGTTGTTGATACTGCCAATATTTTACTGGAGTTGTACGGATGATTAATACTAGGGTATCTGGTAAAAACGAAGTTCTTTCTTTGATCCATAATAACCCCTCCACTCGACTCCTCATAGAGTATAAGGTCTTAAATATACGACAACTCCACCTAAAATTGTCCAACTCCAACTCCTGTTCAAATATAAAACAAAACTCTCTTACAACATAACTACACCACCAGAACAATAACCAACGGTCACTACAAAGTACCTTCACTACATACCACATCAGCTCAAAGACAATTTTTATTCTTAGCTCCTAAAATCCTCTTATCTCTGAAAACCTAAAAACCGTGAGTCAACCCCATTCTCAAATGGATCCTTACACATGGAATACATTACAACTACAATACCCATTCATTCTACACTTTATCAATTTAATCACCTTTCAGACAAAACATAATATATCCTTATTCCCTAACTTAGCGGTATAGTATGTACATAATTAATTAGTGTGATCTATGTACAAATAATTTCTCAAATTTTTCATCTTCTTATAATTCTCTAACTTCTCCATCCTCGTCTTGCAACCCAAACTAGCTATACATCACTTTTATTATTTTTCTTTTTTTATTATAGTAATGTATAGATTTTATGTCCGCAAACTGTAAAATTCACCCGCCATAACACAGGGTCATCCCTAGCATGGAGGGTGAAATATCACAAAAAACCACATGTACTCTCTAAATCATGTATCCATAAAATAAAATAAATAAATAAAAATCACTAATCAATCAAATCTCTGTAAACCCAGATATTCTTGATAAAATCTCTTATCTATAAATCGCAATGAATCATATTTATTATCTGAAGTGATTTTATTAGTAACACATTAAAGAATATATATTTACCAACAGAGTTGATTTTCTGTTCACGTGCCACAAAGGTGATGATGGACTCTTCCGTGTCTTGAGGAATAGAATAAAATAACAACGAAATATCAGAGTTTACTCTGAACTGACTTACAAAAGTCACTGGAATTTTGTCAACCACGTAAAAGTCTTCTAAAGTTTTCGAAAACCTTGGTTCCCAACTATCATTAATATGAATGGCATTTTTGTTTAACTTTATAGTCCAGTTATTTTCTTCTACTTCAGTAAATCTGTAATTTTCATTGTAGCACTCTTCACCGAAGACATCATAAGCGAAGAAAAACACGCAGAACGCAATTTTTAAATACATTTTTTGATAAAACACCGGCTTTAACTGTTAAAAAACCCAACTGAACTGTTAATAAAATCAGACGTTTCCAATAAAAATAGAATTAAGATTTTACATTACTTTAAATTACAATTTAAAATCACAATAACGATGTTAAACATCACTGAAATTCTGAAAAAATCACTGTCGAATTTATATCACTTATTTACTAGGAACTAAAAACCAATCCAAACACTACATAATTTGTTCTAGATGTTCTCAATTCATTCTAAACATACTCCAAAACAAACGTTTCAATTTTAAACCACTCTAAATGTACAATTTATCACTTTAATTGTAAAAATCACTTTTAAAATGTGTATTTTTAATATAAAATTCTTCGATTTAAGCAACGACCAAAAACTGACTAGAAAACCTACAAAATTTCTCGTAAAATTGCCAAAAACTGGAACAATTTTCTAAAATAATTTTGACACGTGAATATTACGTCGATGACGTTTTGTTTGACAGAAGGAGAATCGTACCTCCATTGTTTATTCTTGATGATTAACCAAATGATAAGGACCTTATCTGGTATCGCATGCAATTTTACCTACTTTAATCAATATTACATTTTTATTTTTTTATCTTATCTCGTTTTGCAAACCTACCTTGAAAGAAATCGTCAATTTTGTTGATTAGTTTTTTTACAAAGAGAAAAAAATCAAGAATTTTGTTTTCATGGGACAAGTGATTTTAATTGAACTAACTAACCATCACGCCGTTTCCCCGCAGGAGTGGGCGGAGAGGACGGACCGCCAAACAACTTCTCGCCTCAATCACGTTCATACATCGTCTCATACATACTCTTCTATTATTCTGACTCTTGACATGACCCGACTCGAGTATCTGATTCACTTGATCGTGCCATGTCTTCCTCGGGCGCCCCCGATTTCTGCTACCATTCGCATTGTCATCATTAATTTTCCTTACACTCCTTTGTTCGTTCATTCGCTCTACACGCCCAAACCATCTAAGCGTCCCTTTCTGAATCTTAATCGTTACGCTTACGTCAGCCTTGCACTCTTTGCGGATTTCCACATGTCTCACTCGATCAAACATGGTTTTACCACACATACGCCTCAGAGATATCATTTCAACAGCATTCAGTCTACTTTCATCCCTTCTTTGCCAGTTCCATGCCTCACTTCCATACATCAGGGTAGGTACCAGCACTCCATTGTGGACTGCTAACTTCGTTTCTTTGGAAAAGTTATTTATGTTCCCTTAGTTTTAGCGACTTCTGTTGAACGTATTACTAAAATCTCAAATGTTTCTGGAGGAATCCCCACTGACGTAAGTGTTATTTATATTTAAGATAAAATGTGCGATTCTGGCCTCGGCCCGCAGATTCAGAACGCCTGTTTGAAATAATCAATAAAATAATGACTACGATAAATAGCTTAACCCATTACCTCCATGACGATGTCTATAGGCATCAAAAAAATAGATGAAAAGTATGATTTTTTTTCACTGTGAATAAAGCTAAATCCCACCAAGTTGTTATGCAGCATTTACAGAGCATTTACAGATTGGTATGTTAGCTTTCAATAATTAACATAATTTAATAAATTTTTATTAATTATTCTATTTTTAATATTTTTTTTACTAAAACCCTGAAAATAGACCCATTTTGAAAAAAAAAAAATTTAAAACGGAAAAAAAAAAACATGTGTGAATCACATATTGTTATCAAAAGATGAAATAGTCGACAACACTGTTTCAACAAAGTATTATATGCATAAGATGACCGCTGGATGTCACTAAAATCAGGTGATGCCTGCGCGCAACGTTTGGAGGTTAGCTGTGACAGTGTTTTCATATGTTTTTGGTTAGCTTGCCTTCAAATAATACGGTTTTGTTGTGTTTTTATGGGTGATTTTTACTAAAAATAATAGTTAGTCTGCAGTTTTCGGATATTTTTAAACATAGAATTTTGATGAACAGACGGACGAAGAGCTGATTGACGATGATTTAATGGCAAATCACGACTTGACTGGAATCAGCCTTCGACATCCTATAATGCGAGTCGTAATACCTTGCGAATATCTATTTCAAATGCACCACCAGCCAAACAATAAAAAACTACAGTAAACTGTTGCGTTCCTGAACCGCTGAATGTGGTGCATAAAGATATGTACGAAAAGCTGAAGTCTTATAATGCTTTTCAAGTGTTTTCATTATTCTTTGATGACGAAGTGATTCAGTTTATTCTTAAGAGGATGATCAAATAAGCTCGATTTAAAACTAATACTGAATTCCAGTAAGATATATACTAATTGAAGCGTTTACTTGGTTTCTGTGTTGACCGGTTACAATACATTGCCATCTACCACAGATTATTATTCGTCTGACCCGACCTTGGGTGTAAGCGTCATCAAAAAAGGAACCAACGTCCACATTTCGAGCTTATAAAGCGCTATATACATTTTTGCGATAACAACAATTTAGATATAACCGACAGAATGGCTAAGGTTTAATAATGACTAACGTTCCATCTTTATTTGTATTTGATGTTTTTGCACACAAACTTTCCATCGACGAGCAAATGGTGCCATATTTCGGTCGACATTATTGCAAGATGTACATTAAGAATAAGCCAATCAAAGTTGGCTATGAGATTTGGTGTCTTGCTTCCTCCGAAGGCTACCTGTTTCCAAGCAATGCCATATTCCTGAGCATCTGATACATATGACCCCGTATTAGGTCAAAGATTATCCTTCGTACTGTCTATGATGGAATGTATAGAGTTCCCCGCACGCCATGAGTTATTTATGGACAATTTCTTCCCATCTCACCATTTGATGTGTATCCTGAAGGATAAGAGAATGTGCGCTACTGGCATATGTAAGCCAGTTTGCTTTCCTAACCTTGAAGCTTCAGGCAAGTTGAAGACAGGAAAGTAATTACCTAAAGGTAACATTTTCTTCTATATTTCCCTTGCGCATAGCGAACATTTACCTAGCAGGTAAATTTGATGCGGTGGTAGACGTAGAAAGCCAAATCCTCGTATGCCGTTGGTTAGGACAACCGTGAAGTAACAGTGGCCACGAACTATGATCGAATGGAGCCAGTAAGTCAAGTGCAGAGTTGGCAGAAATTGAAGAAAGACAAAAAAGGCAAAGTTTTGAAGGAAGCATGCAAAAAAAAATCGGTTGCCCAGCGTCCCAACACGAAATTATAATTTGGGAATGGGTGGGGTAGACCTCATGATATGATAATGGTATACAAAATTATCGGGTCAACATTCGGTCAAAGAAGTGGTATTGGCCTTTATTTGCATCTTGCCTGAGCAGCACTCTTTTAAATGGATGGAAGTTGCTATGCTTCTTTAGGAAGTACGAGCATGATATGGGAAACCAGATGACTAGGCGATAGAGAAAACCTTCCCAGAAGGCATTCCGTGTGGAGGTTACCCGTACTCTTTTATTGTCTTTTCCAAATCAGGTCAATGCCAAATTAGGAGATTCTCGTGTGAAGGAAGATGGGAAAGGTGTGCGTCGAATGAAAGAATTTCATTTGACATATCGTGGCGAATCTCGAATCCGTTGTGCTCTATGTAAAAAAAATCCAGCAGTCTATCGATGCCGGGCCTGCAACCGCGCCCTTCATTTTGACTGCTTCGAACGGTATCACTCAGATAATAATTTGGTTAGATTTGGTTAGTTTTCCTCATTCTAGAAGGTTTTTTCTAGTATTGAATTTTTTGTTATTTTGTGTATTTTCCATTAATAAATTGTATTTTCATTGAATTATAAACAATGGCAATTATTTATTTTAAATTATCAATATAAATCATACAGTTTACTGCATTTTACCTATACTTGACGTAAATTTTGCTTAGGGGGTTACCTCCAAGCGTTGCGTTTAGGCATCAATTTTCTAGACGCTCCGGTGAGAGGGTGTTTAAGTTTATACTATCGGGTTATTATGATGATTCAAGTTTATAAAAATAAAAAATAAATCATGGAGGTAATGGGTTAAACATTTTGAGAAATACGTAAATGGTATTTGATTAATTTAAAGTATTAGAAACCGTAACATGGGGCGACATTAATCATCCTGGTTATCTGCGTAATTCTTGCTACTACTCGGAAGTTACTCGATTCGTAATAATGCTTTTATTTCGAGCAACGTCGGTATGATTTGTGGATCGAAAATGCGTGTAAAATTAACCCAACGTGACTGAGGTCGGGTATGTCATACCCGAGAAGTTTTAAAACGCAGATTTCTTATGTTATTGTTGCCATGCAAATCCCGTCGTCACTGTAGCTGGATGTAAAGGATTCTGGGCCGAGGTGCAGTGATGTGTTTAGTGTCGCGCTTGCGCCAATGGATGGGGTCCGTCACATAGGGTTATTTGATTTATATTTAGACTTCATTATTTTTTTTCTATTTATATAATTAGAATAAACTATATCAATGTACAAAAAATGTTAATATAATCATTTGTTTTAAATAAATTTTTGAATTCATATTCCTTACATATTACAATACAAGCCAATCATTTATGGGAATTTCCCGTTACACGCAAATCTCTAAGTATTTGATTTTTAATTTTTTTATTAGAAAAATTAGTTGTTTTTTTCCAACCAAAAATATGGAAAATCATTAGTAATTGGACATCGATTTTTAGTGTAATTTGAAGAAGAAAAAGATAAATTTTCGAATGATAATAGATTAAATTTATTAATTTAGAAACAGTGGTAAACAAAGGTTTACATGGCAAGTTCTCTAAGTAATTGCTCCAGTAATAACAGTGATTGTTAACAAAATAAAATAATCTAACCTTACTTAATTACAACTGTGAATAAAGTGATTATAAAACTGTGTTAAGTGTTATAAATTTACACGTTTATACGTCGGTAAACTGCAAAAACAAGAACAAATAGTTACAGACTTGACAGCTGCAAGCAACTATTACAACAATAATATTTCCAATATCAGAAGTAACTGAAATAAACATTTAATATGCCTCTTTTCGACAAAACTCACTGTGCTCAGTGCAAAAAGGCAACAAACATTGAAAAAGACATACGTTGTGCAAAATGTAGTATGTATTTTCACACTACATGTAGCGGCCTAACTCGCGCCGAATTACAGTCATTCACGGCGAAGTCGGCACATACTCTTTCGTTCAAATGCGACTTCTGTGTCACGCCAAAAGCTGCCTCTCCTCAGGATGAAAAATTAATAGAGAAGCTGAGCGCCGAAGTGAAAAAACTACTTAAGTGTAATTGACTGATATAAGCAAAGCAATCGATTTTTTCTCTAAAAAAATTGATGATTATGAGGAAGAAAAGAAAAAAATTTACCAAAAAATAAAAGAAGTACAAAATGAAAACAAAACTTTAAAACAAATGGTCAACAAAATTCAACAAAATGCTCTTGAGACGTCTATAGAAATCCAAGGACTGGAATTAAAAGAAAATGAAAATCCTAACATACCGGTGGAACTCATACTGAAGAAATTAGAGTGCGATGATCTACTTCTGCACAACAACATTGAAAACTGCTACTCAACAAAAAAATCAATCACATTGAAATTAAGAACAAAAGAAGCTAAAAACAGAATACTTTCCAAAAAAAAGAAAGTTGGGTATTTTACTGCAAAGGATATGAAATACTCTTCTTCTGAAACAAAGATTTACATAAATGAGAAACTTACGCCCGCCAACAACCAACTTCTTTGGCTAGCAAGATCTACAAAATCTATGGGTTACAAATTTGCTTGGACAAATAACGGAAATGTATTACTACGAAAAAACCAGGATTCACCAATAATCTTCGTGAAGGACGCGAATGATATTCCACTACAATAATTCGGACCCCATATAAAAAAAGACAAAATTAAATAAAAACTTCACACAAAATGGCTTACGCAGACAATATTGTTCCTAAAACCCAAGAATGCGATAACTTCATTGAAATAAATGCAATTTTCGAAGATACTAACTTCAACATGCTGAACATGAATATAAGAAGTATCCGGAAACACTATGACGAATTCTGTATCCTTTAAAATTCTCTATCTTTCCAGCTAGATATAATAATACTTACTGAAACCCAAATGCGAGAATGTGTCCCTTTCAGCTTACCTAACTTTAATACCTTGTCAATACCCTCTAGACATACCTCGCATGATAGCCTTACTTTATTTTATAATACTCTATCTTTATCCAACATTAATGTAAATATACTAAAATTCAATTACTCTAATGCTGTCCATGTAACATTTACTTTAAGGGGAAAAAAATATTCAGTATTGGCTATATATCGATCTCCCTCTTTATCCACAAATCTATTCATTCTAGAAATTGAATCATTCATAAATGAAGTTAATGTGAACCAATTCGATTTTTCCTTCATTGTAGGAGATATCAACATAAACATACAAAACGCAATATTAAATCTAACTGCAAATGAATACTTGAACTTACTGTATACCAAAGGTTATCTATCTTACGTGAACAGTACCACTAGGCCTAATCATCCAAATGATTCATGTTTAGATCACATATTCCTCAAATCAAATAAAAGTTACCCACATAGATCTGCTACCTTCAAAATTGACATAACAGACCACTATCCGACCTTCTATGGTCATTGTACTGAAAAATTACCTAACTACACAGATCACATTAACGGTCAGCAAATCAAAACCAAAATTAATTACATATCTCTAGACATCTCACTAACAGCCGAAACATGGGTCTCAGTGCTTTCTAATGATGACACAAATATATCTCTAAATAACTTTTATGATATAATTCAAAACCATATTGGAAAATGTTATGAACCATTAGCAGCACCAAAAAGTAAACACAGACACATAAAACCATGGATTACACGTGGATTAATAATCTCAATTCAGCATAGAAATAAACTGTTCAAATCTTATAAAACTCATGAAAAGCATTGCCTATCCACAAATGAAGCACAAAATTACAACAAACGTAACCATTATATTATATTGTCGCGCGTCGGACCTGGGGGGCCCTGACTTTCCCTCGGCCAGCTCAGAGCGGGGCATGAGACGTCTCTCTCATAGTCAGGGTTCGGGGTCAGCGCGAGGCTCAAGAATCCATATCCCACCGTCTACACAAAACACTCCCATACGACTGCTATTCCCAAATGAAAGAGGTTAGGTTTTTTATGAATCAACATTGTATTTGAGCGGCAAAATGGACATTACATGGGTGAATAACAATAGAATACAGGTTGTTACATCCTAACTGGAATTATCATCAAAGGGTTCCCTAATCTCTCTCTGGGGAATAATTAACAGCTCTCTCTCTCTAGACCGACAGGCAGCGTGGTCGAATTTAGGTTATTAGCGGACACATTCAAGGGGTAATAGGAAACGTAAGAGACTCACAGCGTGGTGTTGTCGGGGTATCCTGTTGATTGTAGGGCTGAGCGCCGTGTTTCAAACAAACGGTGCCAGCCTGTCGATGTTCAAAGCGCGCCATTCTCGTACATTATGCTTTTCGACCGAGCGGTGCGAAATTGGGAACGCGGGCGCCGGAACGAGCACACGTCCAGCTAGGTCAGAGGTCGGGGCGTAAGAAGAAGGAACGAGGCGCTTGGTCGCCGGGGGTGGGGGAACTCTAGCGGATCTTTTGCGCGTTTTTAACTACGTTTGGCCCAGCAATCAACCTGATAGTTCCCGCTACTCAGGCTAGCAACTGTAGGATCTTCGCGCCTAAAATCTGTTATATGACACCTCCCCCCGCGCTCGTAAAAAGGGCGACGTGGTAATGGAGCATCAGGGTTAAAAGATCCTCTATGTGCCTCCCTTGGGGTTTTTTGACAAAACAAGAGTTGCCCTTAGTTTGAGAGACTTGGATGGCCAGAGAGATGCCTAGCTAAAACATAATGACTAGCTTATGCCATAGGCTAGGTAACAATATTTGTGGGGAGAAATGAGGAAGGGTACATAGCATGTTTGGAGCAAATAATTTTGGGGAGAGAGCAGGTGTGGAAACAACAAGTAAAATTATGCAATTAGAAAACAATAGACATGGTTATGCAATTGAAAGACAAAAGACAAAATTATGCAATTGAAAGACAAAAGGGCATGGTTATGCAATTGAAAAAAAAAACAATAGACAACATTATACAATTGAAAAAAACAAAAGACGGAATGTTAAGGTGTGATTCTAGGGTTTCATTGGTCTGGAAGCTAAGTTTGCGTTGCGTTGGTTTTTTGGTTTCGAAGAGTTGCGAAGGAAACGAGGTTTCACTGACTCTAAAAGATTACATTATCACTGTAATCTGACCCATTGAGATAACACTCAGGAGTACACTTAGGCCTTGGAAAAAACACTTTGCTTCGTTGTGGGCGTTGATGTTTGCGAAGTGGGGCTGTGGTTTGCGGGGCTGCGGCTATGGTTACAGTGGTCATTGGAGAGAGTAGTCCAGGTTCCGTAGTTATGCCAGTACGAGTCCTATGTGCTATTATGGTGGGCACGGATCGTATGTGTTGGTTATCGGAGCATAATGTAGCTCAGGATAACTTTTTAGAGATGCGCAGTTTGTGTTTACTGGAGGGGCAAAGGGTAATTATGTTTCACCCATGACCTGGTATGTGTCACTGCATGACAGAGCAAGAGACGGTATAACTGGCATTGGCATTGAGGGCAAGAAATTTGAACTCCGGGACTAGCGTGTCCGAAAGGTAGTTCAGAGTGTCATAAAGTATAGTGGGACAACTCGGCTTGCAGTGGTGCGACAAACGTCATACATATGAGTGGTATTGTCTGTGGTTTCAGGAACAAGATGGAACAAGTGTGTAGCGAGTAGTAGTCGAGGGGCCTTTGTAACCACAGCGCAGGCTGCTAGGAGGTGAGGCTCAGCTTGGCTGCCGGAGATGGCATCCGCCTGGGCTTCTTTTTAAATCCGGGGGGAATTATTATTAAAGCAAATTTCTTGAAGTTTACCTGCCTAGGGACCAATGAAGAAAAGTTTGGAGAGAAACAAAATGTGTCCAGAAAAAATAAACAAACGAGGTTTAGCTGCCGGTCCGGAGAGTGACGAAGAGTGTGAGAGAGAGGTAGAGAGAGGTTCCTAACTAGTTTTGATTACATAAACATTATCCTTTATTAGGATGACTTGGCGTTTGCCGAATGACAAACTGTCTTGGTTGAAAAAACAACCGGCCTTCTTTGGCCTATGTTAACATACAGGTGGTAACATTTTCGTAGGATTTCAAAGAACAAGACAAAAAATTCGTGAACGAGTCACGGCAACAGCAGGGAAACTAATTCATGAATAAAGGTTGTCAGAAAAGACAGACGATACGCCAAGTGCGTATCATACATATTCAAAATTCATGAATGTGTTTCGTTGAGGAGAGAAAAAAACAACATACGTGAAAGGTGAGGTAGGAAGCCTGTTGGTGACCGGAACAATTACCGATTCGAACTCGAAGTGAGGGCGAAATATGGTCGACAACAGATTTTCCACTTCATACATATGCCTGAGGGCATGGGGATAGGGAGGGGGAGGAAAAAGGACGGGAATTGAGTTACGAAATTTGCTAGAGACTGGACTAATTTCCAATTCAACCTCTATGTGAGAGTGAAACATATTCAACCAGCAGATTTCCTGACTCTTTACATCTTAATAAAGTGGATTAATTTAAAACAGCATTTGAATACACATTGTACTAAAGAGGCTAATCTTTTGCGTGTATTTGGCAAAAGATTAGGGGTCGTTTTAAACTTCTACATGATTGTGAGAAAAGACAGACCCTAGTTCCAATTTCACAAACCTGGGATTCTTCTTATTCGTTTCCCAGACGACGAGTTTAGTGGTTTTGTGCCCATCGATTAACTCCTGCGGCACTATGCCCCATAATTGACAGTGAAGCTGAAAACTAGTCCTTTTGGGATAGTAGATATTCCTGGGCTTCTTTTCTTTTTGGAAAGCAGCAAAAACAGGAAGTCCACGGGCATTGGCGTTGAACAAAGAGGTTTCTGTGAAATACTTACGTAGTTCACATATAAAGGTTTGATATTATTTCGTTCGCACGATTCATGGTGAGTATTGTAACGTCTTCACGTATAGTGTACAAGTATGCAGTATATGCAAGGTACAACTCAATTATAGACAGAAGTAAAAGAGTGTAAAAACAGTTCCTTAAAGGAGATGACGATGTCGATATTATGTCGTTCACACGAATCACGGTAAGTATTATTATTACGTCTCCACGTCTCGTGTACAGGGTTGTACACAATTATACACAAAAGCGGTTCTCATGACAAGTTAATGTCACACGACCAAATTATACACAAGGGCGGTACTCATGGCAAATTAATGTCACACGACCAAATTATAACACATGGTTATAAGTATTAAGTAATTGTAACGAACTTCTCGTGTAGTGGTGGATTTTTTAAGGATCTCTCCTATCGCGTGACAATTTTTTACATTTAAATATAATTCAACAAAAGCTAGCAGTATCATTTGATACTGTTTGCAAAGATTTGTTAGATTGACTAACTCCGTAGCCTGGAGAGGCGTACGATGGAACAATAGAGAAGATAAACAATTTTAATGTTACTTCATGTGTTACAAGGTGCAAGATGATGGTAGAAGGTATTTCTACTTACATCGTGCGATGGGTGAGAACAGGCCCATAATGGCTTTACATACTGTTCATTGTAGCGTGCAATTGGGTTGCAAACACTTGGTTAAATGGTGAGACAAAGGTTGGGTGTTTATATTATGCAACGATGATCGAACAAAGTCCTGTTGATTTACGTTGTGATATAATTATTTGCGTTCGAAGATCAGGATAACCGTAAGGTTTTACTAACCTGTCCCGTAGGGTTGAAACGTGAGGTACGAGACATACGTGACGTAACAGTAGAGAAAAGAAATCGAGATCTCGTCATACAATAAAAGACCTTAATGGGTTTTACATACTTTTAGTTGAAGCGAGTCCAGTTATGGTATGTGGTTTTATAGGACCGACATTTGGTTTTTTTTTATAAATACAATTTCCCAAAATGGATGTGTCAAAATCCGATTTTTGGTAAATGTGAGCTTGGGTAGGACGCCATCAATTTTTGAAAGGAAAAAATTGAAAAAAAATGAGAAAATTATATACATACAAAGAAGACAATTATGTGATTAATTGCTACTTGGTTCTTGCCTTTGAGACCACTATAGGGTTTTACATACTCAAGGTAACGTTGAATTGGACAAGAAAGAATTAATGGCTGTACTTGACAGGTTTTCTTTTTTTTTTTAAAAAAAAAGGGTCGGTATTTAACACTTTGGAATTTACAAAATCCGAACTCTTTTGGATGGCACTCTTATGAGTGATTACCAATCGTTATTTTACAAGGAACAAAAACAAAAGTGGGGTGGTTCTTTCTAACACGACGAAGGGAACAAAATGAAACGAAAATGGGGTGACATGACATAAACATAGCATAGTGTAGAAGTTGAGAAGCAAAAGCGGGTTCGCGACTTCCCGGCGATTGTAACTCGAAAACGTGTCTCTATTCTAAAATGATCAGTTTCAGAACAGGTGAGAAAATAAAACGTAAAAAGGGAGAAAACGATTGTCGTGAGGGAAAGAACGTTATTACAGGAATAATACTTCATGGTCATAATATGTTAATATACATTTATTTACAAAGGTAGGTTAAAATATTTAATGTGTGATAACCAATCAGTCCATTCCTTAGACCTTGGTACAGAATGAATACCTGAGAGGTTATTATTTAGTTTTTTGGTTTTCTTGCATGAAAATTCGGTGGGGGTTTAGAGAAATCCACTTGAGGTTTAACAAAGTGAGGGTCTTGCAACCTTTCCATGTTATTTCTTGATTTTTTGAAAATTTCACGCAGTTCGTCGCGTGGGGGAGAACGATCCCTGGAGCGATGTCTCTTTAAGGTTCTGGGTTCTTTAGCTTCCAGAAATTTGGCCTGCTTGAAACAAGTGGTAGCTAGGTGACCTACTTTTTTGCAAAAGGAGCAAACTTTTTTGTTGTCAAATTCTGGTTTTAATCCAGAAGGACGGCTTGGTACAGTGATATTGTCCGTGGTGGTTTTGTTGTTTTTCCTGTCTTGGTGGGATTCCAAAATGAGGCAAACTTCGTTTAAATGGGCCAACGACACAATTTTCTGTGAGGTGATAATGTTTTCATATCTTTGTAGGAGGCCATCAGTTATAACTGGTAATAATTCGGCTTCCGAGACAGGGTGGGAAAGTTTGATGTTGATGGACTCGGCCCTCTCTATGAATGTTGCCACAGTTTCGTTTACTAATTGTTTAATGGATAGTAACGATAATTTAATTCTGTGTTGGGCCTCTGATTTGCCGAAGCTAGTGATCAGGGCTGATCTGAGTTTATTCCAGTCCTTGCATTTTGATTTTTGTATTCGGTGCCACGGGATTAATTCTGGAGATATTAGTTCTATAAAGTTTTTCTGCAGCACTTCAAATGGAACATTTTTAATTGAGGCCGTTTCTTCGATTCGGTCAATGAAATCCAGTACATCAGAAACACCGTTATATTTGATCTTCCAAGGAGTGAGATCGTATGTTTTTTCTTGTGCCGTGATGGGTGCATTGTCTTGTTTTACTGTAACATGTGTCCTGGTTTCTTTGTTAGAAACGGGGATTTCCAAAACTGGGATATTGGGTGCCTTGTCTTCACTTGCAACGGATAGGTTTATTTTCCTGATGAACTTCTTGTTGAATAACAAAGCGTATGCTTTCAATGCTGACTTTGATTTGTTTAGTGGTGATATTCCTCTGTCTTTTAAGACGGCTTGTAGGTGCACTTTGGATAAGTTGTGTACATTGGGAATGACACCCATGTCCAAAGATGTAGCCATTTGATTGGAATTCATTGTTAAAAATGGTTTAAAAAGGAAAAAAAAAATTCCGAAATTCTTCTAAGTCTTTTTTTTGAAGAAAAATTGGCCAGGGGGACACTTTAGGATTTGCATTATTTAATTTTGTGGGCACTATTCGCACTTATATTCACTGCACTCGAGGAAAGGCACAAAAAAGGCACAAAAAACAGCACTTTAGAAGCGAAAAAACACTTTTGGTGGAAAGATTTTATATTTGCTTCATTTACTGGCACTAAATCGTGAGATTGAACACACGTTCTTATTATTGCGTCGAGAAAGCACTTCTTTGCAAAAAAACACTGCACTTCTGAAGTTAATTTGAAACAATTCACTTAAAATCACTTTTATAACAGTTAATGCTGAAAAAAAAAACAAGAAAATGGACAAACACCGTACCTATATAATTAATCGGGATAAAGAATTACTTGTGTTTTACAGGTTGTAGCTGATATATTTTTTAGAAATCAGCTTCGATGGGCCGTTGGGTGTATTGTGCTTTTTTTAAAAAAAAATCACTTCCGGTGTAAAAATTGGCTTCACAGTTCTAAATCCTGACTGTTATTATTACGGTGCAATTTATGCCGAAATTAAAACAGTGGGTTTGTTTTGTTAAACAAAGAACACAGCAATCTAGGTTATTGAAAAAAAAACATTATGTTCGAACTTTCGTTATCACAGCATTTTGGCGGGAATTTCGCGCGTCTTTTTTATTCGTTCGAGAGAGTTCCTACCGTTATTTTTTCGCGGCAAAATGCGCTTGGCAACAAACAAAGTCACGACAGGATTGCGAGCGTTTCTTATTTATTCGAGAAACTTCCACCGTAGTTTTCGCGGCAAAAATGCTCTTGGCACAAAATTGCGCGCTTTGTGTGGACAAAATTGCAAGTACATGTTTTCAAATTGGGGACAATCGTAAAGGCAATTCTGTGCAGTCGGGAAGGATATGTTTAAAAAAAATTCTGCCCTATGTTGGTCGCCAGTGTCGCGCGTCGGACCTGGGGGGCCCTGACTTTCCCTCGGCCAGCTCAGAGCGGGGCATGAGACGTCTCTCTCATAGTCAGGGTTCGGGGTCAGCGCGAGGCTCAAGAATCCATATCCCACCGTCTACACAAAACACTCCCATACGACTGCTATTCCCAAATGAAAGAGGTTAGGTTTTTTATGAATCAACATTGTATTTGAGCGGCAAAATGGACATTACATGGGTGAATAACAATAGAATACAGGTTGTTACATCCTAACTGGAATTATCATCAAAGGGTTCCCTAATCTCTCTCTGGGGAATAATTAACAGCTCTCTCTCTCTAGACCGACAGGCAGCGTGGTCGAATTTAGGTTATTAGCGGACACATTCAAGGGGTAATAGGAAACGTAAGAGACTCACAGCGTGGTGTTGTCGGGGTATCCTGTTGATTGTAGGGCTGAGCGCCGTGTTTCAAACAAACGGTGCCAGCCTGTCGATGTTCAAAGCGCGCCATTCTCGTACATTATGCTTTTCGACCGAGCGGTGCGAAATTGGGAACGCGGGCGCCGGAACGAGCACACGTCCAGCTAGGTCAGAGGTCGGGGCGTACGAAGAAGGAACGAGGCGCTTGGTCGCCGGGGGTGGGGGAACTCTAGCGGATCTTTTGCGCGTTTTTAACTACGTTTGGCCCAGCAATCAACCTGATAGTTCCCGCTACTCAGGCTAGCAACTGTAGGATCTTCGCGCCTAAAATCTGTTATATGACACCTCCCCCCGCGCTCGTAAAAAGGGCGACGTGGTAATGGAGCATCAGGGTTAAAAGATCCTCTATGTGCCTCCCTTGGGGTTTTTTGACAAAACAAGAGTTGCCCTTAGTTTGAGAGACTTGGATGGCCAGAGAGATGCCTAGCTAAAACATAATGACTAGCTTATGCCATAGGCTAGGTAACAATATTTGTGGGGAGAAATGAGGAAGGGTACATAGCATGTTTGGAGCAAATAATTTTGGGGAGAGAGCAGGTGTGGAAACAACAAGTAAAATTATGCAATTAGAAAACAATAGACATGGTTATGCAATTGAAAGACAAAAGACAAAATTATGCAATTGAAAGACAAAAGGGCATGGTTATGCAATTGAAAAAAAAAACAATAGACAACATTATACAATTGAAAAAAACAAAAGACGGAATGTTAAGGTGTGATTCTAGGGTTTCATTGGTCTGGAAGCTAAGTTTGCGTTGCGTTGGTTTTTTGGTTTCGAAGAGTTGCGAAGGAAACGAGGTTTCACTGACTCTAAAAGATTACATTATCACTGTAATCTGACCCATTGAGATAACACTCAGGAGTACACTTAGGCCTTGGAAAAAACACTTTGCTTCGTTGTGGGCGTTGATGTTTGCGAAGTGGGGCTGTGGTTTGCGGGGCTGCGGCTATGGTTACAGTGGTCATTGGAGAGAGTAGTCCAGGTTCCGTAGTTATGCCAGTACGAGTCCTATGTGCTATTATGGTGGGCACGGATCGTATGTGTTGGTTATCGGAGCATAATGTAGCTCAGGATAACTTTTTAGAGATGCGCAGTTTGTGTTTACTGGAGGGGCAAAGGGTAATTATGTTTCACCCATGACCTGGTATGTGTCACTGCATGACAGAGTGTAGGATCTTCGCGCCTAAAATCTGTTATATGACAATATATAGAAATTATCTAAATACTCTTATAAAAAAATGCAAACACCAGTATTACTCTGAACAACTACAAAAAGCACATAACGACTCACGAAAAACATGGAACATCATAAATGAGATCTCAAACAGGAATCAAAAAGAACACAAAATTCCTCAAAAAATTATAACTGAAAATAATATAATCCTTGATAATCCTAAAGATATTGCAAACAATTTCAACCACTTTTTTACAAACATCGCCTCTACCCTAATTGACAATAATCCTTCTCTTAGCTTGCACTCTGAGCATGTACCCCCAGACTTTCTGAAGACTAAAAATTCTACCTTCGAACTTTCCGAATTTCCCGAAATAACTGAACTTGAAATCACAAACCACATTGACAATCTAAACGCTAGGTCTGCAAATGGCCCAGACAACTTAAGTAACACTACAATTAAATCTATAAAAAAACATATAATCAAACCATTACACCATATATTTAACGCATGCATCAGAGATAGTATTTTTCCGAATAAATTCAAACTAGCTAACATCATCCCAATACACAAATCAGGACCTAGATGTAAAACAGACAACTACAGACCAATCACATTAACTTCTCAATTGTCTAAGATATTAGAAAAATGCATTAAAAAACGTATCGTCGATTTTCTGGAATCAAACTCACTCCTTTCACCTAACCAATATGGCTTTAGAACTAAACTAGGTACTGATGATGCTATATTTAATTTAACCAAAAATATTTATTCTAACCTGGACTCAAACATCAAAACTTTAACCATTTTTTTAGATTTAAAGAAAGCCTTTGACACAGTCAACCATAGAACTCTCTTAAAGAAAATATCCAACATTGGAATTCAACACAAATGTCTCATGCTGTTACAAAATTATATATTGAATCGCCAACAATGCACAAAAATTGGAACATATTTGAGCAATTTTGATTTAGTAAAACATGGTGTACCACAAGGAACTGTATTGGGGCCGTTACTCTTTCTAATATATATAAATGACTTATGTATTATTAAAATACCTGGTAAAATTTTCTCATTTGCTGACGATACTGCAATAACAGTCCAAGGAAAATCATGGGAAGATACTACTAATAAAGCTAACAAATGTATTACTATTGTCAAAGAGTGGCTAGATAGAAACCTACTTACCCTAAATTATGATAAAACTATTTGTATTCCTTTCTATAACACACAGAAGTCGGCTCCTAAAACCAATCTTAATTTGAAGTTTCATAACGTAAATTGTAACCCAAACACATTCTGTAACTGTGAGGAGATGAAATCTGGAAAACTTATTAAGTATTTAGGTGTAACTATAGATTGTCAACTTAAATGGACCAGCCATATTGAAAAAACTGTTAACAAATTGAGATACCTAAAATATATTTTTAAAAGAATGAGTAATGTAGTAAATATAAAAACCATGAAACTAGTTTATGACTCACTAGTTCATTCATCTCTTTCCTATGGAATAATTGGCTGGGGCGGAACTTTCAACAATCATGTAAAACCACTAGAAATTGCACAAAAATCAATTATTAAGATAATGTACCAAAAGACTAAATCCTATCCCTCTAAACAATTGTTCCAAGAAACTGAAATTTTGGACCTTAAGCAGACTTATAGTGCTCAATGTCTTAAATTTATTTATACGCGACCAAACAACTTTATTAAAAATTCAAATCGTGCCAGCCAACGACATGGCGCTTGTGAATATGCTGTGCCTCACTGCAAAACCAGGTTGGCCCAAAGGCATATTAGTTTTATTGCTCCAAAAATGTATAATTCTTTATGTACAACCTTTAAAAGGGACACGTGTGTAAACCTTCGATCTTTTAAAAAGTACATCAAATCTTGGCTAAAAAACACTGAACTAGATATTTTTTTCTTATAAGTTTTAGCAAAGCTATCTGTAACATTTATATCAATGTATACATTATTTTTTATTATTTCACATACATACAAAACAGCGGATATATTTTATTGTTTGTAATGCTTTGTCTGCTAATTCACTTTTTAAGATGTCTTCAAAAACTAGTATTTACCTTATTTTTTGTGTTATTTTAAAACTTTTACATGTTACATGATTTAGTTTCTTATATTGTATCTATCTCTACAGTAACTCTTTTAAAATAACTTAAATTTATATTTAATATTGTATCTTCACTTAAACCATAGAAATAAGATAAAAATACTTATAATACCCACACTCAGGCTTCGCCTTCGTGGGATTTTTTTTAATTATGTACATTTATTTCAATATTTTTTATACATTTTTCAATATTTTATGTAACCATGTATGTATAAAAAAAAAATTCAATAAATAAAAAAAAAAAAAAAAAAAAAAAAAAAAAAAAAAAAAAAAAAAAATGGCTTTAGCCGTGGATGGTGACCAGATCTTAACACCTCCTATCTTCTTCCCTTCCCCAGTACCTTCAGCATCACAACATACCCCAATAGAGGATGCCATAGTCTCACTGGCTCCAGACGATTGGGAGCAGGCCCAAGGAGTCTAATGTACATCGGTTATCTTTCTCTTACCTATCTTCTTCCCTTCCCCAGTACCTTCAGCATCACAACATACCCCAATAGGGGATGCCATAGTCTCACTGGCTCCAGACGATTGGGAGCAGGCTCAAGGAGTCTAATGTACATCGGTTATCTTTCTCTTACCTATCTTCTTCCCTTCCCCAGTACCTTCAGCATCACAACATACCCCAATAGGGGATGCCATAGTCTCACTGGCTCCAGACGATTGGGAGCAGGCCCAAGGAGTCTAATGTACATCGGTTATCTTTCAAAGAGCAAAGATCGCAATATCTAAAAAACATCACTTTAGTTTATACGGAATTAAAATACTAGAAAAAATATTTTTTTATGCTATTTTTATTATTTGCATGAATAAAATATAACTTAGTGCTAAAATATGTGACTCGCAACGCTGCCCAACTGGGTGGCGACATAGCTCCCTACCTTTAGACTGTAAAGACAAGGGCGCACTTGTGATGTGTGATGAAAAAAATTATATACATAACAACATAGAAAATCAGTAGGAATTGGACAGCTAAGGTTTATGTGAGGGGTTGAGCGGTTACTCGACCGAGTGACCATTGTCCACATGTGGAAGATTTAAAAAAAAATGTTTTTGAAAAAAAAAAAATTAAAAACTTTTGAACACAAAAAAAACATTTTTTCAATTCAATTCACCATTTTTATTTACATTTTTTACTTCAAATAATGTCAGAAGACACTTGTTAAAGTAATTCAAGTACGTCCCTTAACAACCCATTTAAAAAAAGTGGGATATTTGATGATAAGATAATTTTTGTCAACCGTTCGCAAGTGCTTAAAACTATATTATTACAAAGTTACACCGTGAATTATTATTTCTATGGATAAATAAAATAAATGTTGACTCGAATTCCATATTTATGGGTTCCATTGCAACTTTGGTTCTACATTTATGAAGCTGACTTTGTTCTTATTCTTGGTCTTCACAGCTTTGAAGTTATCCCCGAAGGTGATGGTCTTCACGGATTCCTTGGGCTGCTTCTTGCCCTCAGTTCCCTGGCCCTTGAAAGCCTGCATCAGACCCTTCGGTGTCGCAACACCTATCCTCTTGGTAACCCGCTGAATCTTCTCCTTTCTCTTGTAGTAGAATATCTCCCATACGAGCGTGATGAGAGCAAGGACGAGTCCGAACAGTGTGGCGATGAATACGCCACCTGGAACGTTTAAGAAAATTGGGGTGATGGTTTTTTTTACTCGAAAACGTCTCTCGTCACTGGGAATAATTAATATTTTTCTGGTTAACTTTAGTTTGCTCGCGAATATGGCAAACTGACCATAGTTGATGGATTTTGTCAATACCGTATTGACAAGGGCTTCGTGGATCGAAATAAAATCATCGGTAGTTACGCCTATCGATTTGTCATTGTAAAGTTATCGATTTGACTGTGCTAAACGCCTTGAAGATGTCTTGCCAAAACGATGGGACTAGAACAAAAATTAATATTTATAAGGACAGAATTCAACCCACCAAGACTATCAAGGGTGATGCCCTCCGAGTTGTCATTGTCCTCACAGCTGGTGTTCCAGTAGCGGGCAACGAGTGAGTCCAGGAATCTGTCCTTCTGCAGCTGGAGGATGGCTCGGGATAGCTCTTCCTGGATCCTGGAGCCTTGCTGCACGGCCACGGCGAAGGGTCTCTCCCCGAACACCTCGCCCACGACAGTCAGGTTGCAGTTCTTCTTCACATGATACCTGAAACATAACGGTCTTACTAATGAAAAATCTCTTATTACACATTGTGGAAAGACAGTACACTTTTAATAATGTCTCGCAACATTAAATTTTCAGATTTATGCGCAATATTTACACGGTACTTTAACGCGTGCGCCCCATAAAAGTGAGTTTCCCAGCAAACGAGTTTTGCTTTGTCATTTTTTATTAAAATTATGTTTTTGTTAACAATTTTGATTCTAATGACCATTATTATATTAGTAATACAATATATGTTATTTTTCGTCAGTTTTATCCATTGATAATGTCAGGTGAATATAGTTTTACGCCATCGGAAAAAGCGAAGTTATTTTGACCTTTTTTATTTTTTAATTAACTTTTACTAAAACTTTTAGTTTTACTTTTTAATAAAACTTCCACGATAGTGATGGAAATTAATTTTTCAATTTAAAAAAAATGAGTTTATATATTTTAAAAGATTACAATTTTGGTGATTTTCTAAACTACCATACTAGGCTCATTCTCGTAGTATGGTAGTCGTACATGATTTATTTAAGAATAATAAATGTATTTTTGTGAAAAAATAATAAAACATAAGTAAAATTATACCAAATTATTTTATATCATTATTTTTTTATTTAACACAGGTTTATCGTGGTACGTACTTATCTAGAAATGCCTTATGCATGTATACGAAAATACAAACTTCAAAAAATTATCGTGTGCACTGTGAAAAAATGGATCCAAAATTACTGTTATTTTTATAATTATCTGGGAATTATTATAATACTTTTATAAAACCAGATAAAAAGTCAAGTGACAGTTTACTTGCGAATTCCGTAAATAAAAGGAATGTTTTTTGATTTTTTTAATTATATGAAATTTTTCAACGTTTGATTTAAAATATTTATTATAAGCTTTTTCTTAATTCTTTTCATGTTGAAATTAAAATATTGCAATTTTTAAACATTAGTGGACATTTCAAATACAAAAATCAAAAAGGTAACTATAGTATGTAGTTTCCAAATTAGTATTAAAATAGGTATAAAAATATATATAGAACATTTAAAATACCTTTAAAAAAATCCTCTAATTTGATGGGAAATTATTATTATTTCATATTTATACGACAGATAAACTACTCTCTTTGACTGGATAAGCAATGTGTATATATCTTCCCGTGAACTATTTTACGTTTCAATTAGTAAGGTTTTCACTTACACGGTCGTTTAAATTTTTTTTAAATTCATCGCGTTTGTTAGGACGGGTTGTTTCGGAGAATTTGAAAAATTCTTCAAATTTCAAAGTTGATTTTCAAGTTCTGTGAAAGATTTTTTCAGGTTCTGTTATTATTTCAATTCTCTCAAGCAACTAGCCTACAATGATATAATAACAGAACTTGAATAGGACTTTCACAGAGCCCAAAAATGAATATTGAAATTTGTTGAATTGTTCAAATTCTCCGATACAACCCGTCCTTAGTAAGACCGGATATCCAACACAATTATGAAGTAATAAACAAAGTCAACAAAATGTTGAGACTTCGTATTTCAAAAACTTTCTTCTGTACTTAGACTTTGTATTTCCTTTACGTTAGAAATAAATCTACATTTCCCCATACAACACAAAATTTCACAACCTACTCTAAGTGGGTAGGATTTTCCACCGTTTTCCATCCCTCCCTATATAGTGCAAGGCCGATAGAGTCAGACTGGATAGGTCAAAAGGTCTTCCTCAACCTGCCTCTCGATCTGGCCTGCCACGCAGTACGTGAACAAACGCATCAGCTGCCAAGACCTGGAAAAACTTCACCCCATGATTTCAGGTATCCCTTTTAAGTCACCGACCGGAGCTTCCACTTATGGTGACCTATGGCAGAGATGTTGGTTATCCAACAGATGATTTCCAGGGCGGTGGAACCAATATGCAGCAAGCAAGCACTCACTTGATTTCTGAAGAGTCGTGTATGAAGGCGAAGTCAGCCTCGAGGCGCTCGTCCACCTTGCGGAAACCCTCCTCGGTGGAAGGCAGTGGGCTGGAGCTATTGATTGCCAGCAGGATGTGTCCGTACTGTTCCCTGACGGGGTAATCCCATACCTGGTACTGTACCTCATCCGAGCTGGCGTTCAGCGTTATCTCCTTCCACACCCTACAATAATGCAAGTTCCTTGTTTATTTACCAAATATAATTTGGCATACTTTAGTTTGGAAGAGTGAGAGAAGTGTCAAGTGTGTGCAAGTTTTAATAAACGGCCATGCTAATTTGGGGTTACGAGTGGCAGGTCTTGTTTGTCGATCGTCGATGACGTGCATTTGACCTCTTTCTGGGACTAGTGTATTGGAAAGTGTTATTGTTACTCACCGGTACAGGGTGTCCTCTGCGTTTTTCATGTTCATGAAATATCTGTGCGCCATGCCTCCTTCAACCACCGTGTAGTTGATCCTTGACTGTCGCGCCAATTGCTCCAGAGATGACACTGGCGTCTGTAGAATTAACAGACTTGTATTAGCGATGAACCGTCACGTCAGCAATATCATATTGCACATTCTTCGGCAAGGCAATGACCGCCACCTCTGGCCAATGTACTGAAGCATGGTTTACAAACCATCCAATCCCCTTATTGACGACTTTAGTCACAAAAAGTGACGGCTCGTGACTTTTGAGCCGGATAGAGTGCTACGTTTTAAAAATTCGACACTATTGATGATATTTAGAGCCATAACGATTTTTTTTTCTAAAATTAGATTTTTTGTATGAATATTTTCAGGAAATTTCAGTTTAGCCGCGCAGATTAGCCGAAAATCTTCAAACAAACAACCGAATTTTCGAAAAAAAAGTATACGTTTCAGTTACAAAAACATAAGTATGCCATTTTTTGTAATATTAGCACTCTAGTACACACAAGAGTTGGCTTATTTCCAACCCGCGAAATAATTATAATAATGTACTAGTACCTCAATCAACAATTACTGCTTATTATATTTTTTCCACCTGTAAACAACCTTTAACTTTATTTTTGTAGGAAAGGCTTTGTTAGCACTAAATTTCTCACTAGATGGCGTCGAGACAAATGATATCTTCATTTGTTGGTGAAATATTTTTGACTTGTCAAATTTTATTATTTTTTTAGTGATAAACTCATGTTTATAAGACAAGTTTTTATGCATAGCATAGCTCAGTGGTTTCAGAGCAACTGACCAAACATCAGAAGGCGGCTTCAATTTCCGTTGGCAGCATTAATTTTTACTCTGGAGATATTTTCAATTTGTACTGATATTTCAGGCGACTAATTATTTTAAAATATTACCATTTGTTATTTCGGCTACTGGCATTATACCTAGCTCTCTCATTCAAAATTTAGGCATATAAGATCTGTCAAAGAATTGTTATATAAAAATTTGAAAATCAGTCATTTTAAAAACATGTAGGATTACGAAAGATTTTTTAAATATTTATATTGAGGGATCAGTAGGATTTATACGTCCAGTTAGGAGTTCTACCGAGCCGAACCCTCTGATATGTAAATATCTGGAGTCGGTGAATTATTTTCCCATTTGATCTCTGATGAGTTGACGTGTTGTTCTTGTATTTGTTTGTATTTATTATGCTTATATAATGCACTTGCATAATGTGGATTGACTAGATGACCATTTGTGGAAAAGTGTGTGGAAGGGTTTATTTTTTCCTGTGGGGAAGATTTAACCCGGACATAAAGTCGGAAAATATACATAGCATTTGTATAGCGTAGTTTAGTGTCATTTCACTTCAAGTGTGCTTGTAACTAGATTAAGAAATAAGGATTCGTTGTTAAGCTGGATTACCTGCATCCTCTCCACTGTAAGGAAGGCTGCAAGGTTAGCCGTGAAGGTGGCCAGCATGAGAACGACAAATAGCCAGTAGGCAGCCACCAGCGCTCGGCTGCTGAGAGCTTTTGGTGCTTCTCCACCTCCCTGTGGCGTGAATGACGTCAGCGCGAACCACAAAGACTCTTTCAGCGTGAACTCCCTGGAATAATGCAGTAGTTGACGAAGTGATAATAATAAAGAAATGTTAATATTTATTTTTTGGAATAAATTAATGAGTCATTCCTCAAATTGTAAATAATGTAACTGTAATTTAATTGAATATCCAAAAAATAAATATTTATCCTAGACTTGCTGAAGAGTCGCACATTAAGGCGATGCCATACGTAGTAATGAAAAATCAAGTGTTTTTGTTTTGAAAATTTGGTCGCCTAGAAATGTTTCAGATGCTTTAATTAAATACTGCGTGTAGAATACATCTTGGCCTTTGAAATAATCGAGTATTTTTAAGATAAGTCATTTTATAAGCCCGGAAAAAACAATGTATAAGGCCTATGAAAACTGCTTTAAAGATCAAAATCTCCTACTTACGAACCCATTTTCGGTTATGATTTTATTGTATAATGTGGCAAATTAAGTTATTAATAAATGATCAAAAAAAAAATATTTATGCCTGAACATCCACAAAATAAAATAAAAGGCTCTTTTTGGCCATGTTTTTTTCTTGCATAAATCAAAACAGGCGGATGGTGTTAAGCGGGAATTTAAACCTTATCACCTTCTACGTAAGGGTTGGTATTGATAGCGGCTCAATTTAAAATATTACACGACGTAGTGCATCGCCTTAACCTTTCCCTTACTGTGCTAAAAAAATACACGCGTTCCGGTGCTGTGTAGTCAATACACATATCAAAATAAGTGATTTACTATCGGAAAAATATGAATATTCATAGCTAATTGCTTTTATTTTTATTATATTTTATATCAAAAGTGATAATAATTGTAATTTAATTGCTGAAAACATGAAAAAACCATCGGCAGATGCTAAACCTTTATAACGAATTGGTGTACATTATGAATACCAAAATATGCTTTAGATAAATTGAAGGTTTTCCTATCGTTTCGCTAGAGAAGAATACAAATAAAAAATAAGTTACTCAAAAAAAATATAAACGAAAACTACTAAAAAATTTTTTTTTTCAATAGAAATGTATGAACGCGTAAAGGAAAAAACTTTTTAATAAGATTATCTGTGACAGTTTCACTTGATTTACTTTTTTGTTTTCTTATAAAATTATTTTCAAAATAAATAAAAACCAGTTTTGTGCTTGAAATCAAACGTTTGTTTGTCAAACGATTTTAATGCATATTACCTACAATATAAGGTTTTCCAAAAATATAAACATTTTTGACTTGTAGCTTCCTCTTAAGATTAATAAATAAGTACACATACTCTCGGATGTAAAGGTATCGCATAATAGCAATTCTATTTACGATTCTATAGAAATGAGTGATTGAGAAGTAGTGAGATTTTACCTGCACGGATATGGATAAGCGTCCTTGTTGTTCCTGGAGCTGTATGGAGAGTACTTGTCCAATATAGTGAGCAGAATGGCAGTCAAGGTAAGAGCCCCCACAATACTCAACCACACTTCTACGCGAAGGACCGTCATGAACTTAAACAGAGATGTCGCACGAACTGGCTTCCTGATTACTACAATAGAACAACATTTGTCAGTAAAATTCAGGTTGGGGTACAAGTTGTCAAGAAATTCCAATTTGCGGATATGCACAACCTTCATGATATTGTAACGGATTTACGGATTGACAAGGTAACGAATTTGCGCCACAACCCTTGGGCCACTAGCTCAAATGCTCTGGTGGGACCTTAGAATGAGAGCTATTTTAGAAACGTTTTTACGTAAACAAATAATTTGCGCTATTATTATTGATGACAATTACATTGTGAGACAGGGATACATCAGATTTTATATAGTGTAGTGCGATCTCACTCAGACTCAGCTTTCTAACCAATCCAGTGAATCGTCCAAGCTGGACGCAATACGAGTTGTTACTTGCAATTACACACAGACAGACGCGTAAACGATATTAGTATGTTTGATATTCACCAATTGATAGTCCGGTCTGGTCGAAGTATGGAGCGACAAAGTCAACCACCTCCTCCCTTTGTGACGTCATAATGATGGCGGCCACAGCTATGTCGGTATCCTGAAAGAAAAAAGGCATACAAGCAAAGACGACAATGACATCGAAGAGTTGAATTAAATACCTGCCTACATCGATATCCTTTGAAGTTTCCATTGACATCATGACAAGAAGAGCAGAAGAAAGAAAGGGCCTGATTTAGTAATAGTTCGATAGCGTTTATTGGTTTTTATTGATTTTGTTTGTGTTTACGCAGGAGGCTCTGATTAAATTTTTTTCTCAGGGCCTATAGCATCTTTGGGGATGTTGTGAGGAGGGTCATTTTGAGGAGAAGACGACGGCCTATATGGTCCACGGGTTATGCAATCCGGAGGTTGCGGTTTCGAATCCCAGTGTCCACAAATCAATTTTGTTTGATTAATTTGTTATTTCACGATTAAATCATTTAAAATAATAACTTTACATAGCTTTTGCCATGTTTAATGACCAGATTAATAGCCATCTACTTCCCAACCATCCTCTATCATATAAAATATATATACATTATTAGATGGATAAAATTTTTTTTAAATTGTCCAAGTGCGTGATTACGAATTGGTGGCATTTTTTCACTGGCAGTTTTATCCGTTTATACAATATTTTTTTATTTTTATTGTATAAACGCATAAAACAAGAAGTGACAGTTTTATTAATTATTACCTACACGAAAGGAATATGTTTTATAAATATGGAATTTTTTTAAATTATGGACGTTCCGCGTCAAAATGTCATGGTAAGTTTTTTTGTTAACATTTTCAAGTTTGATATTAAAAAAAAATTTTTAGAAAGATCAATATTTTTTTTCAAAAGCAAATATTTCAAAAGTTATTTAATTTAGTTTCAAAAATAGTATTTCTTTTAACGACAACTTCAAAAATAAGTAATATGTAGCACATTTTAAATACTTTCTGTGAGAATTCCAAAATTCCAAGAAAATTCACAACGTCGTTGGGACTTGTTGGTAAAAATATTAAAAAAAACCTTAAGCATTAAAAGTTTAAAAAAATTCAAAATGTATTTTTGAAGAGAACATTTCATAAATATTTTTCTACATAATCTCAATACATTTTTGGTACCGTGACAGTTTTTTTAATCCACTGTCAAACCACTTTCCCGATAAGCTGGTTTTAATTTATTCTTATTTGCGAAGCTTCTTCCTCCGTGATGTCGCTATAACTGCGAAAAAATGTGAAAATAGTTCGGTGCAAGGTTAGGAGAGTAAGGTTGATGATCGAAATATGCGGACTCTGTACAGAACGCCCAGTTTCTGATAGGCTAACGAAAGGTATCAAAAATGTATGAACATAATAAATTCGTGCAAAAGAACTTACGCCTTTGGCCAGGTCTCCTATCAAACCGTCCCACGTCCCGTTGTTCAGTTTCCTTCCAAATTGCATAGCTTTCACAATTTCGTAGTCGAAATCCATGACCTGAAAACGTAGTTAAGTTTGGACATAATTCCTTATTTGATTTTCTTTCCTGAATTACGAATTAAAAAGAAAAAAGTTTATTTTCAGATTTTTAAAACTCTACTAAAAAAAACATGCTCTAGAAGCATAAAAAATGCATACTTAACTGACAAACACTTACCCTAAAAGGACAAAAACCTCAAATCTTCTTAACATTATAATATTATTTATATCTTTTGGCCAGAAACATCATAAATTTTTGCAACAAAATTACATAAACCCATATCGATATTATCCCATATTCCTAAAATATTTGAGTCAATAATCACGAAGAAAATCACACCTATCTTTAAAAATGTACTGATCGAGGAACAGCATGGATTTAGATCTGCTAAATCTACTACTACTAACTTACTATCCTTTACCAATTCCATCGTCAATGGTCTAGTCTAGAAGATAACTCACAAATAGATGTTCTATATACCGACTTCTCTAAAGCTTTCGACAAAGTAAACTACTCAATCCTTATGGCCAAACTATATGCAATCGGTATTAGAAACCCCTTGCTATCATTCTTTAATTCTTATTTAAGCAATAGAAAACAAAGAGTTAAATTAAACAACTTTGAGTCTACTATTATTGAAGTAACGTCCGGCGTACCTCAAGGAGCACATCTAGCACCGCTTCTTTTTAACTTGTTTATAAACGACATTATTAGTATTTTTTCTCATACACGCTTTTGGCTTTTTGCGGACGACAATAAGATTCTAAAGATAATAAAAAATCACGATGACTGTCTTCTTTTCCAATCGAATATCGACTCTTTCAATGATTGGTGTAAAATTAATTGCTTGAAACTAAATGTCGATAAATGCAAAATTATGTCCTTCTATAGATCAAAAAAACCGATTGTCTTCGAATACAAACTTAATAATATTTGCTTAACAACTGTTACATCTATTCAAGACCTTGGTGTCTCTCTTGATAGCAAGCTTTCTTTTCGGGATCACATAACTGCAATCGTTAATAAATCGCTCAAACTACTTGGTTTCATCACTAGAATCACTTCGGAATTCAAAAACGTAAATACCCTTAGAACTCTTTACTGCTCCTTGGTTCGCCCCCATCTTGAATATGCTTGTGTTATTTGGTCTCCTTTTTATGCTGTCCACATTCGACGCATTGAATCTGTTCAACATCGGTTCTTAAGAGGGATTGCTAGGAGGCTAGGTTTAGAAAAAGGCAAATACTCATATGATGAAATTGAACGAACTCTAAGCCTCTCTCCTTTGGAAGTCCGTCGGGAAAGAAATGACCTCATTTGCTTCTTCAAAATTATAAATGGTATTATTGATTCACCTACGCTACTGCAACTCATTCCCTTCAATATCCCCTCGCAAAGACTCAGAAATAATGAGCTGCTCTTCCTCAACCATCATTCGACAAATTATGGATATTATTCACCATTGTCCAGAATGTGTAGACTGGTCAACTCAAGTCAAAACCTTAACTTTTTTGGGATAAGTCTAAATGATTTTTGCCAGTCACTAAACAAGTGACGGAATATTAAGTGTCCTGTGGTCCTGACCCACGGCGTATTCTTGACTTGATTCGACTTGTCACTTTATTTTCTAATATTATATCTACCATATGTCTTTGCTTTCATGTACCTTTGTCTACTCCTATATTTTTCATTTTACTTTATTCGTGTTATTATTTTGTAATTTGGACGATGTCCGTTAATAAATAAATAAATAAATAATCCTCTTCCAAAATAAATTAAAATAACTGTGCAGTAAACCAAAAGTATAAACAATATCAAATATGACTATGTTAACACAACAATATGCAGTCAACAATCATGAAAATGTGGAAATCAACTAATATGAAGATGAAGCCCAGGAATATGAAGATGGGGAAATTAACATGAAGATAAGGAAATCAATTATTGTGAAGATGAAGTCTATAAACATGAAGATGAGGAATCTGAATTAACACCAACACAATCACCTACAATCCACCTCGGAGCAGAATTCCGTATTGAGGAGGATTTAATAAAAAACTGATATACAGTTTGTCTTTAACCCATTACCTCCATGATTTTATTTTATTTTTTATAGACTTGAATCATCATTATAACCCGATAGTATAGACTTAAAGGAGAGCCCAAAATCAATTTTAGAATTTTCTGCCCGCCCACCCTCTCACCGGAGCGTCTAGAAAATTGATGCCTGAACGCAACGCTTGGAGGTAACCCCCCTAAGCAAAATTTACGTCAACTATGGGTAAAATGCAGTAAACTGTATGATTTATATTGATAATTTAAAATAAATAATTGCCATTATTTATAATTCAATGAAAATACAATTTATTAATGGAAAATACGCAAAATAACAAAAAATTCAATATTAGAAAAAACCTTCTAGAATTAGGAAAACTAACCAAATCTAAGTGATACCGTTCGAAGCAGTCAAAATGAAGGGCGCGGTTGCAGGCCCGGCATCGATAGACTGCTGGATTTTTTTTACATAGAGCACAACGAATTCGAGATTCGCCACGATATGTCCAATGAAATTCTTGCATTCGACGCACACGATTCCCATCTTTGCGTCATGGCCTTCTTCCTTCACACGAGAATCTCCGTATTCGGCATTGACCTGATTTGGAAAAGACAATAAAATAGTACGGGTAACCTCCACACGGAATGCCTTCTGGGAAGGTTTTCTCTGTCGCCTAGTCATCTGGTTTCCCATATCATGCTCGTACTTCCCAAAGAAGCATAGCAACTTCCATCCATTTAAAAGAGTGCTGCTCAGGCAAGATGAAAATAAAGGCCAGTACCACTTCTTTGACCGAATGTTGACCCGATAATTTTGTATACCATTATCATGGAGGTCTACTCCACCCATTCCCAAATTATAATTTCGTGTTGGCACGCTGGGCAACCGATTTTTTTTTGCATGCTTCCTTCAAAACTTTGCCTTTTTGCTTTTTGTCTTTCTTCAATTTCTGCCAACTCTGCACTTGACTTACTGGCTCCATTCCGGTTACTTCACGGTTGTCCTAACCAACGGCATACGAGGATTTGGCTTTCTACGTCTACCACCGCATCAAATTCACCTGCTAGGTAAATGTTCGCTATGCGCAAGGGAAATATAGAAGAAAATGTTACCTTTAGGCAATTACTTTCCTGTCTTCAACTTGCCTGAAGCTTCAAGGTTAGGGAAGCGAACTGGCTTACATATGCCAGTAGCGCACATTCTCTTATCCTTCAGGATATACATCAAATGGTGAGATGTGAAGAAATTGTCCATAAATAACTCATGGCGTGCGGGGAACTCTATATATTCCATCATAGACAGTACGAAGGATAATCTTTGACCTAATACGGGGTCATATGTATCAGATGCTCAGGAATATGGCATTGCTTGGAAACAGGTAGCCTTCGGAGGAAGCAAGACACCAAATCTCGTAGCCAACTTTGATTGGCTTATTCTTAATGTACATCTTGCAATAATGTCGACCGAAATATGGCACCATTTGCTCGTCGATGGAAAGTTTGTGTGCAAAAACATCAAATACAAATAAAGATGGAACGTTAGTCATTATCATACCTTAGCCATTCTGTCGGTTATATCTAGATTGTTGTTATCGCAAAAATGTATATAGCGCTTTATAAGCTCGAAATGTGGACGTTGGTTCCTTTTTTGATGACGCTTACACCTAGGGTCGGGTCAGACGAATAATAATCTGTGGTAGATGGCAATGTATTGTAGCCGGTCCACACAGAAACCAAGAAAACGCTTCAATTCGTATATATCTTACTGGAATTCGGTATTGGTTTTAAATCGAGCGTATTTGATCATCCTCTCAAGAATAAACAGAATCACTTCATCATCAAAGAATAATGAAAACACTTAAAAAGCATTATAAGACTTCAGCTTTTCGTACATATCTTTATGCACCACATTCAGCGGTTCAGGAACGCAACAGTTTACTGTAGTTTTAATTTTTTGGCTGGTGGTGCATTTGAAATAGATATTCGCAAGGTATTACGACTCGCACCAGAGGATGTCGAAGGCTGATTCCAGTCAAGTCGAGATTTGCCATCAAATCATCGTTAATCAGCTCTTCGTCCGTCTGTTCATCAACATTCTCTGTTTAAAAATATCCGGAAACTGCAGAATAACTATTATTTTTAATAAAAATCACCCATAAAAACACAACAAAACCGTATTATTTGAAGGCAAGCTAACCAAAAACATATGAAAACACTGTCACAGCTAACCTCCAAACGTTGCGCGCAGGCATCACCTGATTTCAGTGACATCCAGCGGTCATCTTAAGCATATAATACTATGATGAAACAGTGTTGTCGACTATTTCATCTTTTGATAACAATATGTGATTCACAAATGTTTTATTTTTTTCCGTTTTAATTTTTTTTTTTTTTTTTTCAAAATGGGTCTATTTTCAGGGCTTTAGTAAAAAAAATATTGAAAATAGAATAATTAATAAAATTTATTAAATTATGTTTATTATTGAAAGCTAACATATCAATCTATAAATGCTGCATAACAACTTGGTGGGATTTAGCTTTATTCACAGTGAAAAAAAATCATACTTTTCATCATATACAACATTACCAACAAGTCTAGTGTTGACGTATTTCTATGTCTACATAAAATTATTAAAAATTACCTAACAAAACAATAGTAAACTAAGTTTAAAGTGCTCTTTTCTTCTAAATCGTAGACCGCGCGTTTAACCAGCTAATTTTTATTAAGTGGAGTGGCTTGTTTTAGTGTTTTTTTTACCTACTTTCCAAAACTGCCACGAAGTGTCAAACTCTACCTACTGGAAAAAAAATCAACATTATTTTTCTCTTATTCCGCTTCACGTGACGCAATAGTGATTACCGATTACTATCTTATCCACTTAAAAATAACTCTTTGTACGTAAAGATCGCATAAAATAACATAATCATGAATACAAAGTGCATTGTATGTGAAAAAAACATTGACACTCCGTCAGATTTTATATGCTGTAGTGTCTGTGAAATGAACTACCATCTTGGCTGTGCGGATATTACTGAAACCACACGCCGTAGTGCAAGAAGTTTACAATGGAAATGCAAGAAATGTAATAGTAAAAATGCTAAAAATACCAAACCAAAACAGACTAATAACGACATACTATTGAACAACGAGCAAGAACCGCCATCTATCATCAAACAAGCAAAACAGTCTACTCAACTGCCGAAATCTGCAAACCAACCAAACGACACGGACAACTTAACAACCACAAATATAGATGGCGCTAATGGTCCTTTAACTTCTCAACTGTTTATTAAAGAGCTGACTGATTTTAAAACATCCATTATGAAATTCGTGGAAGACAAATTTGATTCATATGTACGCAAATATGAAGCTCTCATCTCACAAAATAACGAAATAATAAAATCTATCCAATTTATGTCAGATCAGCAAGATGACCTAAGAAAACGTATAAATGTTATCGAAAAAACTCAAGAAATAGCCAATGAGGAATTAATTACACAAAAAAATCATAATAATATGCTACTAAGTACTATCTCTAAACAAGATGAAAAAATCGATAAATTGGAGTATTTAAGCCAAATCTGTAATATCGAGATAAGAGGTGTTCCGGAGTCCGACATTGAAAATAATGCAGAAGTACTCAAAAAAATTTCTAAAATTATCAACTACGAAAATACCGGCGTGCATTCTGTATTTACAAAAATCTACAGGCTGGGACCGAAGTTCTCCGACAAAAATCCAAGACCTATCGTAGCGACGTTCAACACCACAACATCGCGGGATGACTTCCTATCCAAATTCAAAACTTACAAAAAATCCACAACCACTATGACAAATAAAATAAATACAAGGGATCTAGGATTATCACAAGCCGCCAAACACATCTATGTATCCGATCAATTAACTCAAAAAGGAAAATTTTTGCTATCTCAAACAAAAAATTTTGCCAGAGACAATAATTACAAACACTCTTGGTCCACCGGAGGGCGCATTCTTTTGAGACAAACGGATACTTCCAAGATAATTTCTATAAATAATATTGCCGATCTGGACCGTGTTAAACGTCAATTACTGTGACTGACGATACAAGGTACTATGCTGCTATATCACTCCATTATACCAGACATTCATGATTGTATTATAAAATGCTTCTACCCGATATTCTATTATACTCAATGTGTATTCTTACTTTCCCTAATGGCTATTGGTATGTCTTCTAATATTATATTACATTGCTTTCGAACATATATATATCTCATCTATTGCGAAAATACATAAAGACATTCCAATAGCATTTAAAACTCATAAACAATCTTATTGCAAAATCATATGCATCTTTTCATTCGCATTGTGGTATGTTTCGCTTGTTAATTTAGTTGCATCCTCGATGATAAATTATTTTCCTCACCAAACTAGGTCCAACAAAAACAAAAATATTTACCTTACTATTATTCAGTATATTGTTTATATATATTTTAATATTGTTAATTCTGTAAACATAACTTTTTTCTCTGATTCTTCCATGAGCCATACCACGAATTTCGACAAACTAACACATTCTCAAAATAGTGTACTCTCCTTCTTCTTAGTATTATTATTATTTAAATCGATTGTTTTTTGTTTTTGTTTTATGAATCACACCACCACCAGGATACCCTACATGAGATATAATGGATTTTTCTTTAATCTATCAAGCTCATCCATTTTTAACACAATTAGAGAGTTTATATTATGTAATCCCATTCTTGCAGAAAAACTATATCTAACCAATATAAAACATATTATCATCCAGCTTATTTATGTTGTAATTAGTATATATAACATCACTAGTGCTCTACTTATCACCAACAATTTTTATTTTTATTTTGTAACTTTTAACAAAAAGAAATTGAAGTATATTTACTTTAACTATTTCCATCAATATACTAACTATTCTAATTATTGCTCTCCTAGGCTCTATCATAAAAACAACTAAAATATGTATTAAATATCTTATCTTACAGCTAAACCATTCTGAAACACACACAATTACTACCATCCTTATTCCAATCTCAAGTCTTTTAATATCTTTTGAGAATCAAGTATATAATCTAATTATCACTACTTTCCTGGCAACTTTTTATATGAGTCATAGCAATAATAATTATATGTGTACTCAATATAAATTCTTAAACTCCGAACTAGATTCCTCTGCTTCTATCATAATAACCTTAAAAAATGTCTTATTTCATATTGTATTGCTCAATATTATCACCATACAAAAAAATAAGAAAACAATTTTTGTCATAAAAAATGAGTGATATAGGGAATAAACAACTATATACAAGTAGGCATGTGTATATGTGTGTATGTATGTATGCATACATATATTTATGTGTATGTATGTATGTATACATATATATTTGTATATATTTGTATATCTTTGTATGAATATGTATGCATCTATAAATATGAATAAGTGTGTGTGCGGATGTATGCGTGTACACGCGTATTTACGCGCTCATACATGCATGTACACTTACACAACCAGAAAAGAGAGTTATGTATTTGATCTTTTCCTGCATAATAGCATGTCTTAGACTTTGTTTTTCTTTTATTTTTATTTCTTCTTTATTCTTTTTATTTTCCTTTTTTTTTGTCTTCTGCTTTCTACTTTAACATTTTTATATTTTCTATTTCCATTATAATTCATTCTAATATAATCTTTCATACTTTAAACATGTATAAATATTTAATTCATATGTTAACACTAGACCTCACATACTAACTATATACCATTGGTCGCCACGAGACAGGCAGTCGCCTAGTGTGGTGATTTAATGTATCACATGTAAGAAAATGTATTATTGTATTATCATGTATTCTATAAATAAAAATAAAAATAAAAATCTATTTTTTTTGATGCCTATAGACATCGTCATGGAGGTAATGGGTTAAGGGTAATTGTAATTAATAATAAAAAAGAATGAATAATAATAAAGAATAATAATATAATAATATGAAGAATAATAATGAATAATAAAGTCAAAGGTTCAATCTTCTGAAAAGATATTCAGAGGATTGGTAGAAGTTATAACATGGGATCTAGATCTGCCTGATCCTAGAAATCTAGATCCTAGAGGTGCCTATCGTCAGAACTCTACTGCTCGGTGTAGAAAAATTGATAGTGCGATGTCTTGAACGTATGTGGAAAATACCAGAAGTACGACTTCTGCACTGAATACTAACAGAAATTTCTAAGGGAAAACGTCCAGTGGGCCACACCAGACAAAGTTGAAAAAAGTAACTCAAGAGGATGGGCTAAGGCTGGATAAAGGCTGCAGAATTAGTAAAGGACTGGGACGCCTGGGAGTGTAGCTAACAATAGCGGAACGATTGGCATTTTGTATGAATTTTACGAGCACGGTTGCGCTGTCAAAATTGACAGCAAAATTAAAAATAAAACGCCCAAAGACGGCCACAAAAGTCGAATTGAAATTAATTATTTTTAATGTAGGCACATTCCGCACTCCACATGTACTTTTTGATATAAAAAGCGACGTAATTGGTAAATGAGATCTTTATCCATAATTCGTGATATTCTGAACCACTTTCTGCATTCCGTTTCTCCAAACTCGAATGTATTCAATTGATTGCGTAAAGGTTGTCTAACAATTCTACGAGCTTGATGCAAAACGTAGACAGGTGAGAACAAGAATTATTTACCTCCGCTAGTTTGACGATCAGGTCGATACAGTATCCTTCGAAAACTGGCTCTCTCTTCTCGTCCAGAATCGGTTTCCCGTTCTCGTCTAGTTTGACGTATGTCCACGGCATTGCCTGTGAAATATAATAATGTTAAAACTCGCAAAGAACGATACGAGAACGGGTCGTTTCTACGACTTGTTCTTGAGTTCAACAGCTCGGCTTTACAAGGATTTGCCGGTCTCTGTGTTTCTTCCTTCCTACAGCATGAGTCTATTCAAGACCCACGTTCACTCATTTCTCTCCTCCAAAGACCCTCCACACAGCGTCCCCAAATATGACATAGGCCCTGACGGAAATTATTTATTAATAAAAATCCTCAAGACCTCTTGAATGGAGGAAATATTAAAATATTTAAAAAAAAAATGTGTTAAGTTAGTTACCGGTGCAGTCCCGACTCTCAGGAACCTTCTGGGCGAAGTGATGAGAGCACGAGGGACGGGTTTCATCTTTTCACTGGTGAACCACCTCGCCGCGGTGGTCATACCGCGACTGCCACCGACCGATACCATCTGTTCCGCCTTAAAGTAAAGTCCTTGCCTGGAAACAACATTTTCTAATGTGTGCAATTTTACATCACATCAGCATTTAGGTAAGTAACTCTTCAATAATTGTTTTAGGTCATTTGGAGAGAAGTAACTTACATCTAAATTCTTTGCTAGTTCGTTCAACAGCACCACTGCCCTCGTCATGCTATGCTTTGCCAGGACGTCGGTTTTGCCTTTTGGTACTCTGAATAGGTCATGGTATCGACTTCGGCTGTAGTGGTCCGGTACATATAAATCATAGCATCCCAAGAGGAATGGGCTATCGATAAAATTGTTCCAAATTTTGAAAGTCATAATAGGTAGACTTGCTTTCCGCTTAGTTTCCAGACTCACAGAATTAGTTTCCTCAAGTAAGTCGATATGGTGCATGGACCTAGGATAGGTTCCATGCGTCCGCATATAGACATACCTGAGGAATTTCTTCTGGATTTTCTCATCATTTCAATGTAATTCTGGTGGTACGGTGCCCAAACATCGCTCGCATACTCCAGCTTGCTTCTCAGTATGCCATCAAACAATGCTAACATAGCATCTTGGTTATTGAACTGCTGGCATGTTCTTATGTTTGGTCAGAGAATTTCAGTTCGGGATCAAAGACGACACCGAGATCCTTAACGGAATTTACACGTGATAGTGTTTCGCCCTGTATCTTATAATCGTAAAGTATTTAGAGAACTTGTATTTAGAGAACGAGTGTAAGACATGGTGACACATTTTTTTGTATTAAAATCTAATTTGTTTATCAACGACCATTCAGATAGTGCATCCAGATCAGCTTGCATTTTAAGACAATCTTGTTGGGAGATTATTTCCATCAAAAATTATAAAGTCATCTGCAAACAGTAGACATTTACTATTATTTATATGGTTTTTTAGAAAGTACAATTTTTGCAAGTTATGCATGCGTATTATTACAAACGTAACAATGTAACGATTTGAAACTACTCGCCCCGGTGTCAAGCGCTTGAGAAGAACTTATTAATTTAACAAGCGTGCAGTTATAAACACAGCGACGGCCGAGTACATAATCATAGATTTCGAGCCAGTTCTAGAGAGGTTGGACAGCTGTCAGGATCTGCATCACGGAACGGATTCCCAAGAGGTCTTGCGCCATTAGAAACAGGTGAGCGATTGTCATCATGTTATTTTAGAATTCACAATATGGTTTACTATAATTATAAATTTGTTCTTCATATGATAATTAGGAAGACTGGCGCCCTATGTATTTAAAGCAAGATTACTATTTGAGATTTGAAACTTTAACCTGTTAATTTTTTTATATCCACAGATTAGCATATTAGAATTGTAAATTCGCATCACTAGTCAGATTCAGTTTAACGATCTGAACATGCCCTGATATTCATAATAAATGTAGAGTCTCTTGCCAACTAACTTGATTAATATTGTAATTTTATGGATGATAAAGAATTATGGAAAATAACCTCAATAAATTTGTTCCTAGCATTACACACAGCTATTAAATTTCAGACTTCCTTACTTAATTTTGTACTACACTTGAGATGTATGTTTTACACACCTTTTCAGAAATATTACACCAAGAAATATTTGGTACAACATGAATATGAATAAATAGTTTTGTCCGTACAAAAACTCCATTCTTTCAAGAATGGCAAACATATAGAATATCATAACGGTGATTCGGTTTGACAAGATACGGCCTTTGACTTTACGTGACTTTGGCGGCATGATGGCCAGTTGAAAGAGATTCATTGACCTCTCCAGACGGCATGAATTTATATGGCCGTAAACATATTCCTACCCACCGTTTCCAATGTTTTTCCTTCCCAGAACTTTCTCTACTGCCCTTCTTTTCCAGAGAGAAATTATTTTCATAGGAGCCTCCTAATTTCCAAAATGTAAACATTAGGAACCTTAAGAATGAAACAAAAAACGTTTTCGAATTGATTTGCAAGTCTAAATTTAAACACAGTAGATGAATTTCGCAATGCACCCTGCATCTTTGTAAGAGGGGACTGCGGGAGACCTTTTCTACTTTTTTGAAGTCACATAGTATTATATAATAGATGGTAAAATTAAAATTGCGAACATACTTTTTCATGTCACTGTAAAGCATCTTGTCTTCTTTCTCCGGTTTTGCTAAAAGTGTCATGAATTTTCTTCGCCTTGACGTCAGAGTTTCTGATTTAGCCTCCGAATGGTTGCCGCTGCAATCCGGTTTCGCCAAGAAGTCCTGCAGATTGGCAGCCAGTCCAATTTCCACGATCTTTCGAAGTATTTTTTCCATTATTATGGAGTTCATCTGGAAATTATTATTTTTTCAATTAGTTTAAGTCTTATATATTCTTCAAAGTTTGTATCTATGTCGTATTAGACGATGTTTGAATGTGAACAAGGCGAGGAACGTGTAAATATAACCTGTATTTATTTTATTTATTTTTTATTAAAACACAAATAACATTGTTTACATCACTTTATTTCGATACAAAATCTCAACATGTTTCATGAACCAAGTTCACTTCATCAGGAGCACAAGTATACTAAGTATACTTTGAGTATACTTGTGCTCCTGATGAAGTGAACTTGGTTCATGAAACATGTTGAGATTTTGTATCGAAATAAAGTGATGTAAACAATGTTATTTGTGTTTTAATAAAAAATAAATAATGCCATCACAAAGTGAAAAGCAGTTAGAAGAAGTTTTCTTCGAAAAATTATTTTATTTATTTATTTAATACATGTTACATTATTATGAAATTTACATAAAGTATATATAATGAATCACCATACTAGGCGGCTGCCTGTTTCATGGTGACCAATTGAGTGTAATTAATTTGTATGAAATATGAAATCTAGTGTAAACATATGAAATTAGTAACTATAGATGAAGCTAAAATTTTGGAAAAATTGTAATAAAAAGTAGAAGATAGAAATTAGAAAGGAGAAAGAAGTAAATTAGCATTAGATTGTAAAAATGTACATAATTATATATATAATTTTTAATATGTGTGCATGCAAGCACACATGTGTATATAGCAGCAGACATACCTATATACATATAACAGCACATGTATACATACACCCACATGACGCATCCTCACGCATATAAACAATATATACACATCTATCTGAGTACTTGGAATAGGCTACTAACACTATAACAATCACACATCAAAAAATCCCCGAGCGCTTTCCTGAAACTGTCGTATTTGGCTATTGATTTTATTTCTAACGTTAAATTATTGAATATTTTTGGAGCAAGAAAGTTAAATTGTCTTTGTGCCATTGAGGTTTTTACTGGGGGAATAGTATAATTCGATTTGTTGGAATATCTTGTATTATGGGTCGATTCAAAAATATTTTTTTTCGTATGTTTGAATTTATAGTAGGAGGATATGTTTTTGACGTATAAGGATTTTATGTTGAGTACTTTGAAGTCGTTAAATAAGTCCTTCGTGGGGTGAATATAGTGTACTTTGTAAATAGTCCGCATTATCAATTTTTGAGCTTTAATTAATGGATCTAATATCGTGTTAGAGCATCCTCCCCAGACTATTATACCGTAAGATATAATTGATTGGCATAAAGAAAAGTATACCGTTTTTAGTGTATTTTTATTTAGAATATTTCGTAATGACCTGAAGATATATGCCAGTTCCCGTATACGGTTTGTAACATTTATTACGTGATCTTCCCATCGTAGTTTATTGTCAATTATTACACCCAAATATTTAATGGAATCTACTCGTTCTAGTGGATTGCACAGACAACTAGAGTTATCTCTACAAGAATGTATTTTTAGTGTATGATTGATTGAAGGCTGACTCGGAATATTAAGACTAAACGTTATATGTTTCGTTTTAGTTATGTTTAAGGTGAGTAGATTATCATCCAACCACTGTTTAATAATTTGCAATGTTAGATCCGCTCTGTGAAATGTTTCTTCCCATGTCTTACTTTTTAGTACTAGGGCAGTGTCATCGGCGAAAGTGATTATATTGCCATCAATAATAGATAGTTTACATAAGTCATTGATATAAATGAGAAAAAGTGTGGGACCGAGTACACTGCCCTGTGGCACACCAAAGTTAATGCTAGTTGAATGGGATGGTTTATGCGATGGTAGCTTAACACATTGCTTTCTGTCTGTGAGGTACGATTTGAACCAATCAAATGCTTTATTCTTTATTCCGATTTTTTTGAGCTTGGCTAGAAGGATTGGATGAGATACTGTATCAAATGCCTTAGCTAAATCCAGAAATATTGCCAGACATTTATCACCTTTGTCTAAGGCTTGTGTTATATGTGATGTTAGTTCTAAAATAGCTGAATCTGTATTGAGTCCTTCTCTAAAGCCATACTGGTTTGACGAGAGTATGTTATATTTTGTAAGATGGTCGATAAGTCTTTTTTTTACTATTTTTTCAATAATTTTTGATAGTGATGATAATATAGAAATTGGTCTGTAGTTTGTTATGTCAGTAGGATTTCCGGACTTAAAAATTGGTTGAACTAGGGCAAGTTTGAGTTTGTTTGGGAATTCACCTTTAGTGAGACTGAGGTTTATGATATGTACTAATGGATGGATTATAAAGGGTTCAACTGTTTTTAGTATAGTTGAGGAAATTTTGTCATGATTGGACGAATGAGAGGGCTTTAACTGTCTAATGGTTTGAGAAATTTCATCGTAGTTGGTCGGGTTAAAGGTGAGTATATTATCTGTTTCACTGGCACATTGATTGATAATGTCGGCAAGGGCATTTTCATCGGTTGATGTCTTATTTAAAATCTTTGATGCTAGATTTTTACCGATATTGCAAAAGTATTCATTTATGTGATTGGTCACAGTGTCTGGATGGTCATTTAGGGAGGTGTCTTGGCCGTTGATGTTTAATTTATTGATTGGTTGTACTGGGTGATCAGTGTTAGATATTTCTTTGACGATATTCCAAATTTGTTTGTTATTATTACCGACTCTGGACAGTTTTTCTTTGTAGTAGTTTTCTTTTGTGGTTTTAATGATATTATTACATATATTTCTGTACTTTTTATAAAATATTTGGGCTTGAATGTCTGGATTATTGAGTAAGTTTTTGTGAAGCTTGTCCCGTTTTTTAATACAAAAAATTAGGCCATCTGTTATCCATGGTTTCAGTTTTTTATTTTTTGAATTATTCACATGGGATTCTTCAGTGACATCCTCAATATGTTGCAAGAGAGTTTCAGAGAAGGTATTAAAAGCAATGTCTACGTCTGTGGAGTTTAGAGTGGAGAGCCAATTTTCTAAAATAATTTTAGAAGTTAGTTTCTCGAGATTAATGTGTTTCTTTTTTATATTACTACGTGACGTTCCGGTAGTGGGTTTATTATGCATAAGACCAATTGCTATTGAGAAATGGTCCGTTATGGTTGATTGATATATAATTCCCTTTGCATTTTTTTTTGTTCGTAGAAATATGTGATCAATACATGAGTTACTAGTATCAGTTACTCTAGTAGGAGCATTAATATAAGAAATAAGCCCGTGTTGAGTCATGAGATTTTTATAGTCGAGAGTTTGTGATGCTTTTGGTTTAAGTAAATCTATGTTAATGTCACCGATCACCATTAGCTCTTCATTTGGTGTACAGTTAAATAAGGCCAAGTCTAAGGATTTAAGGAAGGATGAAATATTTTGGTGTTTAGGTGACCTGTATAGTGCAAGAATTGTGGTTTGGATGGTTTTTATTTTAAGACAGTTGGCATTATCAATGATTAATTCAGAGATAATCGGGTCCAGCTCAGATTTTACATAGACAATTACTCCATCTGACTGTGTCTTATTATTTTGTGTATTGAAAACTGTAAATCCTGTAATGTTTTTGTGAGTGTAATTTGATTTGATCCAACATTCAGTTAAAATTATTATGTCAAAAATATTATTCAAATCGGCAAGTGTTACAAGAAGGTCATTATAGTTCTTATCAATGCTTCGAATGTTTGTTGAGAATATTTTTAATCGTTTATAGGGTTTTAGAATATTTATGCACTTTGAGGCATCATTGGTTTCAGGAGAAATCACGTTACCGTGGTTTTCTATTTGTAGATTAATATCAATCATTTCGTTTGACTAGTACCAGCTAATTGTATCACGAGCATGTATGAAGAGTATGGGTAAGTGTGATGAATAGATAAGAACAAGGTTAGTGAACAAAGATGTAATTAAAACAGAGTTAGAGCATTTCCAGTAACTTTCTTTCCAAGATTTAAATAGTATTGAGGTAAATGTATTAAGTGTTGTCAAGAAACAACCGCAAATATTAATACTGGTGAGAAATATTTGTGTTAATAAAAGTGGTATTATTTGTTTATATGGTGAGAATGTCGAAAGATAGGGTAAAACATTAGAATTTGTGACAGTAGTTATGTCAAAACTAGAGGAATCTGTTAAGGAAGGTATGAACACATTATTTTGGGTAAATACATTATTGATGATGGTGTAAATCATATAAAAACATGTGAGTAGGACAATACGTATGGAATGATCTACTGTTTTCTTATAGAATATTAAAGAGTCTTTAGTTTTTATCAAAATTAATAAACTATGGTAAGAGTAATTACAAGATAGATTAGCAATTTTTGCAGTAGTTATGCTGTTACAAGAAAGTACGAATATGTTAAGTTGAATGGTTAATAAATGGAAAATAGTTGTATGGATCATACAAAAACATGTTAGGAAAAAAATATTTACAGAATGATCTATTTTTTTCTTGAATAATGTTAAAAAATAATGTGTTTGGATGATAAGAAGTAAAATATGGTGAAAATGTTTAACAACAATATTAGCAGTGATTACAAAAATTATGTTCATACAAGAGAAATCTACTAAAGAAGGTAAGAATACATTATTTAGAGTATTTAAATTGTTAAGAGTGATACGAGACAAAGAGAAACTTGCAAGGAAAATAATATTTACGGAATGAACAAATTTTTCCTTAAAGGGTACTGAAAAAACTCGAGTTTCAAACAAAGGAGATAAAATATAGTAAGAATAGTAAGTAGCAAGATTAGCAATTATTACAATTATCGTTCTGTTACAAGATAAAAATACTAAAGACAGTAAAGATGCATTATTTTTTGTATATACTTTGTTACTAGAGATCCGGCACATATAAAAACTTGCGAAAAAAAAGATATCAGCCGAATGATTATTATTATTATGTAGCACAGTAAAGAATGAAATACCTTTTATCAACCGTCACAGTGATTGACGTTTTTGTCGATCGAGATCAAGGACATTTTTTATTGTGATGATTTTGGAGGTGTCCGTTTTTCTCAGCAGAATACGCCCCGAAGCCGTCCAGGAGTGTTTATAATCGTTTTCTTTTGAAAATTTTTTTGTTTGCGAAAGTAGATATTTTCCTTTTTGTGTCAGGTGTTCGGACACATAAATACGTTTGGCTTCTTGTGACAGTCCTAGATCCGCTGTGTTTAGTTTATTTGTGGTGGTCGCAGTGGATTTTTTATATGCATTAATTTTGTTAAGAAAATCATCACGTGATTTAATATTATTGAAAGACACTATTAATGATCTGGGATTCTTCTCGGACAGTTTCGGTCCTAGCCTATGTATTTTCGTAATTTCAGATTGTAAGGGTAGTGCGGTATCTCCATAGTTAATAATTTTGGATATTTTTTTTAGTGTTTCAATATGATTTTCAGTGTTTGATTCTGGAATACCTCTTATATCGATATTGCATATTTGGTTTAGGTACTCCAGTCGGTCAATTTTGTCTTCTTGTTGGGATATGGTATTTTGAAGGATAGAATTACGCTTATTTAATTCCATCATATCAGTATTGACTGTTTTCTGTGATTGTTCAATGTCAATTATGCGCTTTTTTAAATCATCCTGTTGTTCCGATATAAATTGTATTGATTTAATATGATTTTTTTTTTTTTTTTTTTTTTTTTTTATTTCATATATATCCCGTTAAACTACAGTAAAGTAGTTTGTCAAACAGGATTTTTATTACAACTTTTTACAGATTGCAACTTAGACCTTAATTTATACAATAACAATAAACTTACACATTAAATCGCCTAATACAAATTATTTCTACCTAGTAGCCACGTTTTCAGCAAATATCTGACTCTATTTGGAAATTCGCATTTCTTAATATTACCAGGTAGCATATTATATATTTTAGGCACATTATACTCAAGGGTTCGCTGTCCGTATTTATTATTATGTTTAGGTACAAGCATGCCTTCATTCTTTGTGAACCTAGTATTGTGCCCATGTTCAACTTTCCTCTTATACTCAGAGTCAGATACGTGCTGAATTAATATTTTATACCACAATAAGGCCTGCACCGGCAAAACTGTTAAATTTTGATACAAAAGTGAAATGTTTCGTCTTTGCGAAAAAATATTTTTTTTAACTAGTAATTTAACGATAGAATTTTGTATTGATTGTGCGTAATTTAAATTTGTTTTGCAAGAATGTCCCCAAGTGGTTATTCCATATCTTAAAGTTGATTCCGCGAGTGACATGTAAATAATTCTTAAGGTATTCACAGGAACGAAACACTTCAATTTGTATATTCTACCCACTATCGCCCGCAGCCGTTTACACATTTTGTGTATTTGTATGTCCCATTTAAAGTAGCAATCAACAGTCACGCCCAAATAAACATATTCGTTTACTAGCTCAATCGTTTCGCATGAGCAGGGCTGCACAATATTTTGATGGATGCAGGTAAAGTTATGAGAAATTATTTCAGGCATGATGGAAACTTTTGCATGTGGAGATCTTATGTGCATGAGTTTAGTTTTTTTGGTATTTATAATTAATCCTACGTCATGACACCATTTAATCAGAGATATAAAGTCTTCTTGCATATATTTCATCGCAGTATATAATTGTTCATCCGATATGACCAGTGCCGTGTCGTCAGCATATACAAAGTGTTTAACATGTGAGAATAGTTTACTCATTATTGATACAAATATTATATAGAGGGTGGGTCCCAAAATTGACCCCTGCGGGACACCGGCGTACATTTTTTTTTTTCCACTCAGTTTTTCAAATATTTTTACACAGATATGTCTATTAGATAGATAATTTTTAAATAAATTTAGTAGATTTCCTCTGATTCCTATTGCTTCTAGAATATTTAATAATTTTTGCGGATTAATTGTGTCAAACGCCTTGGAATTATCGATAAATAATACTAAAACATGCATTTTTTTATTTAATTCATTATTTACATAATTCGAGAAATCCTGTAATAATATTTCAGTACTCTTTTTCTTTTGAAAGCCATATTGATTTTTGTCTATAATGGAAAATTTCTGTAAGTATTTGTTTAATTTTAAAGAAATATATTTTTCAAAGATTTTTTCAAGTGCAGGCAAGATACTGATAGGTCGATAGTTTCCTATCTCTGAGTGTAATCCACCTTTGTAAATAGGTCTAATTATAGCACACTTTAGATCATCAGGTATTTCTGCTTGAGTAATAAGTCTATTTACTAAGTGCGTAATAATTGGGGCTAAAATATTTATATGTTTTTTTATGTCGTGCATTCTTATACTATCCATTGCAGCAGATTTTGAGTTTTTAATTTTTTTAACAATATTTGTTATCTCCGTGATAGTTGCTTTAGGTAGGTACATACTGTGAGGTAATTCTACTGTATCAATATTAGATGCTTTAAAATCACACTTGTGCAACATATGACATATAGTATCTGAAAAATAATTCACATATTGGTTAGTTACACTTTCCACTGTCTGATCTTTTATCACATATCGCGAGATGACTTCATCACAATTGCTTTTAGTTTTTCTTCCTAAAATTTTATTTATCTCATCCCACGTTTTTTTAGTATTATTGAAACATGTTTTAAATTTATCTTTAAAAAAATATGATTTTTGTTTAGTAATTAGTTTGTTAACATTATTTCGAAAGGCCTTGTATTCATTTTCGTAATTTTTATTGGTTGGTGAATTCTTCCACCTTCGAAATAGCAAATCTCTTTTTTTAATTTTCTCTAAAATATCAGTAGTTATCCAATTTTTGATCCTGTTTGGTCTTTTATTCGGTTTTTTCAGGAATGATACTGTGCATCTTTCGTATAGGTTAATAAAATTGTTTTTAATTTTTTGATACAGTGTAATACTGTCTTGTTCATCAAGTAAGGAATTCCAATTTATTTTATGTATTTGGCTGTCTATACGTTTTTGGGACAAAACAATAATCTCCTTCGCAATGTTTAAAGGTTCCTTTTGCTCGTCATATTTAATATTAACTGCGACCATGTAATGATCTGCTATAGCAATCTCGCATACGCACGCTGATAACGCGTCCACTTGTTTATGCCCGTTATTGTACCTAACATAAATGTGATCGATGCATGAGCGTGTAACGCGTCCGTCTACAATTGCTTCTCTAGTCACGCCGTCTATACACTTGATTAAGTAATTGCTAGCTAGAATATTTTCATATGAGATTACAGCAGGATCTTGGTAATTCATCAAATTTAGATTAACATCCCCAAAGAACAAAACATTATCGAGAGGATCTATGAAACTTGTCAAAACAGATGTTATTTCCCCAATAAATGATTGTTTGCTAAGATTCGGCGGTCGATATATTGCTAAAATACTAATATTTTCTTTATTTGGAAGAGTAATTACACCGAATACATTTTCAAAATAAAACGATTCTAGTTGTTTTTGTTTGAATACAATATTATTCCGAACATATAGTAGAATGCCCCCACCTGACTTGTTAGTGCGGCAATAGTTATAGCATGTGTAGCCCGGTATCTCATATAAATCAATAAGGTCAGTTTGTATGGAAGTTTCGCATAGCATTAAAATGTCTACAAACTCCCAGCAACTATTTAAGTATACATGTAATACATCCCAATATTTACATATTGATCTAATATTAACTTGGATGCAAATTAAATCTCCTATCTCACTTTTACGTTTCATTTTTACCCATTGATTCAAATTGTTTGTTCTTATAAAGTCCACTTCACAGTCATCTTCTATATAATTATTTAAAGCCATAGTCGATGGTTGCCAAGTCCCTGGATAGTGCTGCTTGATAAGCTGGGCATTCCTTGTCTCCCGTCGGGTGGTCCGCGGCCTTACCGAACCTCGTGCATGTTGCACATACCGGCTTGGCTTCAGCGCTTGGGCACGATTCACGTCCGTGTCCTTCCTTGGCGCAGTGAGCGCATCTTGGTTTTTCCTTACAAAATTTGAATGAATGTCCAGTCATCTGGCAATTAGAGCACACAGTAAGCCCTATAAAATCTCGTACACGGCACACCGTCCAATCCACGAATACCCGTTCCTGTTCTACTAACAGATGACGTAGCTTAGCCGGAACCTCATACACTCGATGACAGGTTGAGCCAGATCGAGCGCCAGCCAAATGGCTGAGTCGGCAATTCGAAATCATCTCTCCAGTGTCCATTTGCTCCATGTTTGGAATTCCAGCTAAAGCGCTATTCAGGAAGCTCTCATCGGATAACTCTCTAGGTACATTGAAAAATATTACCTTGGGATGTCTTTTTGCTGGTAGTCGTGCGCTTAAAGTACTTGAATTCGTATTAGTGAGCGCAATTAATCATTTTTGTTGGTCTTCAACACTGGCAGTATGAATCGCTACTCCCTTATTTCGTATGTTTCTCATGCCGGTTACTCGGACACCTAAAGCTGAGGGCTTTAAAGTTTTTCTTACATTTTGTTTTGTTTCCTCGCTGTCTTTAATGCTATCCAGCTTAGGAAAAACGCATATAGTAGGCTTTGTAGGTCCTACTGCTTGTCCTGTACGAGTGATCGGCAATGGAGTCGCATCTTTAGTTTTTATTTTGGTGATGTCCGCAAATGACATGGTCGCCTCAGTAGCTTCAGCGACACGTCGCATCACAGGTCCTAGGTCCGCCTCTAGCCGCTGAATTTTCTCCGCGAGGTGACGGTTGCAGTCCTCAACCGAACGTTTTTCCGCCTGGGCCACTTTCAAACCAGCCTGGGCAGTAGTCAGATCAGCTCTCAGTTTTTCTCTGTCCAATGTAAGTTGTGATACAGCACCAATTACGTAGGTTACGTTTCTGGCAATTTTTAGTTGCTGCTCCTTGCTTACCTTACATTGCTTTTCAGCTAAAGTGTCCTGCAATTCCTCCAGCGCCATCTGGACATCGCTTAGAGCTTCTTTCCCAGATCTAAAGTATTCTTCAGAATTGTCCGAATCCTCGTCCGAAATATCACCTAGTTCTAGCCTGGGACTGCTGCAGCTGGTGCCCGGGATCTCGGCGGCGGCGGTTGTGGGAGAGTGCGGGGGGGCGCCGCCTCTCTTCTTCCTTCGGCGTACGTTATCGTCCGGTTGATCCATAGATGATGGAAGGTAATTCTGGAGTGGTCTTCTCTGCGTTATTGTTCACTTTGTAAACATATAACTATTATCCTCTACTAAGCACTAGTTAATAATATTATAAACTTCACTCGGTACAGCCGCGAAAACAAACGTCAACTGTCAAAAACTACCGCAAACATAAACGTCAAAATTAACACAAAAAAAGGAATCTAAAACTATGTTGAATTGACCGTGCCAGATTTCACTCGATGGGAAATGTTTTTTAACTTCTGGGTGGTCTCTTATTTACTAGATTAGAACTGACTTAAGTACTAAAACACTAACTTAAAGACCGGGTCCTTTGGACCGGGCCGAACTGTCACTTTCAAAAACACTAAACCATATAATTACGTTGATTTTAAGTTTTAATATTATGAAACTGATAAATTGGCGGAAAGCCCTTGACTTTCTACGTCGATTGAGCACTTATTTTCTTAATGAAAAACGCTATTTTGAATTTTAGAGTTGAGAATTGCACGGAGCAAGTGTTATTGTGGCCGGTTTTCGGTTGAATCTATGAATATGTTTTCGTTTCATCTCTCATTCATATGTTTTTCACTTATTTTATTCTTTTTTAAAAACAAATACATTTTAGAATTAAAGGATAATCAATCACTTTTTTTATTCACCTTTTTAATAGCAAATATTTAACAATATATTTCGACCGAATGGTTTCATTACCAAGATTCAACATACACCATAATTTCTTGATTTTGTAAGATGATCGATTCATATTTTTGGGCATATGAGTATAGTTTTTTTTCAACAAATTCCATTATATCAGTTTTAAAATTTGATAGTTCATTAATAAATAATCCTGAAGTAAGAAGCCCATTGCCATCTGTGGTTGTAATTGATAAACTATCTGTCCCTTTTGGCTGGACGGGTGCAGTTTTTGGTGATTCACTCATCTGTTTACCTTGTTTGACGATAGATGGCTCTTCATCATTTAATAATAAAAAATCATTTTTTGTCATCTGCTTCAGTTTATTTTTTGGATGTTGAATGCATTTTTTACACTTCCATTGTGTATTTCTTGCACTCCGACGGGAGGATTCCACAATTTCCGCACAGCCGAGATGATAATTGCTTTCACAGAGACAACAGCATACAAAGTCTGATGGGGTGTCAATATTTCGTTGACATATGATGCACTGAGTATTCATTTTGGATGTTGTTATAAGCGAGATCTACGTAAAAAATGATTTTTAGATGATAGCTTTCAATATAAGATGGTAATCACTTTAGTTGACACTTGTTTACTTTATAACGGCAGAGTTTTTTTTTTCCGAAAAGATTGACACTTGGTGACAGTTTTGTACTTGGGGTAAAAACAGTAAAAAACGCAACTCCGTGAGATAAGAATACACAGGTGTGATGCGCGATCCTCAATTTATTATAAATTAAAACTTTAAACTTGGTACACTATCTTTTTGTTTGTTGATTTTGTATTTGTTTAGTGTGGACATAGAGAGACGTCAACACTAGACTGGGTGGGTATGTTATTGGCAAGAATATAAAAAACATAAGCAAGCCCAGGAATATTCGAGATTGGCAGCGAGAACAAGTCGACAGCGAGAACGAGAACGCATCATCTAGAATTCATCCTGGCGACGCATTGCCAGAACTTGGAGAACCAGTAAGTTCCGTGATCTTCACTACCAGCTGACCACAACATCACTGAGCACAGATTAACATCCGGGATGTGACCTAGCCGAAGTGATCAACATCCCATGTGATGCATACAACAATACTTACGGTTTACCTAACCTAACCTAACGTTACTCACATATATAAAAAAATATATATAATATATTAAAACCAATACATTAATAAACGGACGATTTTTCACTCCTCGAGATGCTGAGTCGGCAGCCAGTCTGGCTGCTGACTCAGCTCTTTCTCGCACACCGATGATATAATGCCTGATGTATGTATTCCTCGAGATGCTGATACGGTAGCCAGCCTGGCTGCTGACTCAGCTCTGTCTCCCACACCGATGATATAATGCTTGAAGTTTTTCTTATCACCGAAAGTTTAACGTTCTTTATAGGTAGTTACAAAGGGCTCATCTGTTTACTGTACAGTGCATATGCAAAGAGCTTCTAAGAGCATTGCAGCCTGCTTCACGCGCAATACCATATTGCCGACGCAGCTTAATTCTGAATTTAGTAAGATGATTGTCTGGTTCATTAGTTTGAAAGACTCACCTGTTTATTGTTCAGTTTGAATATTTCACTTGACAAATATTGTCCAGTTTATCAGTTTGAAAGACTAACCTGGTTATTGTCCAGTTCATCGACACAAGGCATATCGAGGCCCTGCAACCAGCAATTGGTTTCTGGGACTAAACTGATAATTGTAGTGTTATCCTTCAACACAGATATGTCCAGGGTGGCTGCCGTCAGGTCTGTACTAGCCAATATCCAGCGATCTGGTAAGGTCAACATCTTTGTACGATCCATCTATAAAAAAATCAATTACGACATATTTTTTTATCTTTCCGAGTAGTAAAGTCACCTCGGCTTGTTTTCGTCTAGTTTCCATATGGTTTGTCTTTTCGTTAGGATTCTAGATGGAATAAAAAAAACAACCGTTAAAAAAAAGGTTTTTTACCAAAATTTATAATTTTTTTTTTGAATGCCCATCTCCTGCACGACCCCACTGAGAGCCAGCCTAGAATCTCACTGTCTTGTAAACTCTGGTCCACCATCAATAGGGTTAGGTACTTCCATAGACGCACTGCCCATATGATGAATACAAGCACGATGATGGTGGGGCTTTAAACAGTTGGCTCGTTACCATTTATTCACAACTCCTGAGGACCTAGACTGTCTCACTGACTTAAATGTCCCCCCTGACCCCTAAACAAGTTAGTGTTACGATGATTGATTTTTGTGGTAATAAGCCGACAGTCATATATGCCCTGACAATAGGTAGTACAAGGCTGTCCGAAACTTTGGCTAAAATAGTAGGAAGCGTTACAAGGCGCTTCAGCGACCACATGTATTCTAAAGATTGCGAACTACATTAGTTCCTGCCAAATTCACTAGGCTAGCAGTCCACAATAGATTGATGATACCAACCCTGGTGCATGGCAGAGGGGCAAACTGGCAGGGGAAGGTTGAACGTTGACCCAAACCTGTATTAATGAGCAAACTGAGATCCCTTAGGCGTATGAGTAAAGCCAAGTGTGTGATGTAATATTATTATATAGTAACCATTTTGTAGGTGTCCTTCAGGTACTGCGTGGTTCCAATGATGACGAAGTAATTGGGAATGGGTCGCATCTTCCTGAGTTGCTCCACCCTGCTGGAGACGTCGAACAGAGCAAGTATCCTCAGCACGCTAGAGCCAAGGATGTTATACAGCGCGTGTTCCATTACTGGAAGGAAACTAACTTGTTGAATATTTTATTTTTCATAGTACACACATAAAATTCAAATTAAATTGAACATTCATTATCTCATTGCTGTTTTTCTTATTGCAAATACCCTTCCCATTTCAGCTCAGATCAATTTTCTCATTACAAATTAACTTTTTTAGTTTTTATTATAGCGACTATTTATACATTTTACATACAAAATATGATATTAAATATATGTAGGTATAGTAAAATGTATTTCTCAGTCATCTTCACTAGGGTGACCTGTGCTGAGGCGGACTAAAGTTATTCATTTCTGTTTCAATACTTTTCTATTTCGTTTTTAATGTTTTTTTCATTAACCTCTTTCAACCAGATTTTTATTATTGATTTGTAATCTTCCAAATGTTCTATTCGCTTTATATCAGGGGGAAGGATTCATTTCTTTGTCCGAATGCGGTTTTATGAATATTGGAATATTTTTTATGTCATTGTGATTTGGATTTGTGGACATTGTGAATACCGCGTATTCATCACACTAGGAATAACTATTTATTACACGTTTTCAATTCAAACAACACCATAACAAATCCACTATCCATATTATTAGTTATCGTTAGAAAACTACTAGACACTTTATTTTTATTTTTTAATTATATGTTATTTTTTTTTTTCTGTTTAGTATGGAAACAGTTTTGGATAATGTCTACCATTTTTCCCATCATATACCTACAATCTATTTCGTTCATTAAAAACAGCCTCACCCACACTTGAAAAGAAGAAGATGATTTGTTTCATTGTAAATTGTCGCAAGTACAGCATTCGAATTCGTGTCGTGTAGCAAGAAGGTGCGTAGTGTCCTCGTCGTATTATTCACATGCTTTGTGCTCGGTTTGCAAATATCAAAATCATATTAAAGATTATCTCGTTTTGGAGGAAATTTCACCCCGTGAACAGTGCAAGTTCTTCGAGAGCCCTATTGCCGGGATTCTTGGGAATTAAAGGTAGGCTGTTCCTTCATTCCACTTTTCCCATGATTTTTCAAAACCTTAATTAAAAATATGGTTGGCGTCTATGCAAAATTTTACATGTTTGATATTTAGAAATAGTAATGTTTATTAAGATGTTTTTATTTAGAAATAGTAATGTTTATTAAGATGTTTTTATTTAGAAATAGTAATGTTTATTTCAAATATCCACCGGAAAGATAATTTAAAAAAAATATGATGTGGAAAGCGCATTTGTAAAATATAAAATATAAATGTAAACTACTAAAAAATATTTTTTTTCAATAGAAATGTATGAACCCTTAAATGTAAAACAAGAACTAAAAAAAAACACTTTATTATGGCAAAGATTATCTGTGACAGTTTTCCGTGATTAACTTTTTTGTTTTCTTATAAAATTGTTCACAAAATAAATAAAAACTATTTTTGCGCTTGAAATCGAGCTTTTCCTGACTTCATTTGCAAAGCAATTTTAATGTCTCTTACCTACATATATTCGTCACGAAATAAGGCATACCAAGAATATACATATGTTTGGTTTGTAGCTTCCTCTTAAAGTCTTGGCTAAGCAAATTGAAGTATATGACTCAGGCTTCAGTCGGTTTCAAGCGCTCGCCGGGCACAGGTCTCCGACTATAACTTCAAAATCCCGACACTGAGATATTGTACAATGTACAAGTCGTACTGTAAAATACAATGAAAGCAATCCCATAACCTTTCATCGGTAAGTAGGTTTCTACCATAATCAGTAATCGTGTAAATTGACTTATCAATATCAAAAACTCGTTGCACATTTGGTTACCTTCGACTCCTTCTTTCGTGTTCAGAAAGATTCGGGCGATATCGACAGCCGCCACACCCCGTAGATGTTTGGTGATCAGGTGGGAGGCACGAAATGAAAGAAGGTTGTGAAGGTCACATGTGTTTTATTGATGAGTCAGGTAGCCGTAACAAGAGTTGACGCTGGACAGAAGAATACACCGGATGCTGGCTGATGATGGCAGGTCAAACGCGGGTCAGTGAGTTGACGCCGGGCGCTGGTGACCGGGACTCGATGGAGGTCAGGCACTGGCGAAGAACGTAGGTCTTCAGGCACTCCAGTGCTGACGAGACGGCCGAAGGTACGACGGACCTTGAAGGCGGTTGAGCGGGAACGGCGTGACCAGTGAGGATGCTGCGTGTCCTCGTGGTGGTCATGGTTGCGTGGAAGAAGCGCTGGTCAGAGACGCTGGAACCAGGGCGCTTGTAATCCGAGTAGTGCTTGCCAGGAACGGCGATCTGGACAAGGCACTAAGATGATGTCCCGATAGAGTCCATGATGGTACGGGTGAAGCCGGATATACGTCTTTCGTGCTAGTAAGAAGAGCGCGGTGGATCACTCGTTGAGCCTCGTAGACTGACGGTTGGTAAATAACTAACTGACTGACTGACTCGCTGCGTCGGGCATATTTATACTACACGGCCGACGGCGGCAGTAGGTAGGTGTATGGTAACTAAATCCTAGGCACTCGCACAGACTGGATGTTTCAGGAACCTTCGATAGCGTGGCAATTATGCATAGGCCGTAGACTCGAACCTTCTGGCGAGTTCTCGTAGTATCCGAGACTGATTGCACGATAGTATTGTCGCGAGTAGGCAAGTAGGTCTGGTAGTACGTAAGTTGTTAACGTTGCGGTTTGAACTGCAGGTACATAATTTGGGAGTAGATACTAAGTAAGTAGGTCGAGCGGGTTATTATTAATTATTTAATCTGAATTATTCTCGACGCCACAGATGTAAATCAGTTAAAAAAATCATTTTGTTCATACCACTCTCTTTCTCAAAGATGAGCACTGCGTCGGTGGCATTCTTGTGCGCCAGCAGTTGCAACAGTCCCTCCAGGATAGGCAGAGCTTCGCCCAGCTCCGAGTTGACCATGGGTATGTCCGCATTGTCCAACATCTCGACCATGTCGGCCCAAGGGGACCAGGTCAGGTCCAGTACCAGAGAAGTGCCCTGGGATATGGTGGAGCAAACTAAAAACTTAACAAGTATTAGTAAAGAATGGATCATCAACTTCAATACCGGTTAACTTCCCAAAAACTAAAGAAAACTTAAGAAAACTTGTGATAACTTATGAAAACCTAATATGATACAGTATAAAAACTTATGATATCGTAAAAAAGTTAGTAAAATTAAGAATTTTTGGGAAAAAGAAAATTCTGAATGTCGGTTACGGTAACGCCGTCCCGGACCTATTTATTAGAAAATCAACACCTACGCCATATGTCTCCCCAAGTGGTTCGCCACGTTTAGTGATTTAGCAGGGGTGCCCGTGTTCATCGGGTGAGGTGTGTTTAGGATGCGCCTGCCCACCAGATCGGGAGAGGCTGGTTTGAGGAGACCCTTTGACCTCTCCATCTGGTCTCTCGACCGATCGCATTTCGCCGCGGGATATATTCCACTATTAGTCACTCCTAAACACACTGATATCTAGATTCCTACCCACCCCTCAAACCTTTTTCCTTCCCAGAACACCCTCTCTTTCATTTCTTTAAAAATACCTGCCTAATGTTGATGTAAAAAAAACTAAATAAATGAAACAGAAAACTTAAGAAGATTAAAGAAAACTTAAGAAAACTGAAGAAAATTAAAGAAAACGAAAACTTGAGAAAATTAAAGAATATTTAAGAAAACTTAAAAAAATTAAACGAAACTTAAGAACAGTAAAGTTTTAATTATCAGAAGAACTAATAAAAATACCCAACCAAACTTAACCTATTATTTACTTTTGTATCGCTGTTCTGTTTTATTCCCGATATATATGTTTGCTCCATTCAAGAACTTTAAATGAACTCACCAACGCACCTAACCTGACCTAATTTAAACTAACCCAACCTTACCTCGCCTAACCTAAGCTAAGCTAACCTAATCTTACTTATTATCATGTTCTGTTTAATCTAGTTGACCTTAGTTCATATCGTACTGTACAAAGTGAACCGGTGAAACCACACCACGTAGAGAGAAATAAAACAAATCATTTCGATTTTTTTTAAACTTTTTTTTCACGAATTCGTCGAAACTCGATGCACTCTAGCGGAACATCCGTTCACAGTTGATATTGGCTTCATGAGAACGGGTCGTTTCTTCAATTCGTTTTTGTGTAGGTACATCGGCTCGCATGTGAAACAAACTAATTTATTCTCTTTCATATAATACAGGCCTCTTCAACACCCTTATTATTAAATGCGTTTCTACAGACCCTTCCCAAACCCGCCTCACAACATTGCCCAACCTAGTGGCGATAGAAAAAATATAAAATTATCTGCATGCGACTATTTTACCAATTTTTAATCTATATAATAATAATAAAATTAATTCACCAAAGTTTGGTAATTACACATAACTTGATTGACTGCCGTAATATAATACCATATTATGAATACGAACCAAATTAATTTTTAGAAAACGAATTTTATAAAATATATTATGATAAAACTATACTCACAGACCGAACGATTAGTCATAATAGACCCGATATAGTTTTACATGACAAAATTTAAAAAAAATAACTTATTTATTTATTTATTTAATACATGTTACATTATTATGAAATTTACATAGAGTAGATATAATGAATCACCATACTAGGCGGCTGCCTGTTTCATGGTGACCAATTGAGTGTAATTAATTTGTATGAAATATGAAATCTAGTGTAAACATATGAAATTAGTAACTATAGATGAAGCTAAAATTTTGGAAAAATTGTAATAAAAAGTAGAAGATAGAAATTAGAAAGGAGAAAGAAGTAAATTAGCATTAGATTGTAAAAATGTACATAATTATATATATAATTTTTAATATGTGTGCATGCAAGCACACATGTGTATATAGCAGCAGACATACCTATATACATATAACAGCACATGTATACATACACCCATATGACGCATCCTCACGCATATAAACAATATATACACCTCTATCTGAGTACTTGGAATAGGCTACTAACACTATAACAATCACACATCAAAAAATCCCCGAGCGCTTTCCTGAAACTGTCGTATTTGGCTATTGATTTTATTTCTAACGTTAAATAATTGAATATTTTTGGAGCAAGAAACTTATATCATTGATGTCGCTATTCCAAATTCCTGTAATATTCAAAAATCTGATTGTGAAAAAATAAGAAAATACACAGATTTAGGAAATGAGATATACAAATAATACCATTTGTTATTTCGGCTACTGGCATTATACCTACCTCTCTCATTAAAATTTTTGGCGTATTAGATGTGTCAAAAAAATTATATATAAAAATGCAAAAATCAGTCATTTTAAATACATGTAGGACTAAGAAAGACTTTTTAAATATTTATGTTGAGGGATCAGTAGGATTTATAGGTCCAGTTAAGAGTTCTACCGAGCCGAACCCTCTGATATGAAAATATCTGGAGTCGGTGAATTATTTTTCCATTTGATCTCTGGTGAGTTGGCGTGTTGTTCTTGTATTGTTTTGTATTTATTTTGTTTATATAATGCACTTGCATAATGTTGATTGACTAGATCAAGGCTGCCCAACCCCAGGCCCTCGGGCCACATTGTGGCCCGCGAACGAATTATAAGTGGCCCGCGTGAACCATTTTCAAAAAACCCGCCAATTTGAAAAAGTGTCGCGGACCCACGGTAAAACAAACAATGCAGCTTGCGCGCGGTCACCAGTGTTGCCAACGAAGGCGATTTATCGCTATTTAGGCTACTCAGAACGAGAATCAGCGACGAAAAAATCTAACCTCTTGAACTTACTTTTTAAACAAAAATACACTGGTTTTTGATATAATATTTTTTGCGTCCGAAATGGAATCTTGATGAAGCCACCCTCCCCCCCCCATGGAATTCGAAAAATTGTTGTGGGGAATCACATATGATGTTTTTGGGTGTGCGGAATTTTTCTCAGCGAAGTTCCGTAACAACCCCCCCCCCCCATGGATTTAAAATATTTTGTGGGGAGCACTCATTGATTATTTTTTGTGGGGAATTATGTTTTATAGAAATTCCCTAACAACCCCCCCCCCCCCCATGGAAATAGGAACTGTAAGTATTCCGTTATCCCGTCAGTGATTTTTAAATCGTCAATTTGGACAAACTGTTAAAAAGGTTGGGCAGCCTTGGACTAGATGATCATTTGTGGAAAAGTGTGTGGAAGTCGGAAAAATATATTTCACAAAAAATGATACAATAAAACATATACGGAAACTTTGACTAGCCAACGAGGAATGGGTCCTGTTTTAGGTCAGTCAAATTAACAAATTTAGTTCATATCCTAATTTCATATTACATTGAATGTGATTTAAGATTTTCACGGCCAAAAGTATTTTTGTTATTTGTTTTTGGGGTGTTATGCCGTGTTGCGCTAACTCCTTCTTTAGCCAACGTTTCGGACAGCATTGCAGTATTATTAGCACTATTAGCACTCATATTACATTGTTTAATTATAGAACATATAATTTTATAGAAGGAAAAAAGTGTTAGAGATTGAATTCCTGCTAGAAGCTTTAGTTAAATATACAATTTTGTACTTAATATTAAAAAAATATTTTCTTAAAATACAAAAATTACAATAGATGTATGTTTGGGTATTTAAATCGCTTACAAAAATCGAAAAACAAAACATTCTTCCAGCATGATAGCAAAAAATAATATTTAACGTGAATGAGGTGTCCCATAGCTTTAGGAGCCGGCAAAGAAACTCGAAAAGGATGCAACAAATGATTTAAAACAAAATTGAATATTTATTTTAAAAGCGACAAATATATATATATATAGATAACAAAACAAAATGAATGTTTTTTGTGTCCTACCACTGTTAGTATCGACCAATATCGATAAAAGTTTCAAAGATTGTTCTTATTAGTGCCAGGAGTGCTTAGAGAGTAGTTTGTATAGTAAAACAAGTCGGGGACGCCCAAAGAAGACTTATCGAATTATCTCTGCAATGTAGATTTAGGACGGGTTGTTTCGAAGAATTTGAACAATTCATCAAATTTCAACGTTCATTTTCCAGTTCTGTGAAAGATTTTATCAAGTTCTGTTTTTATTTCAGTTCTGTCAAGCAAATAGCCTATAATGATATATTAACAGAACTTGAATAGGACTTTCACAGAACCCGGAAATGATCGTTGAAATTTGATGAATTGTTCAAATTCTCCGAAACAACTCGTCCTTAGATATAGATTTGCCAATCAATAATAGAATATGGAATTAATTCTTGGGGAGGAGCAACAAACTCGGCTATCAATTACATAGAAACCGCACAGAAAACGATCTTAAAGGTAATACTAAAAAAACATAGACCGACTGATACAGACCAAATATTCAACAGCTGTGACGTACTAGATGTACGCCAATTATACGTTAAAACACTACTAAACTACATTTTCGACAAAAAAAAATAAATTTCAACATACACAAAATAACACTAACAGACCAGTTAGACAAGCGTACAAAGAAAACATAAAAACTCCGACAGTAAATTCAAGCTTTGGATAAAGACACTATCAATACAATGCTATAAAAGCTTTCAACAGTGTAAAACTTGAAATTAAAATTGAGAAAAATAAAAATAAATTCACACACAAAATTACAAAATGGTTTAAAGAACAAAAAAGACAATATTACCAAAATGTCATAGCATAAAATAAAAATAAAAACCTACACGTTACACACAAAACCAATATAAACACACATGACTCACAAACACACAAGATTATATATTAAATTTAGGTGTTATTTCATCTTTCAATGTATTGTGTAGATTATATTTTCATATTATAAAATGAAGGCCTAATCACGGGAAAGCCACCCAGTGAGGCCAACATTACTGGAAAACTTTGAAATGTAAAAAATATTGTACCAAATAATAAATAAATGAGATTCGTAGGAGAATTAAATTCGATATAATGGGCTTTTGATGGGGTTGTTTCGGAGAATTTGAACGTTCATTTTCGGTTTCTGTAAAAGTCCAATTCAAGTTCTGTTACTATAGCATTATAGGCCAGTTGCTTGACAGCACTGAAATAAGAACAGAACTTGATAAAATCTTTCACAGAACTTGAAAATTAACTCTGAAATTTGAAAAATTGTTCAATTCTCTGAAACAACCCGTCCTTAGTGAAGCAACCGTGAACGAAAATATACGATGAACGGTCTTGGTGTATTGGACAGACCTGCGGTTGAGTTCGCCCTAGAAAATATCTAAAATAAAGTGAAAAATCCCAACGACATAAGTGATAAAGCCGTGTAAAAACAATATTCGACACGTGGCCCGGAGTAATGGACGGACCTAAGGTCGACTTTGCCCTAATAGGCCTTGAAAATCAATCTTTTCGTGGGGTTTATTTGAACTATTTCTGATGAACGTATTACTAAAATGTCAAATGTTTCTAAAGGGATCCTTCGAGAAGTTACTTAATAATCGTCTATAAAAATAAATTCTGGTGGTTTTATGGTTGAAATTTTTTAAATAAATTTTTCAAACCGTTTTACATAAAATATTTGAATGCTGAGGTTCTGTTTTTATTAATATTAAATAAAAATAACTTACATCCTTAGGGATCCCTCTTGAAACATTTGAGATTTTAGTAATACGTTCATCAGAAATAGTTAAAATGTGAGCGTCGAGCAAACCCCGTCATTAGAGTGTTATGTTGCCTTCATTATAACAACGTGGATTTCATGATACTTTCTGAAGTGGATGGTAAAAAAATTCTGAGACGCCCGAGGCTCGCATGGCACGATCAAATAAATCAAATACTTATTTATTTATTAATTAACGCCCTTTTTCGGGGCTTTTACATGGAAATATAAAGAAATATACATGATTTATTGTACACAACTGAATTGCTTCATTATCAACATCTGATATTTGCTTAAAGATAAATTGAAGATGTCCACTGACTTTGTATAATTGTTTCCCTCCATTTATATTCCTCAATTAGAGGAAATCATATGGTAGTTAGTTCCAGAATTTCTTCACTGAAATAAATCCAGACGTTTAATATTACGTTGTGGAATCCGGAAGCTTATCAATTCTAGCAATACCGGACTATCAACTAAATCATTTAGAATTTTATATAGAAATACCAAGTCAGTAAAAATTCTTCTGTCTGACAATTTGAGCATATTCATATAATTTAACAAAGTGTTGTAGTTCAACATGATTGCTGGAATACCCATTTTAAAATTTATAAAACGTAAGAATTTTTTTTGTATTCTTTCAACAGCTTGTACAGTATATTATAATGTGGGTTCCAGACAGGAGAATTGTACTCTAGTTGACTTCTTACCTAGGCAAAATAAAACAATTTTGTTAAAAATGTACGAACTATTAGCAAAGTTCACCACCAGTTACTTTACAGGTTCCTGCCTAGCATCTAGCGGTCATAGGTAAAACTAGGGCTAACAGATAAAACAGATGTTTTGTTTATCAATTTGGCTTTCTTTGACAGTGTTTGTTTTGATAATTAGCTTGTCAGTGTGTGTTACTTGATTAGATTATAAAAAGCCTCGCTGGGTGGATTTTTCACTTCTTCTCTCCTATAAAATAGCAACAAGCAGTCATTATGGTCAACTGACCACTTGTAAAAGTGTTTTGTCCGGGTCGGGAATAATTTTAACTCGTTGTAACATTAAATAAAGTAAAAATGCAGTTATGTGCAGTAAAAACAAAAACCATGCGTCTGTTATTGAAGACTTCATCAAGCCCAAACAATTCTTAACATGGTCCTTCGAGCCGGATAGTTTGAGTAATTTAATAATTAAAATTTCTGGTTAGCCTACTTATGTGATGACAATGAATGAAGAAAGTAAACTTATTCAACTCATTAGAATAATATTATGTCCACCATAAAACTACACCCAGTTTTCAGGAACTCTAGAATTCTTAACCTCAAAATCTTACTAATAACCATTGATAATCCCGACCAACTCCGGGTACACGTTAGCTGGTGATGTGATAAATATGGATAGGAATCCGGAGGCTACAATTTTTACTTACAAGTTTTGAGGCTCTCTTCAGGGTTTTCCCTGTCCAGCTGTACTGCAGATCCTTCCAGGTGAAGCCAGTCAGGACCCCTCGAGGACACGTCCTTGATGGTATCAAGGAACCATCCCGATGCTTCCGGCTGCAACAATTCTGTCACCACCACTGCAACAAGCACTTAATACTTTTATACACTTGATAACAACCGTGTACGTAAAAACCGTTTTTTATGTGATACCGCACTCTTTGTGTGTCAATGCTCTCAACCATTTGGAGCCAGTGAGACTATAGCATCCCCAATTAGGGTATGTTGTGAGGTTAAAGGTAGTGGAGAGTGGAAAGAGATGGGGAAGTAGCTGGCTATTTAGATCTGGTCACCAAACATGGCTAAAGCCATTGAAATTAAATTTTTAATGGTGGTCTTACATCAGGGCTATACTAAGAGTATCTTCCACTTTGGAACGTACGCAAATATACCATTATTTTAAAGAATAATTTGTGAAATAGCACAATGTAATCAAATTAATTTAACTTTTGCGCACCAGGTTTGAACCCGCGACCTTCGGATTGCTAGTAGACAGCATTACCCCTTGACCACGGAGACCGTCAACTAATAATAGAAACTGACTTTTTACAGCCATTAAACAGTTCATGGAAAGATTTAACATTGTTTGTACAGCCATAGAGGGTCGTATATCGATTGAAATTCATGAGATTTATTAATTTCAGAATGGGTATTACAAGGGAATGCGTCAACTATGATTATCTACTATCTCAACCCAATTTATAAAAATTATCGGTACGTAGAATAGTTAATGACCTAAAATGTTTATATAAAATCATAAATTCAATAATTGACAGCCCTGAACTATTATACTAGATTTCTTTACATATATATATACTTCGCAAAACCAACATCGAGGAATTATCTACCGTTCTATTGTGATAACTCCATCACAGAATCTCAACTCTATACCCCCGTTCGCCGTATACTAAATTTGGGTAATGACTATAAAGATGTTGTTGATATGTTCAACACATCATTCATCAAATATAAATAAGTCATTACCCAATTTATTTCAGAAAGAAGAATATCAAATATAATATAATGTAACTATAGAAACTACGTAGCTCGGTTTATCTTACCAAAGTTTTGTAATTTTTCTAGTATTATATTTTTCCATCTTGCATAGTGGAGTGTCTAGTTTCCACTTTATTTCGTTTTGACATTGTTTTTGTTTAAGAGGTTGTGTTTTATTATTTCTTCTATTTTCTTTTTGACTTTTTTGTGTTTATTTAGATGTTCATTGTAAAAAAATAAGAAAATAACTTAAAAAACCCAGCCGGGCGTGAATTTAGAAATAAATAAATTTCCCACCGAATTTCGGAATATTTCCAAGGAACGAGTATTTTAAATGAACCATATTTCTTCTTTTAGAAACTAGATAAAATTACATTTTGATTAGAATTATGCTTTAATGTTAATAAAATGGAATATTTTAATTTGAAACATGAAAAAAATTGAAAAAACAAACACACATTTTGAAAACACTTCTCTTTAATTTGGGGAATTTGCGTTTATAAAATAATTTTGGATTCATTGTTTGCGCAATATAAACGTAGATTTTTGTATTAATATTTACCTCCACACGCACAAGGCTTTTATGTTATTGAAAAACACCACTTTCATGGAATTTTTATATAATTAACGCCTGAACGGTCAATTAAAAAATCACATTTATTTTAATTTTTATAAAATTATAAAAACCGCTTAATGTAATATTTAATTATTGAAGATGGTATTAGCGATTTTTAAACGAAAATTTGCAACAGAAAAGATACGGTCACATCTAGGACTTGAACACTTACCGGGGCACTACTTTAGCAATTGAGCTAATGGAACATACTCGTATATCCTCCGGGGATATTTAACTGTATCATACTTAATAAGGACCATCAACTATTTTCATTTTCTCACCAATAGGCCAATAAAATGTGAGAAAATTACGATAATGTTTTTAGTTCTTGAAAAAAAACCGTAACTGTTGCTCCAGCCTCATTTTAGAAAAAGTAAGGTCCAATGACCAAACAGTCACACGTTGAGGAATAGAGGCTTTTCAATAGTAACTCTTGGGTTTCGAAGCGTGTATCGTTCCGTTTTTATTAATGACATAGCTTTTACTTGTCAAATGTCAAAAAATGACAGCTTCAAAAGTAACATCTACCGAAATAGCGGGCTATTCAAAATAACACCTCTTATTGGAAAACCCTGTACTAAATAGTATAAAACAAAATCACTATTCGCGTTTGTCTGTTTGTGCGCTTAGGTCTTCTAAACTGCGCAGCGGATTTTGACACGGATTTCACTATCATTTAGAGAATTTCTTTCGGGAGGTTTACATATATAATTCATGAACAGTATATTTTTAGAAAGTAGAGAAAAGTCGAAGTTTTATAATCGAGTCGTATAATATGTTTTCGGGCACTACATTGTTAGCGCTGCCTAAACCTTACGAGATACATCAAAAAATGCACTAAAGAATTGTATGTCTTATAAAGGCCTACAGAAAATATGCGATTGTGTATTTCTATCTTAAGAGGATAACCCCCAGCAACGCCGGGACACGTCATCTAGTTTCCAAATATTTAATTTAAAACGGTTAATTCAACATACTTTCCACACTGTTCAATTTATTTGCATATATAATTTGTCACGCCAAATTGTAAAATGGTGGACGCCTCAGAATAAGATTTTTTTAAATACACTTTTAATGTATCAATAAAATAATAAATTATTAGAATTCGTAATGGTTTTACCTATTTTTAAATTGGTAGCCGTAACATCAATTTCCGATCTGCTTTGATGTATCAAAAAAATAATTAAAACGTTACAATAAACATGTTTCATTTTGGTCAGAAAAGTTTTCCAAGTTGTGATAATGAAAACGTATCTTCTTAATATTGGACAGAATTTTATCTAACGTTTGGTTAACTCGATCAGAACAAGTTGTGGATCGTAATGATAATCTGATTTATTTTACAAAAGATGAACTGCTTCAAACACCATTGAATTAATAATGATAATGTACGGTTTCGAATTCATTTAATATGATGTGACTGATTCCGGTTTGTTGGTTGGTTATCAGATTTGTATGTGCTTCTAAAACTTTGGGCTTTTTTTCTATTGTTTTCGATCTCTCCCTTTTTGTAATTTGAATACCGCACAGGAATTTCAACTGCCCCCAGCTGTCTGGACCCAGTAAGACTATGACATTCCAAAGGTGGGTATATTGTGAGGCTGAAGGTAATTTGGAGGAAAAGGAAGGTGGAGGAGTACCTGGTTATTTAGATTTGGTCACTAAATACGTCATTTCAAGCAAAGTTTCAATTCTGAATGGTGGTCTTACACCAGAGCAGCACTGAAAGTATCTTCCCTCTCTTTCCCTCTCTCTCTCTCTCACTACCTCTCTCTCGTTCTCTTTCTCGTTCTCTTTTTCTTTTTTTCTTTTTCTTTTTTTTTCTTTTCAATGAGTTTAATAAAACTCCTTTCGGGAAAGACAACATTATACAAATAAAATGAAATAACTTTGACATAAGAGTACGAATTTAAAGGAAGTTTAAAGAAGAGTCTAAATAGATTTTGAAACAAACTTATCACTTCACGTTTTAAAATAATTTTACCAACAAGTCCCAACAACATGGTGAAATTTCATGGAATTTCGGATTGCTCCCGCGGTATCTAAAATGTGCTACATATTTTTTTTATTTTTGAAGTTGTCGTTAAAATAAATACCGTTTTAGAAACTGGATAAAATTACGTTTGCAATATTTGTATTTGAAATAAATATTGATAGTTATAAAATATATTTTTTTTATATCAAACTAGGAACGTCCATAATTGTATAAGCATTCTAAATTTTTAAAACACATTTCTTTTGTGCGGGTAATTTTTAAGACAACTGTAACATCACTTTTTATGCCGTTCATACAAAAAATAATAATAATATTTTAACTTTGAACTGACCTTTAAAAATTTTTTTATTTATTTTATTTTAGTTTATTTGGGAAACAGACAGTTGTACATGTGAATAAATTTCACATTTTAGTTGAATATAAGATAAACCAGTTAAGTTCCATTAAAAATCTTTTTTATAGTTTCAAGTTAGGAAGAAAATAGATATTTAAAGACATTGGTAAAAAAAACGGATGTGTAACAAAACGTGTAATAAAAAGTTTAACGGACGTTGTTGGCCACATTATTTATTTTTATCAAAATATGTTTTACATTTATAAAATGTGCCTACCCCACGCCACTGGCGAAATCATCACTCCCCGCCACTGGTCATTTTGTTCCCATTTTCGGCCAAGGCGGCCTGAAAACTCTGTCTCCGAATGGCATCGATACCGCATCGCGCGCCTACCTTTGCCGAGCGGATCGATGTTCAACTTTTTACTATGTATAATTTACTAGGAAAAATCAATTTTTAAATGTTGCAAAGGTCTATATTTTACTTGTACATCTCCTCGGCAGTAGTTAAATAAACACTATTTGCTATGTGCTACCACTGAGGAGATATTAAAAATGCTGTTTTTCACATATATGTATTTTTGTACAATAATTTTTACCTTTTTTGCGTGTACAAAAATCCAGGAACCTCGTAGCATAGTGAATTTTATCTTTTTCTGAGCGCTATGTTACGGGGGACCCGAGAAAAATACTAACTTAACGATATTTTACAAATTTGATCGCTTCAAGATCATTTTTACACTTTTATTTACAAACTTTTCTTATTTTTTTGTCGTATCTTGGCAAACTAAAAATCTAGTTGTCAAAATACACATTCTTATAACTACTATGCATTTAAACTATGTAATTGTTATTCATGTAAGCCTTCAAAATCTTTACAAAGTCGCAAATTCAAGCGTCTACCTTCGGCTATGTCACCGGAAAAATGAATATGCGACATTTTGCCGGGGCATATAAACACATTACTGGCGCGGATAGAATCCCCCACCAATTTTTGACTCACAGCCCAATGTCGGGTGCGAGTTAGGCTTATTGCATATAAGCAGCCACATAAAAAATAAAAATTAGTTCATCTTTACCACCGAAACCAAGCGTTTTATTATCAACAAGTGACTCCTGCCCAACATCTGCCTCACCTTACCAAGTCTTCTGCTCCAAACCTTCTGGCTTTACCTCATCAAGATTAGCCGGCCCTACTCTGGAAAACCGCCAACGCCAGAAGCGAGCAGAGACGAAAGCACACCCAGTGCCCAACATTCATCAAGAACTGGGTGCGGGAGGCAGATTTTTTCATAAATTTGTCAACTATCATCATCATCGGCCGTAGAGGAGCATTTTCATCGGTTAGACACGGTTTGGAACCGGCGCCCAAATCTACAGTCTTGTGCGGACTCCCGTCCAGTACAAAAAGAATAGGAGAACAATAAATAATAATCGTTATGATTAAGGTTCATTGTAAGGTTAATTTGTTTTTAAAAGTTTTTAGGGTACAATAGAAAATATCTTAAAGAAGCCATACTGTAAAAAATAAATAAGATATCACCAAAATTTAATTTTAATAATAATAAAAATAAAGGTATGGTAAAGTAGTAATGCGAGTTCGATTAATGTAGAAAAAAAGTGTGCGATGTAAATTTAACCTCTTACGAGACGTATGATATGCCATTACTTGATTAAAAGTAATTTGTTTACTGGAAGTTATAAGATTAAAGAATAGTTTTAAATTGTGTATGCTACATAAAAATGCCAAATGCGAATTGAAATCAAAAGAAAAATCATTGGAGTATTTGAAAGGAGTCATACTGTTTTGTTTATATCTGCCTCAGAGGAAATTCGAATAACCGGAGATCCGTCATTATATATAAATATTTGATATGAACTAAGAATAATAATTGTTTATTTTTCCAATGACGAACAAATCACCTATCTACGCACTATACAAAAAAAAGATTAATATATTTTTATAATGTATTGACGCCCCGGTCAGATCTGTCCTTTAGAGGCTACAATAGAAAATGATGTTTGTGGCTAGTTATGTCCTTCCGAAGTCAGAAGGGTTAGAAGGTAGAGAGTTTTAAAGAAAGATTGTGTCACGGGTTAGTGAATACTGGAACTTTCAGGTAACTTTGTAACGCGTTGTATTGCAAAGTATTTTCTTTAAGGAGTTAATTTAAATTTTAGTCGTGTTAGTATTTGATGTTGTGATGGTGTGTGTAGGATTTAAAGGCTAGTTTTTACAATGGCAGATGTGATGTTATATTTTGGCAGGTATGTGTGTCTGTGAGTATGATGTATCTTTGACAAGTGTATCCCACGGTAGTATATATATTCTATTAAGGCTCTATTTTGGACTATTTATTTTTGAGTCACCTTTTTTTTCTTTTGACATATTCATTTTTTTAAATATATTTCGACAGTTGCAATTAATATGACATGAAACTTTTTTAATAGTTAGTTATTTAGTTTCAAGGTTAAAAACTGAATAAAAGTACCCCATTTACGGACTTGTTGTTTCTTTCTTGCTCATTACAAAAATCCGACGAAATCAATATAGCTGTATCTCAGTGACGTTTGGCAAGAATTAAAGTATACATTTATGAGAGGTCAGTGGCTGAGTTGGTATCGTGTTTGGGTCCCAATTAGGCGTCGTGCGTTCAATTCTTCGGCTGGCTAAGTCCTTCAACACGACACGGTGGTCGTGGTAAATTTTTTTAAATTGTCAGGTTATTCGTCACCCGTCAATGTTTTTCTTTCGTTAAAACCAAAGAAATTAACACACAGGCAATGTATGTTTTTTTGGGTAAAAACTCCAATTGGGCCACCTATAAAATGATGTTTGGGAACCACTGTGAGGCTTGCATAATTGATAGGAAGAACTCAGTGATTTTTGTTTCCTTTAGTAAACCTGTCATTATCAAATATTCATATTTACTGAAACATTTGCTTCCAGGGGCGCTCAATATCATTTGTTTTTTTACAACAACTCCACAAAGGAGAATAAAGGAAAATAATTTATCTCAGGTCCAATTTTGGCGATGTCATCTTTGGGGATACTGTGAACTATACTTGTGAGAGGACGGAGAGAACATGATGTTAAATAGAGTTGAACTCAAGAACGAGTGGTAGAAATTACCCTTTTTTTCTATTATTTCTGGCTTTCACCCTTCAAGGGTGTTCTTGGCCATCATTTAAAATTATGAAGAAATGAAAGGTGAATTTAAATATTAATTTTATTTAAATAGGCAAATTTCAAAATTATAATAAAAATTGGAGTCGAGTTCAGACTTAGAAGAGATGAGATGTTGAATGGAGGGGAGGCAAGTTTAGATAAGGTTTGATAGAAGAGAGGATATTTGTTTAGAGAGGGACAATAAAAAAATATGTGATATACATTTTTCATGTGACAAATTTCACCCGTATTCGCGTTTGGCATGTTTCCCGAAAATGCATCGGTGCCGAAGAGACGGTGCAAGTTCCCTGGAGCAACTCCCATTGAAATACCGGTAGAACAAGACAGCATTGCCTCTTGACGCCCGTGCTCTAAATATTGCATTTAGTTTGCTAAGATATGTGAATTTATCAAACGAATCAATGATTTTTTCAAGTATTTAGGGGCTCCAGACCAGAGGTGGCTGCCGAATTCAACAGTTGGGCGCACTTGAGTTTGTACAGGGACAGCAGTTGTGTACTATCTGCAGTATCTGCGGACTCTGTACAGAGCGATCAGGTTCTGATGGGCTAACTTGACTCCGGCATTGATGGAGTCCCTTTGTAATTATTAACTAATGTTCATAAGACCAGGTTTCTTATGCATACCATAAAGGATAACACATTATTATAAGCAATAAGTAGTCGCCTGAAATATCCATAAAAATTGAAAATATCTACCGAGTAAAAATAAATGCCGCCGACGAGAATTGAACCCGCACCTTCAGATGTCCATAGGCAATCCACTAGATTCGTCGGCACACTAGGAGTACAAACGTCAGAAAGTCACAGAAGATTTCTAAGCACACTGATGTTTAATAAAATTTTAATAATTGATAAAATTTTAAAGATGGAATTAAATTTCTGTGAAAGTTCTATTCAAGTTCTGTTAGTATCGGACTGCTCCAATTGTGCCTGCACAGGGCCAGCCCTGGTTGTTTTACAGTAGTAGGATAGTTAGAGATCCTAGAGTTTGGACCTACATAGAATTAGAAAATTTAACTTATTTTAGAATTTGACAGAGATTAGATGCGACTGGATTCAACTTCTCTAACAACTGAGCCAAATCCTGATTGGGTAGGACTGAAATTGATTTCTTCATATTTCAACTGCTGCAATATCATCAAATTTCTTAAAAATGCGTGTATATTCACGTGTATATGCGTGATTGCTAATAAAAGTTGACAGAATGCATTGTCATCGAAAACGAGCCTATTTGTCGTTTCAGCTTTCAACATATCAGCAATAATTCGACGTATATATTTAAAAAAAAAAAAAACTAATTTTTGGATTGCGTACTGCAATTCACTCCCCTGCCTTATTAAAAATTCATGATGGAAGTGTTGCCAGGTGTATCTCTTTATGGAATTGTTTCTATTATGTATCTCCTAATAGGTACAATAGATACAAAGTTAACATGCTTGACATCGTTGATTGAAGTTCTCTTTGTTACCTACTTTACACGCAAATTTACTGTTATAAACATATAGAGAAAAGATTCTTTCAAATCTTTTTACCCCTGCAAGGGGTGAAATAATAATAATAATAACTGTTTTATTATGTTCTTTTTTCATTATATATAATGATATCCCCACTGGGATCTGCCGTTCAGAGGATTAATTTGAATATTATTAAAATTTAGTAGTATGGACAGAGGCGAAACTATACCATCGGGGGCCTGTGGCAAATTGAATGGCCCCCGCAGTAAAAATCGCAGTCGCGTTGTAATTGATTTTTTATAATTATTACTAATATTGTGTGCCTTTTTATTTTCAAAAGCAAAGGTATTACATATGTAGGTGTAATGAAAAAACAATGTAGTCTTTACAAAATATTTATGAATAAATTTCTTTTCTCCGAGCTTTCTGTTCCGCCAAAGTATCAATAGCGTCATCCAAGTTTAATGATCGGGCCATTGAATTTTCAATAGACAAAATAGTCAAGTTACGTAGCCTGTCTTGTCCCATTGACTTTCTTAAATATTTATTTATTTATTTTAGTTTCGAAAATGATCTTTCAGCACTAGCTGTAGTCACAGAAATTGTAACAAACAACATTAATGAAGTACATACTTCAGGAAAGCTGCATAACAAAAAATGATTCTTTATTATTAATAAATCAGCAAGTTCTCTAATACATGAAGCCTTTTCTATTTCGTCTCTGAAGGTGGACCGAAAACTGACAATTACCCTGGCAAATGATTCAGATATGTCTTTTTTATATATATCAAAAAATTCTGTAGCTTTTTTTAAGAGATCAGTGTCATTTAAATTTTGCGAAGTGGCAAGTTGCAAAAGACTGAAATTGGAAACAATTTCATTCATTGGAAGGAAACGCCAATTCAGTTGATTAATAATTATGTCCAATACTCGATAAAATATGTTCTTTTTGGCCTTTAGTTGTGTCTAACTTTAGTTGATTTTACGTACTAATATAAAATTTATAATTTTTACTAAATTTGGTTAAAAATGTTAGGTTACTTATGACTTCTGAGCTCGCGGCCCCGCGGCAGCCGGGGCCCCGGCCCCCGCAGGGCCCCTTTGCATTTTGCCAGCCCTGCCACCCTATAGTTTTCCACTGAGTATATGGATATACCTATAATTTACATATTTTGATATTTTTCCACTGAGTATAAGTAATTGTAAATATATTAAATAGTGTTTTTTCTGAATATTTATCAATATATGGTGTTTTTTATTCTGTTAAGTTAAGTTTCAGTTTTGGTCTTTATTTGGTGTTAGTATATTGTTTGTTTCTGATCTACCTACCTACGTTTTGTATCAGGTTTTTATTTGAGATTTTAATGTTACAATACTGTTGTGAGTTTTGAATGAGAGTGGGATTTTATTGTAGAGTATAGTACCATAATATAGGAAGTTTTTAAGAAAATATTTGTTTGAAATAATACAAAATAATCTTATTTTAAACGGGCATCTCAAAAATTTATTTTCATCGTATCTTTTTAAAGAGAGTAAGTTCTGGAAAGGATAAATGTATGAGGGATAGGTGGAAATCTAGGCATCAGTGTATTCAAGAGTGACGTATTAATATATGCCTCCCGCTTCGGCGCAAAACTATGGGTTGAGAAACCAGTAGGAGAGGTCAAGTTTCTCAAAACCAGACGCTTCCGATCTGGCATGCCACGCAGTCGGTGGGCAGGCGCATCCTGAACACACCTCATCAAATGAACCTGGGAACCCTTGCTTAATCACAAAACGTAGCGAACTACTTGGGGTGACCTAGGGCGGAGGTGTTGGTTATCCAATAGATGGTTCCCGGGGCGGTGGTACCAAAACCCGCATCCTGAATTGAGAAAATTGATAACTTTAGTAAAAAAAATTCTATTAAATTATTTAAAAAAATATTTACTATCTAGAAACACATACATAGATTGAAAAAAATTTCCGAGAATAAATAAGTGACGCCGACCGGAGTTGAACCCGCAGCCTTCTGACTGCCCATATACTGTTATCTTATTTATTCACAGTTATTTTTATGTATAAGATAAAAATATTATAAAATAATACAGTTATGTGTAGTTCAAAAACATTTATAAATTAACATGACAGAATAAGCAACCAAAAGGTCTAAATAACAAAGAAATTAAATAGGATAACATTAGATGGGCAATCAGAAGGCTGGTCCAGAACGTCCATCTTCTGTGGGTGGTACTGGAGAAGTTCCAGCCTGCGTAGGCAATAATAGGCTGTGGAAACAAAAAATTACAAGTTTCGCAAATGGTTATTATCAGTATTAGAATGGATTGTTTTGTTTTCATTCCTTTCAAATGTTTTTACTGTATCATTTCAAGTTCACAGTATCATTTTTTAATGAGACTGTTTTCAACGGAAAATGAAACAATAATTGTTTTTGTCGTCACTAAAATGTTATGTCTATGTTATCTGGAACGACCTTGGTTGATCGGTCCATTGTAGCGGAAAGGGAGACAACTTTCAGTCAGCTTCTATTTCTACGGGCAGTCTTTGGAGATTCCCTTGAGATGTGATGACCGTAGCCACGAGAACCCTTCACTCGGTGCCAGGAACAACTGCTACTCGTCCAAGCTTCCAGAACCAAGGAAGGATGTTGTCTTCTTTCAGCTGCTTTTGGCCCCCGTCGATCCTCTTCGTTCTTCTTTGAAGCTCTGCCCGATATTTTGTGCGCCACCTCGACGCCTTTAGTATTAGAATTAGATTTTTTTTATATAGTTATACTATTATCCATGTATTATGTTACACTACATACATAAATTCCTCTGTAAAAGCCAGATAAGGCGTTAATAAATAATAAATAAATAAATATTATTTTCTTAATGTGTCTTTTTTTAATTTTTTTATATTAACTCCACACAGGAAGCCCTGAAGAAAATAATTTCCCTCATGGCCTATGTCATCTTTGGGGATGCTGTGTGGAGGGTCTTTTTGTGGAGAAGAAGGAGTGGACATGGGTCTTGAAGAGTCCCATGTTGTAGGAGGGAGGAAACACAGAGGCCGGCAGTTCGTTCCACAGCCGAGCTGTCGAACTTAAGAACGAATCGTAGAAGCGACCCGTTCTCATGTGACAAAGGTCAACCGTGTACAAATGTTGAGCGCGCGTTTGGCGTGTATCCCGACTATGCACCGGTGCCGAAGGGATCAATGACGCTAGTTCCTCAGAGCATCTTCCATTGTAATACTGATAGAACAAGGACAGCATACCTACCTGACGCCTGCGCTCTAAAGATTGCAGTCCGCTTGTTAAGATTGCTGATATGGTTTTGTTGATAATTACCATAGACATATGAATATTAGTAGACCTGCCCTAAGTGATTAAAAGCGTATTATCTCCACTCCCCATACCGGTTCCATTGGAGCCGGCTGTGCTCGCTCGCGTATGGCCTCAAGTGAAATTTGAAAACGTGACGTCATCATTCTTGTGCGAACTAGCGTCGAGGCATCATCGGTTCATTTTACGAAATAACACGGCAAAATGTTGACTTGTGCTATGAAAACTTGTAAAAATAGATGTGAAAAAGAGAAAAAACCCAATTGTCGTACTACATTCCATATATAAGCATTATTTTACTTTATTTTAAGCATATTCACATCGTATAATATGGATCAGTTGTAGAAACATATACTATCACATCGAGAAACGTCTGGACGCGAAACACAAAGCTGGTTGGTTGCTGGGAAGTAAATTATGAACATTTATAAAAGTGTCTTAACTAAATACTTAAACGAAATATTCGACTCTGAAAATAGAAGAAATTTTTTGCCGAATTTGGACTTCGCAAATTTGTTCATAACGTGGCGAGTAATTTGCGCTCCCATGTAAAAATGTCTATTCATTCAAAAGCAGATTTTACTTTTAAGAACTAAATGGTGATATTATAATGCGAGATGCCTATTTACTGCCAGATTGATTTATTGACGAATCACAGTCAGCTTCACCCCCTTCGTTCTTCAACAGTTGATTTTACCCCTCGCCATTATCTTCTCGTCTATTAATTCCTATGTCTGTGATAATTACATATTATTTTTGTTTTATTTTCCAATGTACATTAATTTGTTACTTAAATTTTGTTTACTTTTTTTATTTTTTTTATTTGGTAAAAGATTATAAATTTAAATATATTATTTAAGAAATGTTTTGACTGCCCAACTAAGAAGATTCCCGTTTTAGATGAGTATTAACATTTTGATAAGTTGTTTGATAAGTATAGTATTAAAATAATAATGATTTTTTTATTTTATTTGTATAAAGATTACATACAATATTATTTATACCCGCTAAGCTACTGCAAGTAGCTTGTCAGCAGGAGATTAGTTGCCCCTATAATAATAGTATAGTACATAAAATTAAAGTAATCATCAACGCTTTAGCGTAATAATACATACATTTCTACAAAAAAACCAAAAAAATTGTGTAATACCTTAAATTTGAAAATACAGAAACAGTGTTGTGGGAAAAAAAACAGTCTTAATACATGAGGTTACTCCTTAGTAGCCGTGATTTTAATATTAAAGAGAATTTACTAATGGAGCAATTTTCTTTTAATTCATATGGCAATTTGTTAAAAATTAAAGGTATTGTGTATTCAAGAGTTCTTTGACCATATTTGTTTTGAAACACAGGTACTCCCATTCCTTTATTTTGTATGAAACGTGTATTGTGTACATGATCCACCATTGTTTTATACGGGCTGTCAGATATATGATGTAATACAATTTTTTGCCACATAAGGGCACGAATCGGTAATACATTTATTGATTTATACATAATACTAATGTCTCTCCTCTGGTTATAAACGGTTTTTCTTACTAACAACTTTACCATGGCATTTTGAATCATTTGTACATGTTTTATGTTGGTTTTGCACGATTGACCCCATGAAGTTATCCCATATCTTACGGTAGATTCTGCAAGAGACAGATAATTCAATTTCATAGTTTTTAAAGGCACATAATATTTTATTTTATACAGTCTTCCTACAATAGACCGAAGGCGCTTACACAGTTTTGAAATGTGTACATCCCACTTCATGTTACAATCTACTGTAACTCCTAGATTCACATAGTGGTTAACCAGTTCGATATTTGTACATGCACAGGGCTATGTGATATTGTTGTGAATGCAGTCAAAAGAGTGAGATATGATTAGAGGTGCCTCGCTATACTTGGCATGTGGTGATCTTATATGCATCAGTTTTGTTTTTTTAGAATTAATTAGTAAACCATAATCATGTGACCACCTTAATAAAGAAATAAAGTCTTGCTGCAACAATTTCATTGCAATAGATAAATTTTCATGGGATTTGACAAGTGCAGTATCATCAGCGTATACATAATATTTAACAAACGAAAAAATTTTGTCATAAGAGATACAAAGATAATATAAAATGTTGGTCCCTAAATTGACCCCTGTGGGCTCCAGTTTTGACATTTTTTATTTCACTAAATTTATCTGATATTTTTACCTTGATTTGGCGGTTGGTTAAAAAGTTTTTGAATAGTTTGAGTGTATTTCCTCTTACCCCTATTGCCTCCAAAATATTTAACAATTTCGTCGTATCTATAGTACCTATCAAATGCCTTAGAATTGTCTATGAACAGTACCAAAACATGTCTTTTGTTATTCAATTCATTATTTATAAAATTAGAAAAATCCTGTAGTAACATTCCGGTACTTTTTTTTTGGAAACCATATTGATTGGGATCTATTATAGAAAAGCAGTCCAAGTATTTAGTTAGTTTTAAAGATAAGTATTTTTCGAGAAACTTTTCTATAGCTGGTAGTATACTAATCAGTCTATAGTTTCCTATATCGGTATGTTTTCCACTTTTGGAAATAGGTCTGACAATACTACACTTCAGTTCATCCGGTATTACAGCCTGAGTTAAAATTGTGTTAATCAGATGTGTTAAGATAGGGCCTAGGATATCTATGTGTCTTTTTATGTCAAACATTCGTATGTTGTCTATGCCAGGAGACTTTGAATTTTTGAGGAGCTTCACTATGCTCACTATGTCTGCGAGTGACGCTCGTGGTATATATAAGCTATGTTGCAATTCTAGCGGGACGATATTTGATGCCCTAAAATCACATTTGTGTACCATTGAAGAAATGCTGTCTGAAAAATAGTTTACAAATTGGTTTGTCACAATTTCCATGGATTGATCTTTTAGCATATATCTAGATATTACATCATCACAGTTACTCTTTGTGTTACGTCCTAGAATTTTATTTATTTCATCCCAGGGTTTTTTGCTGTCTGTAAAATGATGCTTAAATCTATCATTATAATAATAGGAATATGTACTTCTAACTGGTGCCTTAGCCTACTAACATATTTTGTTTAAATATGAATAACAAAGAGAAGAAATAGAATAAAATAAAATGTCCAATTAAACATAAGATTAACTGCTGCTTGGGTAGCATTTTAATTTAAAAGTGCTAGGTAGGTACATATATACACAAAATGATAAAGATTAGAACATAAAGTTATCTTTTACATGGTTTATTTTTTGTTGGAGTTTTTGTTGTTGTTTTTGGTTTGTGTTTGATTTCATTTTTTGTGTAGTAAAAGTTCACTCTCCTTTCTACCTAATTGATGAAACCAATTAGTGGTCAATTTATGAAAAATATCTGTGTTTTCCTTTTTCCAAGCATCTACCGGTTTACTTTGCTACCGGTTTGACCCAACCGTGTAATTAACTAGCAATCTAAAAACTAACTTAAAAAATTATACAAGTACAGAAAGATTAGATTTTATTAGGTGTGGGTAGTGGGTGGGGTGATTTGGTGGGATGGGAAAGGGGGCGAGAAAGTTGGGAGAAGTCAACAAAAGAGGGACACATTGTCACTTAAAAGTAGCTATTATTCTGTCAACTAAATTATTTTTTCTGTAAAATGCTAAGGTTTCTAAACCGTACAAATTGAAATATGTTTTATTTTTAAATTTTTTTTCCTTGTTGAAGGAAGCTATGGCCTGTCTCTATTAAATGGTTAGCAAACTTGTAATAGTTATTATTTTTTAAACAGAGTTCATGCTCTCTGATTCTTGTTTTAAAATTCCTAGTAGTCATACCTACATACTGTGCGTCACATCATTACATTCCAAAGTGTATATCCCATTATTTTTCGAATTTATTGGAAACATCCTTTGTAAATCCTTGAATTAGTGTAAAAAACTGGAGAAATAGGATTTGGTAAAATGGGAGATATTTTTAAGGATAAGTCGTCTGTATAAATAAGTTTTCTCTATTTATTGGGTTGTTTCTAGATTGGATGTTATTTTTATTTTTTATTTATTTATTTTTTTTAAAGAAAGACAAACATTCCCGGGTTACCAACACAGAAAATTTTGCTTGTGTTGTGATGGAGGACTTAGCCAGCTGAAGAATTGAACACACTACGCCTGAGTAGGACCCAAACGCGATGTCAACTCGGCCATCGACCGGTCAAATATTATTTCCACTATGTGTAAAACCATCCACTTCACTCAACAAAGGTATAACACACGTCAAAAGGGGCTGAATGAACTGTATGCAACCAAGGGTGACTAATAATGTATAAGTTTATCGAGCCCATTCAGTCGTTATTACATTGCTTATATTCGTGGTCTGGCCCGCTTATGTGCGGTCCAGACAGCTAAAGGCGTGAGACGATTAAGCTGGCTAGGAATGTTACCTTCTGATTACAAAATCAGAAGGCACGTACAGACATAGTAATAATTTCACATAATTTTATATATTACAAGCACCAACCTAATATAAATAGGTATGGGTGTATTGGGGTATCTAAATAATGTAAGATTATTCAGTTTATATTTTAAGAATGTAAGATTAAATATATATGCATAAATTTAAAAACAAATCAAATGTTTCTGGCCTTCAGCCTTTAAAGTTGTTCTAGGCCATCATTTCAATTATACATTCAGTAAGCTTAAATTGGCAAAATTCAAAATAATGCAGAAGATTGGAGCAAAAATCAGACTAAGGACGGGTTGTTTCGGAGAATTTGAACAATTCATCAAATTTCAACGTTCATTTTCGGGTTCTGTGAAAGACTTATTCAAGTTCTGTTTTTATATCATTGTAGGATAGTTGCTTGACAAAACTGAAATAAAAACAGAACTTGAAAAAATCTTTTACAGCACTTGAAAATGAACGTTGAAATTTGATGAATTGTTCAGATTCTCCGAAACAACCCGTCCTAAGTTTATCTAAGACGTTGAATGTAGCGGAGGCAAATTTAGATGAGGCTTGATAGAAGAGAATATATTTTAAACCTAAATTTCCCACTTCTAGACCACAGGATGTACATTGTACAATCGGAGATATCAAGCACGTTCATTTTATAATGTTGATAAATTAGTGGCTGTTACTACTAAATCCACTGGGATGGCTCTACCATTTTCTGGAAACAGTTATTTTGTTCAGAATGATTTTGTTAATGTTTCGAATCTTCAGCAGATAATTTTGTTTTACGCGTCTTTGTAAAATTTCTGTTCTGTATCATAAATGTGTGTATTTATCATCTATCAGGAATTCTGCTTCGTTTCTCCAATACTTTTGCGGTTTTTGGGGGTATTAATACTGTTTAACATTTATTAATTTGGAGAAATCAAAAATATTCTTTCTTCTGGTGAATTTGATTGATCATCAAAATCATCATCTTTACAATGTTAATTTCGTTGGCTTGTCTGGTTCCTAGGCGCCGAAAGATCTATTTATATACTGGCGAATTCTTCTTTCTAATTATTTCTTCAAATCGGTAAAGATTGTAAAAAGCATAGTTTGGGATTAAACATTTCATTGATATTTTAACATAAACTCAACACAGGAGACTCTGAACATTCCTTGGTTGGATGACCATTTGCGTTCGTGACCTCTTTTTATTTTCAGTGCCTTGATCTGTTTCATGTTTTGTTTAGATTTATTAGCATTTTTTTCTTCTTCAATACTTAACATAATAGTACTTTGTTCATTAAATTTAATAAAATTATCTGATCGCAGAATTATTTCCGATTTAACCTGTTTGTATAAAGCATTAATTCAATGTTTGATACCCCTGATTTATTATATGTAATCTCTTTTCATACTCCAAGCAGGTCGGTTATAAGACAGTACCTACCATATTACTGTAGCAATTCTATATCAACGTCCCAATATCACACTCCTATGCGATGGATTCAACAGCTAGGAAATAAATACTACGATGTTGTTGATATATTTAGTACATCAATTTCAATATATAAGCATATTGAAGTTTTTTTCATCAAGTAGTGGAATATTTTAATAAAGGTATTTAATTTGATTTGACACAGAAAAAAATATTTTGGATTTTTTGTGTTTTGTGCCTGCTTGCTGTGTAGATCAAGTTCAGTGATATTTTGACTTTTTCTGCAATTTTTTTAAAAAGTCGTTTCCAGCACTATTTTTTATGTATAATTTTCGTAAATATTTTTTTATATATATGTATGTAAAAGCCTTAATAGGCGTGAAATAAATAAATAAAATTAAATAAAAATTAAACAATTTTCTGTTAAGAATGTATAAATATAGTGATTAATTTATCTTGCTTCAATTAGTTATAAATTGTTAACCGCGATATAGGCTTAGTCCTAGTGAGATATTTTACAAAATATTACTGGATCATTATCGTAGGAAACAGAAAAGAGGAACTCTTGTCCTTGATTAGGCAGAAATAAATCAAAATAAAAAAATCAAAGTATTTCAATTTTTAATTCTACAAATATAAAATTGTACAATAAAAACACATAAATTTGTTTTTATAAAATTCTACATTCAAGCTTACATTAAGTAGGTTCATTGAAAAACTAAATCATAATCACCATACGTTCATTACACAAAATTCAAAATTTTGGAAAATAATACATAAGTATAATAAAACACAAATAACTTTGTGTACATAAGTTTTGTTTTTATTATGATAAATAATGACACCACAAAGTGATAAGCTTTTATAAGAAATTTTCTTCGTAAAATTAATACATAAGTAATTTATTTTAAAACCGTTATCGACAAAGCTCATTTGAATTATTCAAATAGATTATTTTATAATGCAAAAGCACTTATGGGAGTGAATAAATTAAATAAAATCCCATAAAAATGACAGAAATTGCCATTAAAATTGCAGATTGGACAAGCGAGCTGGCGATTAAATTTGGAACACTAATAGTTCGGAATCCTTACAGTCGGAGCATTTGAATGGTTTTTCTTTTGTATGAGTGCGAATGTGAAAAATTAAGCTGAATTTCCGAGAACACGAAAAGTTATAGTAAGAGCATGAGAACGGTTTTTCTTTGGTACGAGTGCGCTGGTGTGCAGTTAATTGTGACTTCTGTGTACATGAGTGGTTACCGTGAGAGCACGTGAACGGGTTTTCTTGCAGTGCGCTTGAGTGCGCATGTGTGCAATCAAGTATTGCTTTAGTGAACACGAATAGTTACAATAGAAGCATGAGAACGGTTTTTCTTTTGTATGAGTGCGAATGTGACAAATTAAGCTGAATTTCCGTGAAAATGAAAAGTTACAGTAAGAGCATGAGAACGGTTTTTCTTTAGTGTGAGTGCGCTCGTGTGCAGTTAATTGTGACTTCTGTGAACATGCATACTTACAATAGGAGCATGTGAACGGTTTTTCCATTGTATGAGTGCGAATGTGGCGAATCAAGTTGGATTTCCGTGAACATGGAAAGTTACAGTAAGAGCATAAGAATGGTTTTTCTTTGGTATGAGTGCGCTCGTGTGCAGTTAATTGTGTCTTCTGTGAACATGAATAGTTACAGTGAGAGCATGTGAACGGTTTTTCTTTAGTATGAGTACGAATATGTAAAATCAAGGATTGCTTTATTGAACATGAATAATTACAGTAGGAGCATGTGAACGGTTTCTCTTTAGTATGAGTACGAATATGTACAATCAAGGATTGCTTTAGTGAAAATGAATAATTACAGTAGGAGCATGTGAACGGTTTTTCTTTAGTATGAGTACGGATATGTACAATCAAGGAATGCTTTATTGAACATGAATAATTACAGTAGGAGCATGTGAACGGTTTAATAAATTAAATAAATTTTGTTCTCTCTTTGGTGTGGGTGCGCTCGTGTGCAATTAATTGTGACTTCTGTGCACATGAGAGGTTACAGTAAGAGCATGTGAACGGTTTTTCTTTGGTATGAGTGCGTTCGTGTATAATTAATTGTGACTTTTGTGCACATGAATGGTTACAGTAAGAGCAAAAGAACGGTTTTTCTTTTGTATGAGTGCGAATGTGTTTGATTAAGTTTGACTTCGATGAACATAAATAGTTACAGTAAGAACATGCGAATGTTTTTTCTTTAGTTCGGGTGACCGTAATGATGTCCGTAACAATAAATGATTCACCTGGAAGAGAAAACAATTGTAAAACTCTCATTATAATCAGGGTATGTTGTGACGCTTAAGGTAGAGGAGAGGTTGAAAGAGAGAGGGAAGAGGAAGGTGGTAAGTACCTTGCTATTTAGATCTCCTCGCCAAACACGGCTAAAGACATCAAGTCATCAGGCGATGCAGAGTATATTCAACTCTACTGTCTTGATGTAAATAGTAATAGATTTTCTAAACAAGAAAACCTTGACGTTAAAGTTAAAAAGATAATGATATAAGGAATTATTATTTTAACCCTTATAATAAGTGTTGTGGCAAGAAGCTAGACGACATGATAAAAAAAGTCATATTCTACAAATTTTTAACATGTATAAATCTATCACGCTCATTTCATCATGCCATAGCTTATTCCATAGTACAGTCGCAACGACACTTCTAGTAGTTTACAACACTTGGCAATACCTTTTTGTATTTTAAAAAGGTGTTTAAAATTAACATTAAAATCTGAATGTCACTCACTGGTCATACGAATGACCTGCCATGTAGTCACGTGTCAGGTCAATCCGAAAATGTTGACACAGCGCTTTAAATGCCCGTCTCGAAACTAAGCAACTTCAAAAGGTTCGGTTTTAGTAAGCATTTTTTAACAATGCTTTATTTCAGACTGTGGTTTATTTTTATGTGAGTTTATAAAAAAATATATTTAAACATTGTTTTACCGGCGGTTTTGTGAATTCTTTCAGAGTGTTCCAAGCATTCCTTCTTGATATCTAAGAGTTCAATGTCAATTTCTGTATAAGAAATATCACTTTCTTCTTTAGTCCCTGGTTCAGCTTTGACTCCCTGCAGATTAGAATTCTTCGTCGTACTAGTTTCACCTGAAAACAGAAAAATTACATTAAAATGTATACATACCTACTTAGTTTTGGTGTGACTAAACGATATGCACATGATCGAATTTTAACGCCCGGTTATAATAACAATATGTATTCGTAGGTCAGCTCAATGAAATAAACCTAAACAACATATGAATAATTTTATCGGTTTGCTAGAATATCGCATATCTGAAATAAAACAATGAAAGACAACACTGTTGCAAAATTATTGTTTCAAGTGAAGCAAACATTCATTATTTTCAACATTGTTGACGATCAATCACAAATTCCTAACTTTTAACTTTCACCAAAGCAATTCACTGACATAAGACCCAACTTTAATTTATTAATGAGCTGCTATTAATGGTGCAATTTAATAGAAAATTAATAGTTTCACGACAAACACCAATCTCGCAGCAATATATCTTACCAGTCGTGTATTCAGTTCCCACGGAATGTTCCAAACATTTATACTTCATGTCCGGCAGGTCTACATCAACTTCTGTATTCGGCATGTCTCTTGACGGTTATACTCTGCAGATTAGGAAGGTACATGGCACAGCTTTGAGAGCGTTCAACTACAACGAAATACTCTGCAAACTAATTAACAAATAAGAAACACCATTTCACCAGGTTTAATATATAGTTTTATGAGTTTACTAATAATAAGGATGCGACCTATATTCGAAATCGAAACCTTCGTCTGGCAGGGAGGACGCTGTGGTCAACATTATTGTTTGTTTGATTTTGGTTTTAAACATTAAAAAACTAAAGGTTTTGTAGAAAATTTGCAAGTGCAACGATCAATATTATCACAAAGATCTAAAATAATATAAAAAAATGTATTTCTTTAAGTCAGAAAATGAGTAACTAAGTGAAACATACATCCGTAAACTTATAGAATTCAGATGCATGCAAAGGCTTTTTAATAAAACCACACTTGATTTTAACTTAAATATCTAATGGAGACAACCTCTCTCTATTTAAGTCGAGGGTTTGGGTTAACATGTACAATATATGTTGATAGGGTTTAGTTCGGGTTATTTCAATAATTTATGCGTATTTCCTAACCTTCAACATAACTTTGATCGAGAAAAAATGGAACTTTAATGCATTTTAACCATCTCCCACAACATCATTAGTTGTTTTTCTGAAAATTAAGTTGAAACCAGGTGCTATTAAATATGTGTTGCCTACTAAGCGTGCAGCGAAAATCTACAAGTTTATCATAAATGTACTCACGTTTTCAAAGTGTTTCAATGACGAGGAACATAACCTAATATAAGAAATAGTTAAGAAGACGTCCCTGAAAAGGTTTATTCAACATTCAGATATAAATGCGATGATTTAGACTCTTATTCCAAACATTCAAATAACAATTCAATTCGATAATAACACAAAGAACGGAGCCCAACAGCCGTCGTTGTCAGTGACCGTCCGATTGAATTAACCATAGAAAAATTATAACTGCAGATAGATAACCGGAAGAACTATCGAGGGTACCAACTTAACCGACCTGTCGGTAACCTAGTTGGCATCGTGTGTTTAATTCCTCGGCTGAATAATATACAGCTTCACACAGGGCCATTTTCGTAGATCAAGTCGGAGTAGAATGACACTTGAAAGCTAATGTGAAGTGTGAACAGCGTTTTAACAGAGTTGATAAAGTTTTTAGTTGAACGACGAAAGTTTACAACATATAAAAGAGCTATTACGCCTTGACATATTAACTAAGAAACACAAAAAATATTAAAATTAATCAACAAAACGGAAGCAAATAACCATTTTACACCGGTAAAGTACGGATTTTCCAAATAAATACAAGCATTACCACTTTCTCACGCGGATAAAGATCATTCTTATTTATAGTGACAAATGGAAAATAAAATTTAAAAAAACTCCGAAAGATTATGTAGGTTGTAGACAAACGTACTATTCAGTGATATCGCAAAGAGCAATAAGTTAATAGTTAAAATGTACTTCCGTAAGTCAGAAAACGAGTTGACAATAAAACATTAATCTACTCACGTAAAAGACGAAGAGCAGTTTCAATGTTCATGTGTTTGAATGACGAAGAACATAACCTTATATCCGAAGTAGTTGAGTAGACGAGTAATGTTAATTCTACATCTTCAAATATAATTTATGGACTAATTCAAAACACTCATATTGCAATTATGCAATATTAACACAGAAAACGAAGCAGGTAGCGAAGGACAACTCAACTCTCTCGGCAACAGTCAGGTAGATTTAATCATAGACAAAGGTCAACTGTAGATAGTTTACGAGAAGAGGATAGGTACCAACGCAACCAACAAAACTGTAAACATTTTGTTTTTCATGGCGGTATTGGATTTCATAAAATATGATATTTTCTTCATTGTTTTGTTGATTTTACATGCGTGCTACAGTTAACATTACAGTGTTAATAGTAGAATTTTCCTCAATATAGTAATAACAAAATCTCATTGCGTTGGTGTTATTTCTAGTTTATTCGAAAGCTAGATCTGAAAAAAACAACAATGCTGCCAGCTTTTTTGTGCATAAGTTGGTAGCGTTGCTATCTGCAATTGTTCTTTGTCTATGGTAAAATCCTACTGACGCAGGGGCGTACGCCGTACAACTCCCGACTGACCTTGTAACCCTGATGGGAGGAGTTATTCAATACCCAAATTCTTATAGATAAAGCTGTTGTGGCTGAAAGCTGAGATCTCATTGGCTCAGAGCAAAAATTGTAGTTTGATCTCTCGCTCTCTACTAGGGTGTATCGATTTTTAACTTTTTTTTTGTTTTCAAATTCCAAGTTGAAATAAAGTTGCTACTAGGTACCACAACTTACCACAAAAAAATTTGGATTTTTAAAAAAATGTTTAGGTCTCCCGCACAAGGCCTAAAGTTTTATTTTTTTTCAAAAAATATCAAATTTTTTTTAAATTTAAAAAAATAATATGGTAACTTTTGTGTTTATTCCAAGTTAAAAAACAGTAATATTAGGGCATAAAAATAAGTAAGAAAGGATTTTTTTTATAAAATATGGATCTTAGGTCTCCCGCACAAGCCCTAAAGTTTGTTAATTTTGATGAAATTTTGTAATTTTGTGTACATATATGAACCATGTTTTTTTAAAGTTTAAACCACCGGAAAATTAATTGTACTGTTCTTACAGAAGGCATAAAATGAGACAATATATATATATATATATATATATACATAATTCTTATATACATTCAGTAAAAATATATACCACGTATATACTATATATATATATATATATATATATATATATATATATATATAATATGTTTTATACCTGAAAAAAGATAGTTGGACGGTGTAAATTGTATGAGAAACGTGTTGAAAGAAACTAATGTTATTTGCTATTACTGTTGTTTATTACAAAAGTATAAAAGGTTATAACATGTCATAAAATGTAGTATAAAAACTAAGTACAAAATGTTGCTGATTACTTTCCATACGACATGAGTGGCAGTTTTCTTGTTCTACTGCAAATTTACTGACTTGTTTAAGTATTCGTCCTTTCATCTTGGCTTCAAAACCTTAAATCAAAGTTATGTATAGTATTTACATAGGCCTAGTGAAAATTTTATAAATGTTATTACAGTTCCCAAATGAAATTTCAATTTAATATGGAAGACAATTCTATTGCGGAAGAGTTGGCCAAACGAAACCCCGGCAACATCTCGCACGCCAGGTGGCTTACTCTGGCAAATCGAGTCCTTCGTTTGTATGTAGCCACCGATGATCTGACCCCTCAGACCCAACTCTGCAAGAAAGCTTGCAGAGTTCATGATGAAGGTCTACATACCATCATGGTTCTCAATTAAGTGCAATCCCCAAATCCTGCAACCTTCCATTCATTTTTTTAAATGATTCTTTTCAGCTTTCCTTTTCAGACCTATCCGTATTCCGATTTGATACTATACCACGTATTAGGATGCTAAAACTGCTAAAAAAAGCCACGATTACATCAAAAAATGTCATTTAAACCTCTCCAGAATTGCATCATGTAAGTATTCAGATTTAACCAGCATTTTCCATGATGTTTGCTGACGACAAAGCTGTGGAAATTATATGAAACCCATGCAGGAGAATTTGAATAACTTCCAGTGCTGTGGCAATAATAATTAACACTTAAATTTGTTACTCTTCTCATATTTATAAGATGTAAGTCACCTACAGTACGCTTGAACAGTGTGGAATCCTCATTTGAAGGAATATTCTGAAGGTATACACCTAATTTATATTGCAGTGAAACTCGCTCAAGAAGTTTTGTTTTCGCTCCCTACAAATTCTGCAGAAACTGCATAAAACGCTATTTTTTCCCATACAAGAAAGTTCAACAGTGAATTAATCAATCACCGTGTCCCCTTTTTCTAAAAATATTTTTTAAGTAATTGTATCCATGAAATTTATTAAATATGTGTACAATACTAGAATAGTGTAATCATTGGTATCAAATTTTGTCTTTTTCTAGGTAAGACGAAGGTCATTTTGAGCTGAATTGGTCCGACGGCAGCCCTTTCTCCCAGGAAACAGAAGACGCACAAGAGGAGATTTCGGGGACCAGACGGCGACTGCGATATGTATAACATTTGTATTTATATATAACAGACTTTTCTGTAGGCCTTTTTAAGGTATACAATTCCGTAGTACATTATTTTGATATTCTCATAAGGTCTCGCCAGCGTTAGCAATGTAAGCGGCCAAAAATAATCTTTATATCGACTTTTCTCTGCTTTTTATCAATATGTGTCAATGCATGTGTTATTTATCGTATTGATTTAACACATTAATTTATTTATATATTGATATGTCAATGCATGCGGAAGGTTTAGATAAATAACAGATGCATTGACATATCAATATGTTTCAATGCATGTGTTATTTATCTAAACCTTCCGGAATAAATATTCTAAATTATGCTGAAAACCTTATCGAAATCAGACGCATAGTTAAGAAGAACTAAGCGCACAAACAGACAGACGCGAATGTCACTATATACTATTTATAGATAATGGATTCCACCACGAATTGTCAGTATCCAAAATAGAAATATTAATTACATGTTCTTAACTTCTATTTCATAATATCTTTTGTTGTTTTACAAGCTCTATTTCTTTACAAGCTTTTATTATGTACACGATTTTTATTTCTTATATTATGGTTTATGTATTATGATTTAAATTATACCATGTAAAAGTCAAAAGGCGTTTCTATTACTTGACATAATGAATATCTTTCAACACGTTGAATATGTATTTTTTGTATAATATATTCTTGTATTTTTGTGCAAGGTCAAATTAAATCCTATTAAGTTGTTGCACTAAAAAAAAAATCCTGGCTTCGATTCCTAGTTGAGACCGTTACTTTTTATTTTTCTGTGTCTTGTTCTGTTTCATGTTTTGTTAAGATATATTAGTATAATCTTCTACTTAAATAATAAATCAATGTTCAATACATCGGTTGTACTGACCCTGTTTTGAATTACTGTCCATTGTATTTTTGAAAAAAAAACTATTTTGATGTGTGCATAGCTGTGGGTTTTTTTATTTTCATTTTCCTGCATTCCAATATTTTTATATTTAAAATATAATTTTTTCGGGCTAGTGAATGAACGATGTTAGCTGGGTGCAGTTATTGTATGTTTGCACTTTTTTTAAATGGCCTTGAGATTTCTTTATGGTCCACGATATTTTTACCTATCTGGACCAAACGACCGTTTTATTTGTGGTAGTCTGTGGTTAAGGGGGTGACAAAACGGGGCCATACAAAAAGCCCGAAGATATCGATCTAGAGAGTGGTTTATGATCATGGTGTTATGATTTTGGTTGACGACCGGTGTATATCGTGTTTGTGAGATAATTTAAACGAAATTAAAATTTGAAGTGTTTATTTTTGGTTTTCCCCAACATTTATACTAACCTTTAGTAATAATATAACTAAATTCAAGTATTAATTCAAAGTAAACATTCCATATTTACCGTGAAGCTGAATTCATAACCTTTACCCAAATATTGACCACCTCTAGTGACGTTTCCATTTCCTTGTGCAGAGGCATATAACTACGGCCTGTCCTTGAAACCTATTTGAAACCAACACTCATAACTCCGTTTTATTTTAGAAAAAAATATTGTGGCAGAAAGCTCAGATCTCATTGGCTTAGAGTTTGACATCTCGCTCGAGGCCACGCGTGACATGACGCAGATGTGTGATGGCGTGAGATACTATCATTTCATGTCTATAATTTAGCTAGTTAAAGTTATTTGTGATGAAAATATAATCCGTGTAGTGTTAGCGAGTTAAAAATATATATTCAACCTAACCTAAATGTACTCCCTACGTAAGTTCAAATTTAAAAAGAATTGACAGTTTGTAGGTTATTACGCGTCAGGATTTTGCAATCGCAAAATACGTTAAATGGCTTGTTAAAAGTGCTTCTTACCTACTTATTTACATTATGACATATGCCTTCTTGGCAAATATGTCTACCTTCACAGCGTATAAATGTTATCGATTACATTAACTTACTTTTCAAAATAAAATCAAAATAGTATTAGGATGAATTGTACAGCGCCGTCTTTTGTGCAAAATCATCTCAAGGGCGCTGTTTATCAATGATTATCAGGTTTTATCTTATTGTTTTAGTGACATTCATTAAACATTTGACTATGAGTTAATTTATTTTTCTTTTCAAAATAAGCAGATAAGCACAATCATGTTTGCAAATTTTTGTTTTTCAGTGTTCTTTTCGTTTTTCATTTATTCAAGTTTTTTGTTACTTTTGGGTTTTTTGTCTCAGATTAACAAGTGTCCACTGACAAAGTTTCTCTCTACTCGAGCCCTGATAGTTAATTTTCTTATAACAATGCTTTGTCAGGTGAACTTTGCCGTCAGGTAACATTTTTATATTTTTCTGCTTCAAAGACGTTTTTAATTTTAAAATTGTTTTTGGGCCAAAGAATGAATGGCTGAGCGCAATATTATTGTCTACGGTCGAACCTTTTTTTATATGGCTTTGATTTTTTCTGCCTTGCATATCATCAACGCTCCGTCGACTATATCTGTGGTTAAGAAGTGTGCTAACTTTTCCCATACAAAAAACCCGAAAGTGACCTGAGTGGTTTATTTACGTCTTAGTGCATTTTGCTTAGTAACACAATGCCATTGTTGTTCCTTTTTTCTGAAGTAGTATTATATTCTGCATAATATTTGTGTTCCATTTATACAGTTTTGTATCACTTCAGTGAACATCACATTTTGTATTCCGAAGTAAATCACATTCTTGCACTTCTAATTTTCTAGTGACATTTCTTCAACACATTCGAACTGTTGCCTTGTACTCGTGTAAGTAGGTTCATGTTATATTGACTAAGTACGACCTGAGCAACCTAATTGATGCATGTTAATTATAAGAATACATCAGTTTTACATCATTCGCTTTATAATATATTGAGTTACCCAACACCAACCAGGTTAACTCGTGACAGACGGTACATGGGGTTGTTTATATCTTTACACTGAGTGGAATACTTAAGCTTATTCTAATTAGTCAATTCCACTAGGGATTACATTACATATATTATCTTGCGTTTACTCATTGTCAGTAAAAGACATCACCAAGTTTGTTTTACTTAGCACCCTGAAATTGAAACTAATATCAAACATTTTGCTTTATACCAAATCTGGTTGCAAAAAACGGCTTAAGCCATTTAAAGAAACCTTTCTAATCTGTATAAGGATTCAGGGTGATACTGAGAGCATCTAGCACTCAGATAACATTGTAGCAAATGGTTCAACTCTTGCAAAACTCAACTCTAATAACGTATTTACATCGGTTATATTAAATCCAGTCAAATATATTTACTGCCAGTCATGTTTGTAAAGTCAACGCCGCTTTTAATTCTCTGATTGTTCTCTATTCTGTCGTGTTATCGGTGAAAACGGATATTTAAAATTTATGAAAATTAAAAGTTTAATGTTTTAATGATTTTAAACATGAATCGAGTTTAAATTTAAAGCATAGTGGCAAGTGTATCCATGAAATATATTTCTTTTGATTTTGTTTCATTCAATGTTAGACTTATATACTAAGCGTAATTAACAAACTGTCAACTGGACATTTGTGATAAAAAAAGTTTCCTTGAAAGCATTCTTAACTTTATGCAATAAAAATTTACCTTAATCGTATAGCAGGCAAAATGTTTAGACGTCTGCTCTCCATATTAATATTGGACATCTTTGATCCTATAGGTCAAAAAACGGTATATATTATTTTTTATATGTGGTCCATTTCACCTTCGAGGTTTTGAGTATTTCGTTCCAACTGAAGGTGATCACTTTTAAATAATTATAACCTTCGTAAATATGATTAATTCATATTCCGTTTCACTTCTGACATATTTTGAGTTTGGACCATTTACCAGAAGGCCATGGATCTTCCCGACACAGAAAGTATTTCCATCAAGGTGGAGCCAGGGTTGCAGGATGAGGACCGAGGTGAAATGCCGTATACCGATATAGATATCTACCTCCCCGATGTAAAGAAGGAATGTTTGCAGTATGCGGCGAGTAGTAAGTTGCATTGTAATGGATAGGTTTTCAAAAAACTGCGCGTATTGTACAGGGCTAGAAGATTCTTCAATGGAGACCACATGCTGGCCTTATACAGATCTCAATAATGCCGAAATACTTGATTAACCTAAATGACTGTGCAAATGAGGGCGTAGCGTCCGACAATCCATTGTTATGTTTGTTTCCATGGGGTTTCGGGGAATACTGAGAGTATCTACCAATCAGATAAAATATATATTTATGTATATTCTGATTGGTAGATACTCTCTGTATATATATATATACCATTTATAATAATATTATAATATATAATACGTATTTACTGCCAGTCATGTTTTTGAAGTCAACATCGTTCTGAGTTCTCTTTAGGAACTGAGCGGTCTCTCTTCTGCCGTCTTATTGGTAAAAGCGGCCGTGATATATTTTAAATATCAATCTTAATTTTATTGCGCACTGATTTTTGCCGCCCGGTTATTGATTGCAAATTTATTATTTTAGTTTAAATTTAAATCACGATGTCAAGTAAATCCATAAAATATAATGCGTTCGATTTAGTTTCATTCCAAGTATGACTAATATGGTAGGAAGCACAATTAACAAACTGTCAACTGGACAGTGATTTTTTTTATTTTTACAATAACCATTTTTAGCTTTATGCGATAACATTATAACTTCTTGTATAACAGACTGTATAATTTTATGTACCTGCTCTCCATCTTGATATTTTACTTCTTTGATGCACGAGGTCAAATAATCGTCCGTGATATTTACTGTAGGTGGTCCAGCTTACATCCAACATCTTACATATTTCTTTTCAACTGAATGTGATCATTATGTTATTTATTTTTAGCTGGGACCATTTACCAGGAGGCAATGGGTCTTCCCAACAGTGTTTCCATCAAGGTAGAACCAGGGTCCCAGGAAGAGGGTGGATGTGAAATGCCGTATACAGATATAGATATCTACCTCCCGGACGTGAAGACTGAGTGTTTGCAGTATGCGGAGAGTACTCCGACAACCTCCAAGTTGGGTTACAAAGGTATGTTGGTTTCAGATGTTCAGAATTCCTGCCTGTTTCATAGACAAGACGTTTATTCTTGTTAATTCCCTTGCCGTTCATTAGTTATTCTGTTCTCAAAAGACCTCTTATTTTAAGTAATTTAAGTTACATACATATTTATTATATACTAGCTATACCTCGCCACGTATTGCTGTTGCTCATTCTGTCTGCGCATGTAGTGAAACATTAGCGCGTGTTTATTGTACGTCCAACAGATGGCACTATTAATAAAACAAGTTTGTCTAACAGACGGCCTTGGTTTTCAAAAAAATGTTTTTACCTGTCACAGCTGAAATCTATATAAAATAGGTATATAAAAACACACGAGTATTCAAATGCAACGTTGTGTCAACATTTTAAAGCTATCCGTGAAGAACGTTTATGAAGAACGGAGATTTAAGATTTTAAACAAACGATCATTTACATTTTTATTTATATACACGGTTGTTACATATAGCGCTGTGTAAAAATTAAACAGACCGCCGACACAGCCGTTTTTGTTTTGTTAAAGTTAACCATTTATTCTCATCTAATTTAAAAATATATATATTTACTGTACTTGACTAATTATGCTTTATCCACATTCTTTTCAGACTTGTTGGCGAACGTTAAGACGCATCCTGGGGGAAAACGATACTCTTGTCCCCATTGTAACTATTGTTGCATTCGAAGTACATCGTTGAAACAGCACTTGCGCACCCATACTGAAGAAAAACCCTTTTCATGTTCCGAATGCCGTTATTCGTGTTTTCAAAGAAGGGATTTAAAAATTCATTTGTTCACACACGGTGGAGAAAAACCTTTTTCATGTTTCGACTGCAACTATTCATGTTCTACTAAGGGAAAGCTAAAAGTTCACATGTTAATCCACAGTGGAGAAAAACCTTTTCCATGTCCCGACTGTAACTATTCATGTTTAACAAAAAGACAACTTAAAATTCACATGTTTACCCATGGTGGAGAAAAACCGTTTTCATGTTCCGAGTGCAACTATACATGTTCGACAAATGGCAATCTAAAGAGGCACATGCTGACTCACAGTGGTGAAAAACCTTTTTCATGTTCCGAGTGCAATTATTCATGTTCTCGAAGGTACACTCTGAAAACCCACGTGCTGAGTCACAGTGGAGACAAACCTTTTCCATGTCCTGACTGTAACTATTCATGTTTAACAAAGAGACAACTTAAAATTCACATGTTTACCCATGGTGGAGAAAAACCGTTTTCATGTTCCGGGTGCAACTATACATGTTCGACAAAGGGCAATCTAAACAGACACACGCTGACTCACAGTGGTGAAAAACCTTTTCCATGTCCCGACTGTAACTATTCATTTTTAACAAAGAGACAACTTAAAATTCACATGCTTACCCACAGTGTAAAAAAAACTTGACGATGTACCGACTGCAACTATTCATGTGCAACAAAGCAAAATCTAAAACTTCACATGTCTACACACAGCGGACAAAAACCTTTTTCATGTTTGTTTTAATTTACATGTCCATTGTTAGTTTTAATTTACTTAAAGAAATTTAATTTTGTAATAATAATTTCTTTTCCTGGTTTTTTCACGAGTCTCGTCGCCATTTTCAATATGACACTACATCGTCGAATCAATTACCTAGCGTCTATTAATTTTTTGGTTTTAATTTACTTTAATAAGGCTAATTTTGTAATAGTAATTTCATTTCCTGACTTTTTCACTAGTCATAACCCTTTTTTTCGACAGGATATTACGTCGTAAAAAAAATGTTTTCTCATTTTGATTATTATTATTATGATATGAAATTATATTTAATTCCATACTCTCAGTAAAGCTATACATATCTGATAAAAAATAATATCTTATACTCATTTTTTATGTATTTTACATTCATTTATCAATAGCAACTGTCTTTATCATAAGTCATTTGTCAATGGGTAACAGTATACTTATATCATTTATTCAGAGATTAGAAAGAAAACCTCACTCCAAATACCCACACAAGATCAAAATCATACCCTATATATTCATTATGTAATTGATCTTATATATTTGCTTTGTTTTCATTTTTTCATTGTAACTTATTTTCAGCATCAACCTCTCTCCATCATAAGTACTTACCATGATATAGGCCATTTTATTGTTTTTAGTATATGTATAGCCTTCAAGATTCTCAACTTACAAATAACTTACAGAACGAACAATAACACGTGTTTTTATACAACAATCATTGACACAAACATCACAAAAATCCTACACATCATTCAGAACTCACTAACTCATATATTTAAATATTATATTGATTAAATTATAACTATGATTCAGCTGCATGTGAATAATTACAATGATTCCGATATTAGCTGTAACATGAACGTTGTTCTAGATATGAATACATTAAACAACTATAACTGGAGCTCATATAGCTTGAAAATCATATATCAGAATATCAGAAGTATATCGAATCTTGATGATTTTACAATTTTTCTTGATCAATTTAATTCCTCTTTTGATGTTATCATATTAAGTGAATGTTGGATAAACAAAGATTACACATCCAAGTCAATCCCCAATTACTCTGAACATCACACCAAATTCAAACTCAACAAATCAAGCGGGATTGTTATACATATTAAAGACGGTCTACAAGCTCAAGTACAAGAAATTTTATTATCGCAATCAAACTGGATGAAAATAATATTGAAAAATCATATGTGTAAATTTGTTATCTGCAGGTCACCCTCTTTCCAAAATATCGACCCCTTCCTGAATTCATTACAATCAATCATAAATAATTCAAAAAAACTAGAAAGACAAATCATTATAGGAGATATTAACATTAATACCATCCCGGATTACCATCGTCAAACAAACGATTATCTTTGTCTGCTTGCGGAAAATGGTTTCACTCAGACAATTAACAGCATTACTCGTGAACAGGACCTGAGTAAATCCTGTACAGATCATATCAATGTGAAAAAAAAAATTTAATCGACTCTTTTGTTATGCACACTACTATTTCAGACCATTACACTACAGCGATTTGCCTCAAAGAAAAGCCCCATACCTCTACAAAAATTAAATTCGTTTCTCACACAAACTTCAATAATCTACTTGACGAATTGAGTTTAGAAAAATGGCAAAAAGTTCTTGACCAAGCAGACACTGATGCAGCAATGAATGAATTTGTTAACAAACTAAATGAGTATATTTCAAAACACACAAGCATTAAACCCATATATAATAAAACTAACGCCACGGATCTCCCCGGGACTAGTCAAATCAATCCACAAAAGAAACCAACTGCATGAAAAGGCGAAAACGTACCCAGAGAATTTGTTATTACAAGTTTATTATAAAAAATATAGGAATTTGTGTAAGAATTTAGTAAAATCAGCGAAAGAAACTTTTTATAAAAACTCATTTACGAAAACAACTGTTCTCCAAAACATTTTTGGGAATCGTTTCGTCAAATAACCAAATCTAAAATTAACAAATCTTCAGAAATTAAATCTCTATACATCAACAGCTCAAACTCTCAAGTCCCAAAAAACATGGCAAATTATGCCAATAATTATTTCACATCTGTGGGATAAAATTGTGAAAAAAATTCTCGATAAACGTATGACAACAGAAACCGATCTCACAAAATAGAATTAATCCAAACATCACCAAATGAAGTCATGAAGATAATTGACGACTTCAAATCTTCGAAATCGTGTGGTCCAGATAAGATTTCATCAAATCTGCTAAAAATCATTAAATCATACATAGCCATAACTATTGCATTCATTTCTAATCTAAGCATTAAAGCGGATAAATTCCCTAATCATTTGAAACACTCAATAGTTATATTACTACACAAAAATGGGGACAAATCACTTATACAAAATTACCGACCTGTTTCCTTGCTAAATTCTGTATCTAAATTTTTTGAAAAAATTGTGAAGAACCGTCTCAGTCATTATCTTGAAAATAACAACATCCTTTCTAGCAGACAATATGACTTTCGCAATGGTTTAAGCACTGAAAATGCCATTGCCAATTTGACAAATATCACCTCTAATAATCTAGACAAAGGTATTAAATGCATTGCACTCTTCTTGGATCTAGCCAAAGCATTTGACACTATTTCACACAAATTTCTGCTGATTAAACTACAGAGAATCGGTATCCAGGGGCAACTTTTAAAATGGTTGGTCAGCTACCTAGAAAATAGGAGCCAAAGAGTGGAAAATAACGGTACTCTAAGCGATCCAGCAAATATAAAATTTGGTGTACCTCAAGGAAGTACGCTAGGACCACTTTTAATGTTTATATTTATTTATTATTTATTAACGCCCTATCGGGCTTTTACATAGTAAGTTGTTATATGTATATAAGTGTTACATGTACATGGATAAAATAGCTAAATATAATTTACTCATAAGGTAATTAGAAAATAATATGGTAAAGTAAATCAAAGTATGAAGGCAAGACCTTTTTCTAAAGCTAATAAATATTACAAGTCAATTACTAGCAAATAGGTCTAAAATTAGTTGCCTTTTGAAACTCTCAAAGTTATTAACACCAAATATGTCGATAAGTTTACAATATTTGTTTGCAAGGTGATGAATTCTTGGAATTGGTGTGTACAAAGAGTAGTTAGTATTGAGTTTATTGTTACATTTAAAAGTGTATATGCTTCGAGTTTGTCTGGCAGGTACATTCATATAAATTAATTCCAAAAATTCAGGGCTGTCAATGAGAGATTTGATAATTTTGAATAAAAATAATATATCAGTTAGAACTCTTCTATCCGATAGTTTGAGAAGTCTGGTTTCGGTACGTAAGTTATTATAATTTATAAATTCGATGGGAATATTCATTTTAAAATTGATGTACCGAAGAAATTTATTTTGTATCTTTTCTAAGGCTTGAGAATGGACTTTGTAGAACGGTGACCATACTGTTGAATTATATTCTATTTTACTTCGTACTAATGAGCAATATAAATGTTTTAAAGTTAACACATTTTTAAACTTTGCCCCCATTCTCAAAATAAAACCGAGCATTCTCATTGCATCGCTAGTAGTTTCATCGATGTGTAAGTTAAACTGTAGACTTTCGTGGAATAAGATACCGAGATCTAGAATCTGTGAAACTCGAAGAAGATTAGCGCCATTAATGAAATAAGAAAAATGAAGAGGATTTTTACCTTTGTAAAAACTAATAATCTGGCATTTACTAATATTTAGTTGCAAATCATTTTCTGAACACCAAGCAAATAGTTTATTCAGATTCGACTGCAAAATAGCGCGATCATTATCATCTTTAATTATTGTGTAGATCTTCAAATCATCGGCAAATAACAGAACTTTGACTTTGCTAAAAATATTTACTATGTCATTGATGAACAAACAAAATAATATTGGGCCCAGATGAGATACCTGCGGTACTCCACTTGATGCCGCAAATTTGTAAGAAGTGAATGAATCAACCTTTACCGCTAAGTACCTTCCCAACAGATAACTCTTAAACCATTCAAACATGCTCCCTCTCACTCCCAATAATTTTAATTTACGTATTAAGATTCTGTGGTTTACTTTATCAAATGCTTTACTGAAGTCAGTATATATGGAGTCAGTTTGATATGATGTGATAAAGCCACTAACGATATCATTAGTGTATAATATTAAATTGGAAAGCTTTGATCTTCCTTTAATAAATCCATGTTGAATTGGTGAGATTACTCGTTTAAATTGAGATATCAACTTGTCTAGTACTAGGCTTTCGAAAAGTTTGGGTATAGAAGACATTATGCATATTGGCCTATAATTTGTTACTTCGCTCTTATTTCCTTTTTTGAAAATAGGCGTCAAATGACTAAACTTCCAAAGGTCAGGAAACACACCTGATGAGAGTGACTTCATCAATAACTTATGTATGGGATGTGACAATGAATGCATACAATTAACTAGGAATCTAGGTGGAACTTTATCGGGTCCTGAGGATTTGCGGGAATCGAGACTCTTCAGCTTAGACATAACGTCCTTTATTGTTACTGTACAGTCAGATATATCAAGGTTTTCAACCAAATTAGAACAAGAGTAGGTACTTACTGTCTACACTATTACTAACATATACACCAACAAAAAACTCAGCAAACAGATTAACAGTTTCCTGTAGATTTTGTGATTGTTTACAATCGAATGACATAGTACTAGGTATATAAGTTCCATTTTCTTTTTGGGGTTTTACGAGTCCTCTATGAGAGAGCCTTCGACAACACACATGTAACTGTTATAACATTTAGTAGAGAGCTTATTACATTCTGCCCTCATTTTTTGAAAGGCAAGATAATCGATAGCCAGGCGACTTTGTTTGAACCTCTTGTGCAATATTTTTTTGACGTAAATTAAGTCAATCAGTTCTTTTGAGAACCATTTCGGAAATTCAGTTTCCCTATAAACTGTCAAAGGTACAAAATTTTTGATTGCAGAATTAACAATGGAGTAAAATTTTACAAGCTGTACATTAATATCAGCATCAGTGTCTAAAAATGACCAGTCACTCTGTTTAAGAAAGTTAGAAATTTGAACATAGTCTGCTTTTTTGAAATTGCGAGTTTCTTCTATCTTTTTTACAGTGGGAATTGGTTTAAGATTAGACATACATATTTCTAGTGGCGGATGGTAAACATCGACGGGCAAAAGTATTTCTGTACTTCTCACAACACATATATCAGACACATTAGACAAGACCAAGTCCAATGTACGGCCACCTATATTATGAACACAATTACACTGAGTTAGTCCCAAGAACAGGGCCATATCTCTAACTTCACGAATTTTAACATTAGAACAATAATTGTCAGTACTTATATTACACCAGTCGTAATGTGGCAGGTTGTAATCACCAACTAAAAGTAATTTTGTATGAGGGTATTGGGCGCAAATTGATTCAACCTCTTCACAGTGATTGCTGTAGCATTGAACGTCAGAATTTGGAGGTAGGTACGCACATCCCACTATTATTTTTCCGCCAGAAGTGAAGTTGTGTGATCATTTTACTGTGATCACTGATGTGTGGTCACTGAAGTGTGATCGGAGAAATGTGATCATTTTACTATGATCCCTAAACTGTAGTCACTTAAGTATGATCATTGAAGTGTGATTACTGAACTGCGATCACACTTCATCGCTGAATTATGAACACTGAACTGTGGTCACACTTCATCAATGAAGCATTATGATCACTGAAGTGTGATCACACTTAATCACTGAACCGTGATCACCGAACAATGATCTTTGATGATCAAGTATGATCACTGAACTGTGATCACAAATATAAACCTCGTATGAGATGCTTAAAATCACAGAATCTTATGATACGGCAATTTAGTAGAGTTTAATTGAAGTAATAATTTATCATTGAAGAAGAAGATAAAATTAATAAATATAAGCGAAACATGAAACAGAACAAGGCACAGAAAAATAAAAAGATAACGTTCACAACTAGGAATAGAACCCAGGATCTCTTGCCTTACCCGGACAGGCCTCTTAAACCACTCGACCATTGGGACCTATTTATAAATTATGTTTATTATTTTCAGATTATCATCAAATGTTGAAGTCTTAAAAGAAAAAAAAGAGGTTTCTGTTGAACAGTTGGAGTGTGAAGTAAGATTCTTCAAATTTTTATTTAAAATTAAAAATTTTAAGCATCGCTTGAATTGAAATGTCTTACGTATCTATGTGTAAGTGACTAGATCTGATTAGCCAGGTACTATCCAACCTTCCTCTTTTGCATTTCACCATCTTTCCTCCGGACTCGCAATTTTCTTCTATCCTAGTAAGTCCTCCATCATTGCTTAAGCAACTTTTTACCAATAGAATGATGGTACATATTAGGAAGAATTTAAATATTGCAAGAAGAAGAAAATCACATTAACTAACTAACTAACCGTTTCTCTGCAGGGTAGGCAGAGAGGACGGAACGCTAAAAAACTCCTTGCTTCATTCACATTCATACATTGTCTCATACATACTCTTGTGTTATTTGGACTCTTGACAAGCATTTATTGATGAACTTGATTGTGCCGTGTCTTCCCCGGGTGTCCACGACTTCTTATACCGTTCCCATTCGCTTCATATATTATTATTCTCCTTCATTTATCTTCTATACATGCCTAAACCATCCAAGCGACACTTTGTTTATCTTACTCATTCGCAGAATGTATTCCAATACATATATACCACTTCTGACAGACTACTGTCACAGGCTACTCTTACATAGCCCAGCATTTTTTGCGAATCTCAACACTTATAACACAAGCGTATACGGTTTTGCCACACATATGCCTCAAAGATCTCAGTCCTACAGCAATCAGTCTACTATAATATAGAATATAGAATAAGGTTAACTAACTTGGTACCTCCCTTTCCATCTATATTAATATAGATAGTAAGTTTGTGAATAATTCATTATTGAGTAATAAGTGTTTTCTAGACTTGTGGCCTGGCATGCAGTTCATCTTCTTCCCTGTGTCAGCACGCGTTGCGCCACGCAGAGTCCGTGCAGCTCGTGTGCCGCGCGTGTCCCTTTGCGTGCTCCACTCGCTCCGCTTTGCGCAGGCACGGACGCGTCCACGCCACGAGGAGGGGCAAGGGAAAGCACGCCGCAAGGGATAAGGAGGTGAAGAAGCAGGAGGTAATGTAATCAATATTATACTTGTATATAGTTTATTATTTGTATTTTACATTATCTTGTTTATTGTACACTACCTGTTCATTAGGTCTTATGATAAACGTGTTTTAAATTTTACACGACTGATAAACAACCATTGGTGTAGGGTAAATGGTTGTTTATCATTTGTGTAAAACTTAATTATATGTAACACTATTCATTGTATTTTACACTATTTATTGTATTTTACACTATTTATTGTATTTTACACTATTTATTTAATTTGCACCATTGATTGTATTTTACACTTTTTTATTTTTTATTTCCTTTATTTTTCCCAATTTTTACATTAATTACATATAATATTATATAAATCAATATGAATAATGGGAACCCACTAAGACAAAACCTGTGCGTGGGTAATATATTTAAGTTATTATATTATTGTACCTAGAAATAAACAAACTATGGGCATATAAAATAAAAACAAGATTACATTTTGTCTAAGCGGTTTGTATAAAAAGTGTTTATAATAGTGTATAGTGAAGTTATAAGTGTTTAGTGTAATATATGGTGAATATTTAATGAGAAACATAAATTGATACAAATTAAATAAAAAAAGTTTCAACTGCTGTATCGAAAAGCCATAATTTTAATTCTTTTAAATATTGAGGAAGTTTAGTTATCACTTAAATAATTTTCGGTAAAAGATTGAAAGTACGAGGTCCAATGAAACTGCAGTGTGTTTGCATTTGTTTTGTGTTCATTTGGGGAGTATAAAATACATTATTATTTCTTATGTTGGTTCTGTTTTCGTTTATTTCGAATTTATTTTTGTTTTTAAAGATGTATTTCATAGTTTGCAAAATAAATAGTTTACGGAGACAAAATAGTTTAGTTCTTTGTATAACTCATCTGTTGAAAATGTTCTTTTCCGACTATACATAACTTTGATGATATAATTTTGAATTATTTGTGAAGGTTTGATATGTGCATGAAGCGCACCGCCCCATCCTATTATTCCGTATATGAGTGAAGATTGCACCAAAGAAAAACAGTTTTTCAACATTGAGCAATTCTTTTAGTCTGTAAAATGTGTATGTAAGATATCTTAATTTACGGACGGTATTATTAATTTGTGACTGCCAATTTAATTTTGTATCAATAATAATACCTAAATATTTGATCTTATTATTATCGTATACTATTTATTTATTTTGCACTATTGATTGTATTTTACATTATTTATTGTATTTTACACTATTTATTGTATTTTACACTATTTATTGTATTTTAAACTATTCATTGAATTTTACACTATTTATTATATTTTAGTAGATTTGAAAAAATTCAAATCCACGCCACCCGCCACAGACACTCTTCTTTATCTAAATAGATTTGCCACTATTTATTTGTATTTTACTGCCTTCATTGTCTTTACTGTAATTAGCATTAAAACTCTTTGGTATTTTAAACTATTCATATTGCATATAAACCAGTTACACTTCAACCTCAATATTCCTACTAATACATTATTTGTATATAATTTGAATAGTACTCCATGTGCCAGCAATCATTCCCATCACGCGTGTCGTTACGCGCCCACGTGAGACTAGCGCACGCGGCGCTCATGCGCTACCAGTGCCCGTGGTGCGAGGCGCGCTATTGCAGCGGTGGAGGGTACTACCCGCACGTGCGCACGTGTCACAAGCGGCCACTTCCATGCTCTGAACACGACAAGGGAGAGTTAGTACCAATAAATTATCTGCTATATATTTTTTTAATCATTTAAAAAGCAGTTGCAACCTAACCTAACCTAACCTTACTCTCTTCCGTTTCCTTCTCTCTACAACATACCAAAGTTATCCATATTTATTAAAATATTTGCTAGATTCCCTTGTATTAAGAAACGGACTGCAATCTTTATAGCACATGTGTCAGGTGGGAATGCTGTGCTTGTTCTATCAGTATTTCAAAGGAAGATGCTCCGAGGAACAATTGTCAATGATCCCTTCGGAACATTTGTACACGGGTCACATGACAACGATCGTTTTGTGGCTCCTTCTTCAGTTCAACAGTTCGGCTGTTTAACAATTTGTTGGTCTCTGTGTTCTTCTCTTCTGCAACATGGATCTCTTCCATGTTTCCTTCATCCTCTGCTCAAAAGACCCTCCATACAGCATCTTCAAAGATGCCTCCTGTGTGGAGTTAATGTAAAAAAGAAAGTTTTGTTCTCGGTACACTTTATTTTACTAATTGATTATTTTCCTATTACAGAATAAAAAAAGACAAAATTCCTCGACCTCCGCGGCCAAAGATGGCTAAGGGATCTATTTGTGCATATGTTTGTGAGGTATGAAAAATAAAAATCTTTAAAAAAACTTGTAGTTCTGCGTCGCGTCCAAAAAGGTATGTTTCTAATTTCCTCCTCTATATATATGTGTACCTAGGGCTGCCACCTCTCCGGGTTTTACCCGGAGTCTACGGGTTTGCATGGTGCATGTCCGGGCTACGGGTTTAACGTCGATATCTCCGGGTCTGCTGTATCAGCGTATTTTAAAATTTGTGATGAAGCAGCATAATATGGAAATACTATGGGAATTCGTAAAAGAACGTGGCGAACTCGAATCCAATGAAGCTAGTTTATCTACAAGGATCATACTACAGGAACGTTACTTATATTTCATTCACCATTACATGAATATGCTGACAGAAGCCATGCTATTGCTAGAAACATAAAAGAAAAGGTTGAAAGCCGACTGCATGATGAATTTTACGGTGCCAAAATAATGAGAAACATAAAGTTTTTGAGGCCTTCTGATCAGGATGAATTAAAAAAAGAAGACAATGAGGTTTACTTTTGTTTTTGTTTTGATTTTGAGGATTCTGTATTCAAAATCTTTTCCAAATTTGATTTAACAAGTGCAGTAAGTTACGAAGATACTGTGGAAGCTGTCGAATCACTTGGTTTGAAAAATGTCGACGAAGATAAACTTTATGACGAGACCCGAAAATTAAACCAAGTATTTCCTAAGTTCGTACAATCTAGTGATTCAACATTGTCCGTTGATTTACGATGGGTTCAGTTATTCAAAGTCACCTCAACCTTCACCGAACTGCCAAAAATAATTGGAATTTTTTTTTCAATCCCTGTAAACAATGCTTTTGTTGAACGCGTCTTTTCTATTTTCTTCAGTCCTTTGTAACGGATAAACCTATGCAATCCGAAATTCTTGAGCCAAGATGAGAAACTACACCACAAAAGTTTGATAAGACGTCGGGAGAAACTACAGTCGTTCCAGATACATTGACATCACCACCTTCAAAAACCACTTTATACAATATAGAAGACAACCAATTTCCATCGACATCATCTGCAGTGCAAATTGTTAATATCAATCCCGAATTGATCCTTCCCTTCCCTAAAGCACCTGAAAGAAAAGTCACAAATCATGGAAGGAGGAAGGGAAAATCGAGGATTTTGACAGATACGCCCGAGAAAAATGAAATTGCCGAAAAGTTTAAAATCAAAGAAGAGAAAAGGAAAGTTCCTATTAAACCTGTTTAAAAAAATGCACCAAGTACTTCAAAAAAGATAAAAATTATCTCAAACGAAGTAGTAGTAAATTGCTTTATCTGTGGACGCATTTCAAATAAGGACCAGGCACTTTTCTGCGATTCTTGCAAGAAATATGTTCATTAACAGTGCATACCAAAAAGTCACTTGGAAAACTATACCAGATCAACGAGACGATGACAAATTTCTCTGTCACAAATGTTTTGTACTCTCTGAAGGCTCGGACGATTCTATTAATTCTGAAGACTTGTACAATTCATACTTGGAATCCACTAAACAGTAGATGGAACAGCTGTTTAATACAATAATAAATAAATATGTCTTTAATACGAGTTTGTGTTTTCTTTGCAAACATCGAGTTGATCCAAAGGTACAATGTACTGTCCAAAGGTACAAACACTTACTGTACCTCTGAAGGCTCGGACGATTCTATTAATTCTGAAGACTTGTACAATTCATACTTGGAATCCACTAAGCAGTAGATAGAACAGCTGTTTAATACAATAATAAATAAAGATGTCTTTCATACGAGTTTGTGTTTTCTTTCCAAAAATCGAGTTGGTCCAAAGGTACAATGTACTGTCCAAAGGTACAAACACTTACTGTACCTCTGGACAAAAATTCACTTTTTTTTAAAATCTAATAAATGAAAAACCATTCAAGGAAATTAAAAAAAAAAAATTTAAAAGTTGTATAATTGACCATATCATAAGATTTTTAAAAAGAAAGGTTTTGTCGTTCGTCAATTTAAAGAAAAAAATTATATACAAGATTAAAAATTGTCCAAAGGTACACCACTTGACCCTACTATATGGTTAAAAAGTCTATCGCAAACGTCTGTTAAATTGTATTTTGGGTTTTAGTCATAGACATATGAATATTAGTAGACCTGCCCTAAGTGATTAAAAGCGTATTATCCCCACTCCCCATACCGGTTCCATTGAGCCGGCTGAGCTCGCATATGGCCTCAAGTGAAATTTGAAAACGTGACGTCATCATTCTTGTGCGAACTATGGTCGAGGCATCATCGGTTCATTTTACGAAATAAAACGGCAAAATGTTGACTTGTGATATGAAAACTTGTAAATATAGATGTGAAAAAGAGAATAAACCCAATTGTCGTATTACATTCCATAAGTAAGCATTATTTTACTTTATTTTAAGCTTATTTACACCGTATTATATGGATCAGTTTTAGAAACATATACTATCACATCTCAATGTAGCGATTCTCAAGTGTGCTCATCGTTGTTTACTGGGGTAAGTAAATTATGAGACATTTGTAAAAGTGTCTTAACTAAATACTCTGAAACTAACTACGACTCTGAAAATAGAAGCTGCCTTACTTTGCCGAATTTGGACTTCGCAAATTAGTTCATAACGTGGCGAGTAATTTGCGCTCCCATGTAGAAATGTCTATTCATTCAAAAGCAGATTTTACTTTTAAGAACTAAATGGTGATATTATAATGCGAGATGCCTATTTACTGTCAGATTGATTTATTGACGAATCACAGTCAGCCTTACTCCCTTCGTTCTTCAACAGTTGATTTTACCCCTCGCCATTAGCTTCTCGTCTATTTATTCCTATGTCTGTGGTTTTAGTTGCTAATTCTTTAAATTTTCGTGGTAAATAATTATCTGTAAAACCGGACTAGTTTCTCCCTGCTATGGGAAACTTTAGACTGGTAAGCAGTACATTTACACTTATGAAATGGTGTTAATAAAATAATATCTATTTCAGGGATGTAAAATATTTATTCTGTACTTACAATATTAGAATTTTCTGGTTTATCACTTGACTTTATTTATAGTGACATGTAATCAGTCGGTATGTATTTATTGCAGTTTCTTACGGTATATTTACCAATGTTTTAAATTAGATCAGAAAATTCTATGGTTTTAATTAATTTGTGCGAAAACCGCACAAGAGCCCCAACAGTCCTAGCCAGTGGAACTATGGCATCCCCAATTGGGGTATTTTGTGAGGCTGAAGGTAGTGGGGTTGGGGAGGGGGAGGATATGGGTAAGACAAAGGTGGAAGTACATGCATATTCAAATCTAGTTACCATATAGGCTTAAGTCATTTCAAGCAACGTTTGGATTTACATGGTGGTCTTTCACTAGGGCGATACTGAAAGCATCTACCGCCCTGCAACTTGATATTATATATATTTTTTCTTTCATAAATATTACAGCATCCGTTGTCGAGGGGTAAGGCTCTAGACTAGTAAACCGGAGGTCGCGGGTTCAAATCCCGGGGTGCGCAAGTAAATTTTAATATTTGTGATATTTCACAATTTGACCAGAATTCATTTCGAATGTTGCTTGAAATGACTTTGACCTTGTTTGGTGACCAGATCTGAATAGCCAGCTATTTCCCCACCTTCCTCTTCCCCATCTCCTTCCCCTCCTCACTACCTTTAGCCTTACAACATACCAGTAGCGGCTCGTGACTTTTGGGTCTACTATTAATTGAAATATTATCACTTTAGTACACCTAAAAGTTACGAGCCGCCACTCCAACATCCCCCATTTGGGAATGCCATAGTATATACCCTGGTTCCAGATGATTAGGAGCAGTTGGGACTGTTGTGGTGTATTTACATAGAAAAATCAAAAACCGGAATATCTGAGGTTACAATTAAAAATAATTTACTCCACGTTTAATTTTAAAAATACCTTGTTTTTTTCACTATTTTCCAAAAATTCGTTTTATTTCGAACCCCTTAACATTCAAACGAACCCATTATTTATGGTAAGGCAAACACTACGATTTAACCCTAAATGTAAATGTACTATATAAAATCATAAATTAGGAATTATAACCTTCACTAACATCTAAATATTACATAATATTCGAAATAACATACGTACCTAGTTTAGTAGTGGAAGGTTTTTAAAACTTAAAAATATGTTAATTATTTTTTGGTAAACTAATGTTATGACAAGATTTTTTATGCATGGCACAAAGGGTAACAATTATTTTTACAAGCAATAATTGTTAGCCTGAAACACTCATCCACATTGAAAAATTTCCTGATAAAAGATACATGACGCCAACGGGTATCTTTTATCAGGAGATTTTTCAATGTGGATGAGTGTTTCAGGCTAATAATTATTGCTTATAAAAATAATTGTTACCCTTTGTGCTATGCATAAAAAATCTTGTCTTAAAACATTGGTTTACCAAAAAATAATAATTAATATTTGACAAGTTCAAGTATCTTCACCAAAAAATGTAGACAATTTGTCTCGACGCCATCTAGTGAGAGAGTTAGCACTTACAATGCCTTTCTCATATAAAATAAAGTTGATTATTTTCAGGTGAAAAAATGTAATAAGCAGTAATTGTTGAATGAAACACTAGTATATATTGAATTATTTCGCGGATAAGAGATAAGCCGCCATAGCTCAGTTGTCAGAGCTGTCGACCGGAAATCGAAAAGACACGGGTTCATGTCCCGTTGGCGTCATGTATCTTTTATCAGGAGACTTTTCAATGCGGATGAGTGTTTTAGGCTAATAATTATTGCTTATAATAATAATTGTTAAATATCCTATAACAATTCAAAATAGATTTAAATAAAACTGGGTACATCTTAATATTTGGATATTTTAAAACATGTTTTCGACCCTTCAGAAGTCGAACATTTTTATAGATTTAAGTGTTGTTTAAAACTGGGAAAACTCCATTTGGCAAATATTTTGATACCCATATCGCAATTTATGTTTTTTTAGACTTGCTTACTGTTAATACCATCTCATATGGGCCATTGATACATGATCATAGTGAAACATGTATTCATCGTTTTCGAAGGAACCTGTTGAAAAAAACAATTGATACGGGAAATGGAAAAAAAATGCCACACACAGCTTTAATGTTCAATATACTTAAATGTTTAATATACTTAGAAAAAGACCCTCCGTTTCACAAATTCTATCGACGGTTGTAACGAACCATCTTAAATAAATGATGATCAGCTTTGATTTAATACACGTATTTACATGCTTGTTTGGGCTTTTAATACATAGATATATATTTTAATAAAGAACTATAGTGCGCATTGGGTTATACTAATCACAATAACAAAATGATAAAGGGATAATAACTAAATAGAAATATATTTGATTTTTAAGGAAAGAAATGTTCTTAAAGTCCGATTATGATTCTAAATAATTTATTTATATATTTATTTATTGCATCTCACTATCCATAAAACACTTTTTTTTCGCATAAAAATCAACCTCACTAGGACTGAGCCTGTATCGAGGTTCACAATTTACATTATAGTGAAGCAAACAAAAGAGTAATCACAAACATAAATTAATTCTACATACAAACACAAAATATTTCAAAATTAAAGAAAAAAATAAGTATTAGATGTGTTACCAGATGGGTAATTTGACAGTATATTGTAACAATATTTGAACCATAACTAATCATTATTCAAAAGAAGAAGCAAAGTAGATAATAAAGACAGATAGGGTGACATTCAGTTTTTAGTAAATGGGACTTATATAAAATCTTATTATTTAAGAAAGGACAAGGATGAAAAAATATTAAGACAATTGTCTGTCAATACAAAAATCTTAATTAATTTTTTAAATTTAACTAAGGAATTGGTAGACTTAATATGATTTGGAAGAATATTAAACATAATTGGTGCCTGATGTAAATAATTTCTTTGACCAAAAGAAGTTTTAGTATGCACAGCCACAAAGTTCAATGTAGAGCTAATTCTAGTTGTCCGAATTTGTTGTGTTCTTTCAGCAAATTTAATATTGATAAAAAATCGACAAAGTATTTGAGTGATATATAGCTGTTTTATACACATAACATTACATTCCTTATAAAGTAGGTTGGATGGATAACAGAATTTTTTTTTGTACATTACTTTAAGGATCAATTTTTGAGTAATATTTAGTGGTTCAACATTGGACTTTAGACATGATCCCCAGCATACTATGTTATAAGAAAGTCGAGATTGGACTAAGGCAAAATAGACAGTTTTTAATTTCTCTTTGTCCAATATGTGTCGCAGTTCTTTAAAAATAAATGTAAGTCTCCTGATATTTTTTGTTAACATATCGATATGGTCATTCCATCTTAAAAATTTATCAATCTTTACACCTAGATACATGATACAATCTACACTTTCCAAGGGGTGGCAATTACAATTTAGCAGACAATTATGTATAATTAGATTATGAGTGCCAGAAGGCTGACTCTTTGATGATATACTAAATGTCATATATTTAGTTTTTATTGTATTCAAAGTTAAGATGTTATTATTCAGCCAACTTTTTACTGCTCTTAATCCTAAGTCACATTTGTTAAAAGCATCTCTCCAGGTTTTACCCTCAAATATTAAAGCAGTATCGTCTGCAAAACTAACAATGTTACCTGGAATATCTAAATTACACAAATCATTAATGTAGATTAAAAACAATATTGGTCCAAGCACACTACCTTGCGGAACCCCGTAAGAGATTGGTTTGCTATTGCTTAAATGATTATTTATCTCTACTTGTTGCGTTCTATCACTTAGATAGGATGTGAACCAGCCTAGTGCTGTACTATGAATGCCAAGAGAAGATAATTTTTTGAGGAGTAATCCATGGGACACCGTATCAAATGCCTTTGATAGATCTAAAAACACAGCCAAAGCTTTGTTTCCATAGTCTAACGCACTAGTGACTTTGGACAATACCCTCAACACTGCATCACTTGTTCCTATATTCTCTCTGAAACCAAACTGATTGCTAGAGAGTATTTTATATGTTTCTAAGAATGATACCAATCTCGACTTAGCCAATTTCTCTATTACTTTTGAAAGAGTATTGAGTAAGGATATAGGTCTGTAATTATTGACATCTAGACGATCTCCACCTTTAAAAAGGGGAACTACTTTTGCTTTCTTACAATGAGAAGGGAACATCCCGCTCTCGAAGCTAATATTTACAAGGTGAGATATGGGACCAGCTAATTCAGATACATGCATTTTATACACCATAACACTTAAAGAATCACTTAAAGAATTCCTTAACTGTTCACCGGTCCCTTTCATAAAGTTCACCAGGGTTGTCATTGGATATGTGGCTATATCTTCTGGTTTTACAATGTGTCATCCTAAATCTCATCTCTCCTCTTCAATCCCTTTTGGTTCCCTGAAGGAACCACAAGGGAAGAGAGCCTCATCTCCCCTCTCCATTCCTCTTTGGTTGCGTGAAGGCCCCACAAAGGAAGAGTTTGCGAAGGTGGCTTCATATCTTCTCTCCACTCCTTTTTGGTTCCGTAAAAGTCCTACGAGGGAAGATGGCCTCATTTCTCCTCTCCACTCCTCCTTCGTTCTCCGAAGACCCCGTGGGGGAAGAGTCTACTCCCCGTTGGTTCCCCGAAGGCCCCACGACGAAATAGTCAACTCCCTCTTGGTTCCCTGAGGGCCCCACGAGGGAAGACGGCCTCATCTCTCCTCTCTACTCCTCCTTGGTTTCTTAAAGGCCCCATGAAGGAAGTTGAGTAAGTTAGTATTTCGCAAATCTTTATAATGCCAGATTGGGTATTATACAGAACATAGCTTTAGTATAGGAATTAACAAGAACGGTTTGTTATAAAGCAAATTTGTGATTTGTCAATCATTTAATAATTTGAAACAACATAACTGTAAAAGTAATTATACAAATAATCGCATTCCTGACTTAGCTGTAAGCAATATACTATTGAAAATTACGCATAAAAATATTTCATTAGTACCAGAAGATGTTTATCGTAAAACACTGCTAATCTCGATTCTTACCAAAAAAAATAAATAACTTAAATCTAACACAAAGCAAATATTACAATTCAGAAAAGCGGATTATTCAGTTATAAACACAAAACTTAACGAAATTGATTGGGATCATAAACTGAACCATTTGAATACTCAACACGCAAGTGACGTATTCTACAACATTTTGAACAATATTAAAATAAATTATGTACCAACTAAACCGGCAAAAAGTTGTAATTATCCACCATAGTATACATCATCTCTGTTATAAATTAGGGTCCTTGGAATTAAACTCCGATATTGAGAGCAAACTGAATCACTTTATTTATCAATAAATATCCACTATCACATGATATGACTAGGCACTTTTTACAGTAAATTCTCTGGATACAGGCTAGTTCCTGTGGTTCTTTAGGAAAGGTGAAACATTTGGTTGTTTTTGAGCAAAAGAGCGTTTTTAAGGAAACCCAACCTTATACGACAAAAGACTGTTGACAACCTTCAAATTCAAAAGGGCCGCAAAACAGGGATCGTCTTTGCGGACACAATTTAATCACAAACAAATAGCAGAGGCGAGAACCTTTCAGAAACAATATAATCTAACCTTCATAGGAGTCACTAGTGGTACATAATGACTCTGAAAATTATACAATCTCTTATAAAAATAATTAAAGAAAAAAATAAATATCATAAAAAATTTCAAAATACACGTGACTACCAAACGTTTTCACTCTTAAGATCTAGACTGAAACGAATTGCACAACAACTCTACATTAATTATATACATACTGCTGAAAGTAACATGAATGGTAATCCTAAACTCTTCTGGAATCATTTCAATAACATAAAAAAAAAACACAATCGTCTCTTCCAAAGACGATGCACCTATATGATAAAAAAGCAGAAAATGGCCAAGACATATGTAATATTTTCATGGAATATTTCCAATCAGTTTACATTAACGATAATAACCTACCTACATTCGACATACCAGAAAACACAAATAACATAAATATAACCATGGTTGTTTCTGCTATCGTGGTACGAGAACACGCCGTCAGATGGAATGCAGGAAAACACTTCTTCTTCTTGACATATAAATTTATTAATTCAAAATATATTTGCAGAGGATCTTATTTTCCTCTGCTCAAACTTAAACTGAAAGAAATAAAGGTCTAGTTTCCTTTATTCTTCAGTTTTCTCTAGGCTTACTTAAACCTAGTAATTATCTCACGACTGACTGGGTAGGTACGCATGTACCTACCAGTTATTTCAATACTGCCTCTTTTCTGGGAGGTATCTGTATTTAAACGAAATTCTGAAGGACATATTACAAAAATGAAGTTGTTCCACCCGCTCGTCGGCAACCAACATTCTTAAACATAAAATGTAATGCACTTAACTATCCTAAATAATACAGACGTGACTCAAACAATACAAATATTTTAAAGGGATTATTTTAAGGGAGATGAAACTTTATTTGGGGTTTTTATTAATATGGGACAGGGGTGTGAAAGGTATTGGCAAATATTTTTAGGCATAATGGTTTAACTAGGTTGATCATAAAATGGGGCGAACAGCTCTTGGGTGAAAGCCGCCGCCGCTTGAAGTAAAATGCCACGAATTCTTAAATCATAAATGATACACAAACAAGACAATATTTTTATAAATATACCAGGCCAATGAATTGTTTTATTGTAGGGTCAAATGTGCAAATGTGGGAAACTACGCTAACTTAAAATACGAACTGTGGGAACGGGCCTGAAGGCTAAATTTTATTGAGCAATATGTAAAAGTCGCATTCTGGAAGATCCAATGGTTAAATTCACACGAGAACTAGTCTTAGAAGAAATAAATGCTCTTGACATAAACACGAGCGCGGGGTGTGATGACATTCCATCATGCTTTGTAGCTAATTGTGCCGAAACACTCGCAAAACCTCTCTGCATTATACACGGTGTCCGGAAATTCGTAGTACAAGCAGGAAACTAGTGAATCTACATCACATTTGGAGTCGATTTTGTAGTATAATTTTTTTTGATTTGTGATTTCGTTTTCGAGTAAATCGAGTCAGAAGTTGAATTTTTTTTGATCAAATTCTTATAAATTATTACTGAAGATCAAAGTACTTATGAACTTATGTATGTACCTACCTGAATTTTATATGTATCAAAAATTTTATTAATAAAAAAAAAAATTAAAACTATTTAAAAGTAAAATAAAAAAAGAAACCCGGATTTAAAGCATTATTTTGAAATCACCCTTCATTTAATGCGGTGTAACCATAAAATGTTTCTGCTATGCAGGGTTAAAACATCTGTTGTTTTAATCTCTGACATAATAACGTAATAACACTTGTACCTACTCATTTTAAATATATGCTCTCATAATGCTATGTTATTACTGTTATGTCTGCTTTAAATGTATCTAATGTAAAAAATAATGTAAATAATGTTATGTAAATGTAAATATTCGCAAAATATAGCTTTCTCTAGTATGCTGAGTTCAACTAACATATGAAGGAAAGAGACGCACGATAAGCAGATGTCCCATTTCTGTTAAATCGTAAGTAGGTCAGTTTTGGTTTATGGGTCGCCGCAGGTGGCCGATTATATGTGATTGTTTATACATTTGTTGAGGGTTTCTATGTTGCAGGAGTCGTGGTTCGCCAGAATACTTACACGGTGCTGCGGGGTCATTGATTCGGAGTAATGAAAGAAATTTCCACGTTTAATAATTTATTAATCAGAAGGTTACGAATAACATTTTAGAGCGAAAGTGACTTGAATGGATAACAACGTGTTGGTTATACGACGCTCAAGAACAGAATGGCGCTTCGGTCGCCGGCGTATCCGCTGGGACCCTCGGTGACTCGAGCGGCCGGTGTTGTCATTTTGTAACGGGTGACCATCTTCTGAATAATTAGCAATATATTGGGGTGCTTTACTAGATCATGACAGCCTCCCCTCCAGTGTCCACGACATACTACAGGAGTTGAGATATATGTATATATATATATATATATATATTGGTCATATCCTGACTGAGGCACCTTCAGTCAGAATGTGAACAGCCTCCAATGTGTCCAGGAGAGTAAGAAATGTTCAGAGAAGTTATGATTGGACTTGGTGAGATAAAAAATTGTTTTTTAAGCGTTTAAAGTTACAACGTTTTCGGGAACACATTGGAAGGCATTGTTGGCTTAACAATTATTAGAAGATAGATGGTCAGCAAGAGTACTTAATTCTAATACAATATTTATAATATGTGATGAAATGGAAACATAACGTTTTGTTTACTAGTATTAGCTTTCTTATAACAACTTTAGGTATTATTGCTAAGTTTAATTATAATAAGTTGTTTGTAGTTTTAAATTATTTACAAAATAGCTTCAAGCTAAAAGTTTGCTAATATTCCGCGTTTGCGGTGTCAGGTGCATCGACGAACTAATTGCTCGAAGCATTTGTTTATTATTTTGTGGTGCATGGAAATCAAAGTTTGATTCCAGTTTGTACATGATTTCTCCTAAGCATGAGTGCGAATTTGTAACAATAAGCTATCCGGATATCTGTGAACATGAATGATCGCAGTATGAACATGAGAATGGGTTTTGCTTAGTATGAGTGCGAATGTATCTTGTTAAGCTTGACTTTTGTGAACGTGAATAGTTACACTAAGAATATGAGAATGGTTTATCCTAAATATGAGTGATAATATGTGTAATAAATACACTAAGAATGGTTTTTCTTAAGCATTAGAGTGCTATTCTGTCTCATTAAACGTGACTTTTGTGAACATGAATTATCGCAGTAAGAACATGAAAATGGTTTATCCTTAGTGTGAATGCAAATGTGAGTGATTAAATTTGTCTTTTGTGAATTTGAATAAGTACAGTAAGAACATCAGAATGGTTTTTCCTTAGTATGAATGCGAATTTTTGCCATTAAGCTTGACTTCTGCGAACATGGATGGTTACAGAAATTTAATTTCAGTTATAATATATGAATTAGAATAGGTTTTATTTAATTTCATTGGGGGTTCATATGTTTACAAAATATTACAATATGATTTGAAAGTTTATCTGCTGTTTAGTTAAAAAAGATGCCGGTGGGGCATCTGACTTTTGAAAAGAATACGGTGGGGCATGGCATAAAGAAGGCTGGGAAACACTGGTTTAGAGAAATATTTGTTTGACATAAAATATAAATGTATAGTGAGCTATAACTAGACTATGAAATGTTTAGAGCAATATAAGCATAAATAATACATTATTATTTTTTTGATAAATTAATGTTATAAAAAAAGTTGGTTGTTCTCAGGTGAAAAAAAAATGTAACCAGCAGTAATTGTTGAATGAAACACTAGCATATATTGAATAATTTCGCGGGTAAGAAATAAGCCTCCATAGCTCAGTGGTCAGAGCTTTCGACCGGAAATCGAATGGACACGGGTTCGAGTCCCGTTGGCGTAATGTATTTTTTATCAGGAGATTTTTTCAATGTGGATGAGTGTTTCAGGCGAACAATTATTGCTTATAAAAATAATTAATAATACAGTTATCTTAATTAAATAAGAACATGTATAAGGTAATCTAAGTAAGGTGTTCATTATGGTATTAGAAATATAATGTGTTACGCTAATCTGTAGCGGTGAATTGGTAATTTTAAATTAACTATGCAACACGTCTGTCATCGGTATGTAAATATGTGTTTTTTGGAGACAAAAAGTCGAATAACCTTGTTTATTTACATACGTATGACAAAGTGGGTTAATGTTCCTTAGTTAGGAAAGTGATACATCAGCTGTTTACTGTTATTGCATGAAAAAAATAATAAAGAGATATTAAATAACAGAAATTTTCGATTATATGGTTCTCTAGAAGTATATAGTGCATTATACGTCCAGAGAATCATATTTGAAAGTACACAAAAGTACCTTGGTACGTGTTTAAAAAAAAAAAAAAAACTATGCTCATTACATTGGTAGTCGATCACACTTGTGATGACGGTTGATGCTATTAATCGAGTAGAAATGCATATATAAATGCTATAAAGCGGTGAAAAGTTTTCATCCGAACGTAGAGTTATTTTATAATTGTTATACGTTTTAAGGTGCATGAATTATGCGGTTTACATGATGATTTGTGTTCATCGAATAGAAAATGTTTCACACTCGTGAATACATAATAATTATCTAAGTTTTAGATTCTATCATTTGATAACAAACAATATTAAAGTCAAATTTCCATCAAAAATGTGTAAATTTAATAATGTTTGATTTGCAGTATTTTTTAAGAAAAAAAGATATATACTTTAAGAATACGGTTTGCAAGAGAAAGCTAGAAGAAATTTAGAAATTAATTTCTATCATGAGTTATAGAAAAAATGCCAAATAGAAATGTCTTTTCGTGCTTATTCCGATCAAAATCGCTTTGGAAAATGTACTTGCTGACCTGAGCGAGTTGTCGTCTTGGTAACAGGTGTGACAGCGACAGGTGTGTCCATAGTGACATTTTCTTCGACCGGAACGAAAGCAGGCTTGAGTCTGTCTATGGAGACGCGTTTAGGTTTGCCTCTTATTGAAATGACAAATGTTTTGTCGTTGCGCTCTTCTACCTTGTAAGGACCTTCATATGGATTCTGTAGAGGTTTTCTTACACTATCCGTTCTCAGGAATGCGTGCGTGGTGAAAAGTTGGTCTTTGTGTACGAACAAAATTCTAGTACTGTGTTTGCTGGCAAGAGTCGATTTAATATGCTCTAACTTCCTTTGTAGACGTCCTACGTACGTGTCGGGTTCCTCACGGGGGGTTTCAGTGAAAAAATCGCAAGGTAGCCTTAGTGTTCCGCCATAGGTGAGTTCAGCAGGCGAACCTTTTTAGTTCTTCACGAACAGTCACTCTCAACCCGAGCAATATGAGGGTGAGATTTTGGATCCAGTTCCGGTCACCACATGTCATGAGGGATGCCTTGAGTGTGCGATGCCATCTCTCTATTATCCCGTTCGCCTGTAGGTGATACGAAGTAGTTCTGTTGTGTTTGATGCCAAACTTTTCTGCAAGTTTTTTGAAGAGACAACTCTCGAACTGACGACCATGGTCCGTGGTGATGCTGCCCGGGGTTCCGTGACGAGAGATCAAATTTAATTGTAAGTCAGCATGTGGCTCGTCACAAAAGATAATTATTATATTCACTCGAGACGAGACAAAGGTTTTCTTTAACGGTGGGTCAGCATGTGTCTTGTCAGATAACTCTTCCGAGAAAATGTATATTTGCACTCGGAACATGAAAAAGGTTTTTCTCCAATGTGAGTAAGCAAGTGCCTGTTTAGATGGTCCTTCCTAGAAAATGAATAGTTGCACTCAGAACATGAAAAACGTTTTTCACCACTGTGAGTCAGCATGTGGATCGTCAGTTGGCCCTTTCGAGAGCATGAATAGTTGCACTCAGAACATGAAAAAGGTTTTTCTCCACTGTGAGTCAGCATGTGGCTTGTCAGATGGTTTTTTCGAGAACATGAATAGTTGCACTCGGAACATGAAAAAGGTTTTTCACCACTGTGAGTCAGCATGTGGTTCATCAGAGTGGCCCTTTGAGAAAATGCAAAGTTGCACTCAGAACATGAAAAAGGTTTTTTTCCACGGTGAGTCAGCATGTGGATCGTCAGTTGTCCCTTTCGAGAACATGAATAGTTGCACTCAGAACATGAAAAAGGTTTTTCTCCACTGTGAGTCAGCATGTGGCTTGTCAGATGGTTTTTTCGAGAACATGAATAGTTGCACTCGTAACATGAAAAAGGTTTTTCACCACTGTGAGTCAGCATGTGTTTCGTCATATCGCCCCTTCGAGAACATGAATAATTGCACTCGGAACATGAAAAAGGTTTTTGACCACTGTGAGTCAGCATGTGGATCGTCAAATCGCCCTTTCGAGAACATGAATAGTTGCACTCGGAACATGAAAAAGGTTTTACTGCACTGTGAGTTAGCATGTGGCTTGTCAGATTGGTCTTTAGAGAACATGAATAGTTGCACTCGGAACATGAAAAAGGTTTTTCACCACTGTGAGTCAGCATGTGGATCGTCAGTTGGCCCTTTCGAGAACATGAATAGTTGCACTCAGAACATGAAAAAGGTTTTTCTCCACTGTGAGTCCGCATGTGGCTCGTCAGATTCCACCTCAGATTGCATGAATAATTGCACTCAGGACATAAAAAAGGTTTTTCTCCACTGTGAGTCAGCATGTGTCTCGTCAGTTTGCTTTTTTTAGAACATGAATAATTGCACTCGGCACATGAAAAAGGTTTTTCTCGTCTGTGAGTCAGCATGTGTTTCATCAGATTGCCCTTTCGAGAATATAAATTGTTGCACACCGAACATGACAAATGTTTTTTTCCTGTATGGGTGCTTAAATGCCTTTTGAAAATCGACTTATGAGAATTGGAATAGGTGCAATGAGGACAAAGTAATTGTTTTTCCATAGGATGCGTATTCAGATCTGTAGATAAAAATAAAGAAATACGATTATAAAGACTCAACACGACTTAATATCAACACTTAGCATAAGGAAGCACAGAAAATTGATAAAAACGTATAAAAAAATAAGAAGGCAGACATTATAAACAATAATAAATTATTTTTACCGGACTGGTCAATTCTTTCAAAGTGTTCTAAGCATTCCTTTTTTACATCCTGCAGGTCAATGTCAATTTCCATACAAGAGAATCCACCATCATTATCTTCTCGGCGTCCGAGTTCCTCTTTGACGGTAATAGTCTCCACATTAATGCAAGCTATAAAACAACATGTACCTACATTGATCATCGATGTAAAACACATTTAAAAGAAGCTTAAAATAGAAAAGATAAAATACATAATTGATCAACCCTGCAGAAGTGATAAATAGGTGAAGAGAGTTCAACGTTGATTTAAGAAAAATAATGAGAACGACCCCAGATGTCCGCTTCAGAAGGAAAAAGCATTTGCTCTTGAGCACCTTCAGTATGGAGTTGTTGTTTTAATTTAAGGGAGTTTTATTCCATCAATATGTATTTTTAACCTATGAGGATGAGGTGAAAACTTGAGGAATCGAGCACTTATTGTAAGCACGGTTTCTGTGATCGTAGGGTATGGTCACATCAAACCAATCACAAATAAACTCCTCAAAACAATACACTTTTACTAAACATGAAAAAAAATATATAAAATAAAACGATTGAAAAAAATAAACTTTGCACTTTGCCAATGATTTATAGAATATGGAATTATTGCTTGGGGAGGAGCAACAAACTCGGCCATCGATTCGTTAGAAATCGCACGGAAAAAGATCTTAAAGGTTATAGTAAAAAAAACATAGATTGACTGATACAGACCAAATATTCAACAGTTGTCACAACGTACTAGATAAACGCCTACGTTAAAACAGTACTAAACTACATTTTTGACGAGAACGAAGAAAACACAAGAACTCCGACGGTAAATAAAAATTTGGACAAATACACTATCAATACCATGCTATAAAATCTTTCAACAGTCTAAAACTTAAAAATAAATTTGAGGTAAACAAAAATAAATTCAGACACAAAATTAAAAAAATGGATTTCAGAACAAAAAAGACATAATTACCAAAATTTCATAACATAAAATAATAAAAACTGTACCTAACAAACAGAACTAACATTAAACACACATCACTCACAAACACACAACATATAATATAAATAAACCAATTTTTTTACTTTATTTCATTTAAATTTACTTGAATATTAAATCAATTTTTTTTAGTTTAAATTTATCTTATCTTATGTTTTTTTTTTCTTCACCAACATTTTATACATTTTCCTTAAATGTATTATGAATATTATTTTGTATTATAAAATGGAGGCCTCAGCACGGGTTAGCCACCCAGTGAGGCCATCATTACTAAATTGTATTAAGAAATGTAAGATATTGTGCCAAATAATAAAATAAAAGTAAAAATAAATGGTTCTCGACTAGAAATTTGGAGGTCCCGGGATAAAATCCCAGCGTGCCCAAGCAAATTTTATTAAATTGATTCATGGTAATTCACAATATATTCTTATGGCACGTCCCTGAGTGGGAGATACTCTCTGTTTCAACTTGGTGTAATATGAAGAATTCATCATTTAAACATTGATTGAAATGACGAGATCTGAACAGCCGGGCACTTCCACTAACCTTTCGCCTCCCTATATCCATCCCGTCCTTTATACTTCAGCCACACAACATAAATTTACGCCAAGAGGTTGAGAGTTCAAGAGTTGGGACACGTGTGGGGTATTCACAAAAGTAAATAAAAATTATTAAGTTTATCTAATGTTATAGTTTGGCTGTTTCCGGCAAAGATATATAATGATGAAAACTAAAATAACTACCGCTAAAGAGGACAGCGTTAATAAACACATGGCGACAGCGTTAATAAACACTGTCGCCATGGCAATCCAAAATGGACTTGGATTAACATACAATTTATTTAACATAAGCAATGCAACTAACTGGCTGTCTGAGTACTCTCCGCATATTGCAAACATTCCTTCTTTACATCTGGGTGGTCGGAATCCATATACGTGTACGGCATTTCACCTCCGCCTTCTTCCTGGGGACCTGGTTCCTGGTTTTTGATAGAAACAGTTTCTGGATTTACTAGATCCATGGCACCGCTGTCGCAGGGTTTGGTAATTGGTGAACGACCAAACAAATATATATACCTGAAACAAACATAGTTGTGACGTAATCCAATGAGCTAAATATTTTGTTTGCTTGGAATATTCTGTCAAAACAATGATATCTTATATGAAACTGACATTTGAAATAAGTGATACATATTGTGACTATCTTGACCTTGAAGTTGACACTTCATTTCTGTTGATTTATACGATAATTTAAATGCTTTCGTAAAACTATTTTGAAAAAGGTTGAGGTCTAACTGATAGTTCAAACATTCCTCAAACAAAATGCCAATGGAGTCCATAACATAGATGCACCGATGGGCGTATGTTAAGATTGCTCGCATTCGATAGCCAAATCCCGTAGCCAAAGATAAAGAACAGTGTTTGATTTGGAATAACGGCCGCTATCAAAATGATTATAGGAATTAATATAAGCATCAGTTCTTACCAGTAACTATCACAAGCCTTTCATGATAAATTTAACTGCGTGGGTAAAACAGTTAAAGGAATATTAAGTAGAAACAAGTTGAAACGGCTGGCGATGAAAAAGTCAAAAGGCGATGTGTCAAAAAAATATTAAGTAGTTTAGTTTTACATAGACAATAATAATGTCGTAGACAAGTACTGTTCCATCTGCAGAATTGCCTTAATTAATTTTTACCATAAGCCAATGGATGAAAAAAATTACCCACGGGTTCATTTATTATTCCTCTTTGGCGGCTAATAAATGCATTCATTATGCAACTAAGTGAGGGTGGTTGGTTCCAGCCATTGCCTGTCGTAATTGGAAAATTTGTATGAAAGAAACGCGATTCCGTTATGTAGGGGCAACTGCTGTACCTGTGGACAAAATCCCGATTTTTCAATAAATCAATATTTTTAATTTTTTAGGTATAACATTTTAATTAGATTATTTTTTTATTTGGAAAAGAAATACTTAAGACACAATAATTACTATTAATAATTTATTTTAACCACTTCAGTGTCGAGTTATTAACATTTATAAAAAAACGGCATATTTGTCCATAGGTACAACTACCCAATGTACCTATGGACACACATCATTGTACCTGTGGACGAGTTTGTACTTGTGGACAGTAATAATATAAATAAACAAAAAATAAAGAAATATTAGGATGAAACCGTCTTAACTTAACAAGTAATAATAATAACATTTTAATGGTGTGCATTCAGTTAAATAGTCTTATTTATTAGCATCACACGCAGCTCTGTATAACTCTTCCGAATCAATACTATCCTGATCTCCAGTATCTTCAGATAGTATATAGAATCTCTGGCATATGAAAGAATTCTCGTCATCTGAATCTGAATAATTCTATTTGTGTGCACTTAGAGTGAAACACACTTAGAGTGATAATAACCTTGGCATAAGTTACATGTCAGGATGTTAATTTTGTTTTCATATTGTCTACAAACTGTGCATATAACAAGCGTAACATCGCTTGTTATTTTAATCTTGCTGGTGCTGGGCTTGTCTAAATCAATTAATGTTTTATCTTTGATGCTGGGACCTTTTGAACCCTTTAAGCTTTATTTTTTCCTCCCCTTACATTAGCCTTTATTTTGTTGTGATTTCTTTTTAAAGATGCGTTCATTATCTCATTTTTTTCGGGGTCGTCTGTCAGTATTCTAGTCCTACCAGGTTTTCTTTCTCGTTTTTCTGTCTTCTTGGATGGTGCTTTAGGGAATGTACATACACGCTTTATATAACTATATATGCACTTGAAATAGAAACAAAATAAATTCTTAAACTCTAAAAGATATATTGATTGTACCTGTGGACAGTCCACAGGTACAATCATCGTGTTGTCCACAGGTACAATTTTGACATTATACGCTAAAATTGTTATAATGGCTAAGATAATCTACTAAGAAGGTGTAAATATCGTCAATGGGTATATGATATGTTATTTCTCAAGTAAAACTAAATACATATCGAAATTTGTGATTCGGGTATTAGGAAAAACCGTTTCAATATGGTAATTGACTAACTTTTTATTAAAAAAATATTGTAGTTTGCTGCGCTTTCCAAGTTGGGACAGAAGAGAAATGGCCGTTAGTCAGTGTTGCCATATAACAAAATTACTACATGTTAATATTTTTTTTGTAATTTTAGGTTGCACAGTTTGCGAAATATGCATAGTATCCATAGGTAAAACCGTCCATAGGTACAGCAGTTGCCCCTACCATTATCATGGAGGTCTACCCCACCCATTCCCAAATTATAATTTCGTGTTGGCACGCTGGGCAAACGAATTTTTTGCATGCTTCCTTCAAAACTTTGCCTTTTTTGTCTTTCTTTTTCTGCTAACTCTGCACTTGACTTACTGGCTCCATTCGATCATAGTTCGTGGCCACTGTTACTTCACGGTTGTCCTAACCAACGGCATACGAGGATTTGGCTTTCTACGTCTACCACTACATCAAATTCACCTGCTAGGTAAATGTTCGTTATGCGCAAGGGATATATAGAAGAAAATGTTACCTTTAGGCAATTACTTTCCTGTCTTCAACTTGCCTGAAGCTTCAAGGTTAGGGAAGCGAACTGGCTTATATATGCCAGTAGCGCACATTCTCTTATCCTTCAGGATACACATCAAATGGTGAGATGTGAAGAAATTGTCCATAAATAACTCATAGCGTGCGGGGAACTCTATATATTCCATCATAGACAGTACGAAGGATAATCTTTGACCTAATACGGGGTCATATGTATCAGATGCTCAGGAATATGGCATTGCTTGGAAACAGGTAGCCTTCGGAGGAAGCAAGACACCAAATCTCGTAGCCAATTTTGATTGGCTTATTCTTAATGTACATCTTGCAATAATGTCGATGGAAAGTTTGTGTGCAAAAACATCAAATACAAATAAAGATGGAACGTTAGTCATTATCATACCTTAGCCATTCTGTCGGTTATATCTAGATTGTTGTTATCGCAAAAATGTATATAGCGCATTATAAGCTCGAAATGTGGACGTTGGTTCCTTTTTTGATGACGCTTACACCCAAGGTCGGGTCTGACGAAATCTGTGGTAGATGGCAATAAATCAACGAAATCTGTGGTAGATGGCAAAGTATTGTAGCCGTTCAACACAGAAACCAAGAAAACGCTTCAATTCGGATATATCTTACTGGAATTCGGTATTGGTTTTAATCGAGCGTATTTGATCATCCTCTCAATAATAAACTGAATCACTTCGTCATTAAAGAATAATGAAAACACTTGAAAAGCATTATAAGACTTCAGCTTTTCGTACATATCTTTATGCATCACATTCAGCGGTTCAGGAACGCAACAGTTTACTGTAGTTTTAATTTTTTGGCTGGTGGTGCATTTGAAATAGATTTTCGCAAGGTAATACGACTCGCACCAGAGGATGTCGAAGGCTGATTCCAGTCAAGTCGTGATATGCCATCAAATCATCGTCAATCAGCTCCTCGTCCGTCTGTTCAACATTCTCTGTTTAAAAATATCCGAAAACTGCAGACTAACTATTATTTTTAATAAAAATCACCCATAAAAACACAACAAAACCGTATTATTTGAAGGCAAGCTAACCAAAAACATATGAAAACACTGTCACAGCTAACTTCCAAACGTTGCGCGCAGGCATCACCTGATTTCAGTGACATCCAGCGGTCATCTTATGCATATAATACTATGTTGAAACAGTGTTGTCGACTATTTCATCTTTTGATAACAATATGTGATTCACGCATGTTTTATTTTTTTCCGTTTTAAATTATTTTTTTTTCAAAATGGGTCTATTTTCAGGGCTTTAGTAAAAAAAATATTAAAAATAGAATAATTAATAAAATTTATCAAATTATGTTAATTATTGAAAGCTAACATACCAATCTGTAAATGCTGCATAACAACTTGGTGGGATTTAGCTTTATTCACAGTGAAAAAAATCATACTTTTCATCTATTTTTTTGATGCCTATAGACATCGTCATGGAGGTAATGGGTTAAACCTATCCGTTTAAGTTCTAAGTACCTTATTCAGATTTAACCAGCATTTTCCATGATTGCAAATCCGCAGGGTAATTTGAATATCTTCTAGTGATGTGGCGGTAAAATTTAAATATGTTATATTTATATAATATGAATAAGATAATATAAGTCACCTACAGTACGCTTCAACAGTGTGGAATCCTCATTTGAAGGAATATTCTGAAGGAATACATCTAATTTATTTTACATTGACACTCGCTTACGAAGTTTTGTTTTCGGTCCCTACAAATTCTGCAAAAACACGATTATTTCCCATTTAAAAAGATTCAAAAGTTTGGCCTTGAATCCATCATAAATAAAACGAGTGGCAGAATATAAATGTCCCCTTTTTTTACATATTTTAAATTAATTTTATCTATGAAATTTTTTTTTTTTTTAAAGAAAAACAAACATTCCCGGGTTACGAATAACCTGACGATATTTGAAAATCTCTTACTACCACCACAGTAAGCTGAAAATGTTGCTTGTGTTGTGATGGAGGACTTAGCCAGCCGAGGAATTGAACACACTACGCCTGGGTGGGACCCAAACGCGATCTCAACTCGGCCACCGACCGGTCGACTCTGTGTACAATACTAGGAAAGTTTTTTTGTTTGTTTATCATAGTTTGAATAATGTTATCATTGGCCTCAAATATTGTCTTTTTCTGGCTATGGGGAAGGGCTTTTGAGCTACTTGGGCTGACCGTAGCCTTTTCTCCCAGGAAACAGAAGACGCGCTTGGAGATTTTGGGGATCAGGTGGCAGCTGCGATATGTCAAAGGAAACAATTATAATTCTTTAAACAAATGTATCTCTATGGAAACTCGCTATAGTTAACTGTTGTTCCTCTAATCAGGGCTATCCCTAAGCCAAGCGGCGCGTGGCGCAATTAATATTTTAGCGCTTCTTGTCAGAACTACAAGATGCCTAGGCCCTAGGTAGTAGATAGGTGATCACTGTTATCAATTATATTTGGATGATTTGTGTGTATGTTATAAATATTTTAATATGTGCATATCTGTGAGATTTCATTGTTCTTTTACTGCATTCCGATATTTGTATTTTTAAAATATATTTTTTTTTGTGCCAATGAATGAACAATGTTCGCTAAGTGGAGTTATATTGTATATCGTCAAACTTTTTAATAAATGGCTTTGATATTTCTCTATCGTTACAAACTATCTGGACTGTACGTCCGTTTTATCTGTGGTCGTTTGTGGTTGAGTTGATGACAAACTTTTCCCCCACAAAAAGCCCAAAGATATCGATCTAGATAGTGGTTTATTTATGAACGGAATCGTTTAAGAGGAACCGGTTTCGTTGCTTTCCCAGAAACAAAATATCTCATAATAATATTGACGTCAGTTTTACAACAATTCATAAAAGATTTAAATAAAACTGGGAATATCTAAATATTTATTTCACAAATTCTATCGACGGATGTAAGGGAAAATCTTAAAGAAACGGATGAGAGATTTCGATTTAATGAATTTATTTAAACGCTTAGATTTCCCTTTATTGAATATGAATAGTTGCAGTCGGGACACTAAATCAGTTTTTCTCAAATGTGTGTCGACAAGTGAAGTCTTAGATATACCTTTCTTGAACATGAATAACTGCAGTCGGACATGGAAAAGGTTTTTTCTCCACTGTGGGTAAATATGTGAACTTTAAGCTGTCCCTTTTTTGAACATGAATAGTTACAGCCGAAAACGGTTTTTAACCACTGTGGGTCAGCAAATGACTTCTTAGATTTCCCTTTATTGAACATGAATAGTTACACTTGGGGCAAGAATACAGTTTATCTCCACCGTGGATAAATATATAGATTTTTATGTGTCCCTTTCTGGAAAATGAATAGTTGCAGTCGAGACACTAAAACAGGTTTTCTCCAGTGTATTTCAGCAAGTGACGTCTTAGATATACCTTTCTTGAACATGAATAGTTGCAGTCGGGACATGAAAACGGTTTTTCTCCAATGTGGGTAAGCATGTGAATTTTTAGTTGTTCCTTTGATGAATTTGAATAGTTGCAGTCGGAACATGAAAACGGTTTTTCTCCACTGTGGGTCAGCAAGTGACGTCTTAGATTTCCCCTCCTTGAACATGAATAGTTGCAGTCCGGACATGAAAAAGGTTTTTCTCCACTGTGTGTAAGCATGTGAAATTTTAGTTGTCCCTTTGTTGAATATGAAAAGTTGCAGTCGCTACATGAAAAAGATTTTTCTCCACTGTGGATAAACATGTGAACTTTTAGCTGACCCTTTGTTGAACATGAATAGTTGCAGTCGGGACATGAAAAAGGTTTTTCTCCACTGTGGGTAAACATATGAACTTTGAGATTTGTTTTTGTTGAACATGAATAGTTGCAGTCGGGACATGTAAAAGGTTTTTCTCTAATGTGAGTAAACATATGAATTTTTAGTTGTCCCTTAGTAGAACTTGAATAGTTGCAGTCAGAACATGAAAAGGGTTTTTCTCCACCGTGTGTAAACAAGTGAATTTTTAAATCAGTCTTTCGAAAACATGAAAAACGGCATTTGAAACATGAAAAGGGTTTTTCTTCATTATGGGTAAGCAAGTGCTGTTTTAACGATGAATTTTGAATGCAAGAATAGTTACAATGCGGACAAGAGTGTCGTTTTTCCCCAGGATGCGTCTTCAGGTTCACCAATAAGTCTGAAAAGAATGGGCATAAAGCTTAGTTAGTGATGCACAAATAAAAAATAAAAAAATGTAAATAAAAAAAATCGGACGAGCATGGTTAACTGATGGTTAATATTATTAGTATATATATATATTTTTTTAAATTTTTATTATTTTAATATAGATCAAAGTTACATTAATACATACATATTTTGCAAAATATAATATTTAGGTACATAATTGGTCATGTATACCTTATCAGAAAAGAGGAGCTCTTGTTCCTGATAAGGGAGCCACGATTCTTACTTAGATTCAATGTTATAATATTATGTTATGTGTAAGACAAGAAAAACCCGGTCAAAGAACATTATTTTATTTAATGTTCCCGAAAGTATTTCAGAATCAACAACAACAATTATTAAAATGGACAGCGATAAAGTAGTTTCAGCGATTAGTGATATAAATAATGAATTAATACCGAGTGTGGTTAAGTCGTACAGACTTGGTGTAAAAAAGTCCAACAAAATTAGAACGATTAAGGTCGAATTCAATGACTCTGTCTCGGCTCGTGAGGTTTTGACCAGGAACGCAAAACTGAAAAACGGTATAAAGGCCAGTAACGACCAAACACCATTGCAGAGGACTCAACTTCTAGATTTACGCCAACAACTCGAGACGAGGAAGAACAACGGTGAAACCAATATAACTATCAAATATGTGAACTCTGTACCTAAAATTATTGAATGTGCGCCAAAAAACTGAAACAACAAAAAATAAAATGCTACTACCAAAATGTGAGAGGGATCCGCACTAAACTTCCCATGTTGCTGACTTCGGCGGCAACTATCAGCAGTGATATCTTCATTTTAACCGAAACATGGCTCGACTCAGGAATCAATTCTGCCGAATTAGGCTTCCCTAATTTCAACATCTACCGTATGGATAGGAATTCTAAAACAAGTGCCAAAACGAGAGGAGGTGGTGTAGCCATTGCTATCTCAAAAATCTCAGTTCTTCAAAAATATCCACAAAAAACACATCCATCGAGCAACTATTTGTCAATGTGAACACTTCTAGAGGTAAAATAATAGTGGGATGTGCATACTTACCTCCGAATTCTGATGTCCAAAGCTACAGCAATCACTGCGACGAGGTTGAATCAATTTGTGCTAAATATCCTAATACTAAACTACTTCTAGTTGGTGATTACAATCTGCCACATTATGATTGGTGTAATATGAATTCTGTCAATTCTTGTTCTAATGTTAATATTCGTGTTATTAGAGATATGGCACTGTTCTTAGGTCTAACACAGTGTAATAATGTTCATAATATAGGAGGTCGTACGTTGGATTTGGCACTGTCAAATGTGTCTGACATCTGTGTTGTGAGAAGTACCGAAATTCTATTACCTGTCGATGTTTACCATCCACCACTAGAAATATGCATGTCTAATCTTAAACCAATTCCTATCGTAAAAAAGGTAGTAGAAACTCGAAATTTCAAAAAAGCTGACTATGTTAAAATTTCAAATTTCCTTAAACAGACTGACTGGTCATTCTTTGATAGCGACGATGATATTAATGTACACCTTAAAAAATTTTACTTCATCGTTAATTCTGCAATTGAACAATTTGTTCCTTTAACGACTTACAGAGAAACTCTATACCCTAAATGGTTCTCAAAAGACCTGATAGACTTAATTTACCTCAAAAAATTATCTCATAAGAGATTCAAACAAAGTCGCCTGGCCATCGATTATACTGCGTTTCAAAAATTGAGGGCAGAGTGCAATAAGCTCTCCGCAAAATGTTACAAAAATTACATTAGTGATGTCGAAGGCTCTATCATGGACGACTCAAATTTCTTTTGGAAATATGTTAAATCCCAAAAAGAAAATGGTACTTACATACCTAGTAGTGTGTCATTCGATTCTAAATTATCCCAAAATCTTCAGGAAACTGTTAATCTTTTTGCTGATTTTTTTAGCGGCGTTTACATTAATGCAAGTGAAGACAGCTATATTTCGTGCTTTGATTTGGTTGAAACTCTTGATATATCTGACTGTAATGTAACCATAGACGATATTATATCTAAGCTGAAGAGTCTTGATTCCCGAAAATCCGCAGGACCTGATAATGTTCCGCCCAGGTTTTTAGTAAATTGTATGCATACATTGTCATATCCTATTCATAAGTTATTTACAAAGTCACTCTCATCAGGTGTATTCCCGGACCTTTGGAAGTTTAGTCTTTTAACGCCCATTTTCAAAAAAGGTAATAAGAGCGAAGTAACAAATTATAGGCCAATATGTATAATGTCTACTTTACCCAAACTTTTTGAAAGCCTAGTACTAGATAAGTTGATATCCCGAATCAATCGAACCATCTCTCCCCTTCAACATGGATTCATTAAAGGTAGATCTACTCTTACCAATTTGATATTGTACACGAATGATATTGTTAATGCCCTTAATGCATCACATCAAACTGATTCCATATATACTGACTTCAGTAAGGCATTTGATAAAGTAAACCACAAAATATTATTACGTAAACTAAAATTGTTGGGAATAAGAGGGAGTATGTTGGAATGGTTTAAGAGTTATCTATTAGGAAGGTACTTAGCAGTCAAGATTGATTCGTTTACTTCTTATACATTTGCTGCCTCGAGCGGAGTACCACAGGGATCTCACTTGGGCCCAATATTATTTTGTTTGTTTATCAATGATATTGTTAATATTTTTACTAATGTTAAAGTCCTGTTATTTGCCGACGATCTGAAGATATACAGAATAATCAAAGACGATGACGATCGCGCAATTTTGCAGTTGAACCTTAATAAACTATGTGCGTGGTGTTCTGTCAATGATTTGCAACTAAATTTAGGTAAATGCCAGATTATCAGTTTTTACAAAGGCAAAAATCCACTTAATTTTTCCTATTTTATGAATGGTGCTAATCTTCTTCGTGTATCACAGATTCGTGATCTTGGTGTTATATTCCACGAGAGTCTACAGTTTAACGAACACATCGATGAAATAACAAGCGATGCGATGAGAATACTAGGTTTTATTTTGAGAATGGGAGCAAATTTTAAAAGTATGTCAACATTTAAACATCTGTATTGCTCGTTAGTACGAAGCAAATTAGAATACAATTCCACCGTATGGTCACCGTACTACAAGGTCCATTCTCAATCATTAGAAAAGGTACAAAATAAATTCCTTCGGTACATTAATTTTAAAATGAAAATTCCAATCGAATTTATAAATTACAATAACTTGCTTGCTGAAACTAAACTTCTTAAATTATCTGATAGAAGAGTGTTAATTGATTTGCTATTTTTATTCAAAATTATTAAATCTTTAATTGACAGCCCTAATTTGTTGGAACTTATTTGCATTAATGTTCCTGCTAGGCAAACTCGCAGTAAAGATACTTTTAAATTTAACAAGAACCTCAACACTAATTATTCTATTTTTTCACCAATTCCTAGAATTCACAACCTTGCGAATAAATACTGTGAACTTATAGATATATTTGGTTTTGACAATTTTGTGAGCTTTAAAAGGCAACTTATTTCGATTCTATCGGCTAATAATTAACTTTTATAGCTTTAATAATTTTATTACATCTTCTCCCATTCGAAACCTTTCAAGTAAATTATATCCATATTTGTTTGTTTTTTATTTGCTCTACTATACACTTATAATTGTATGCATATACCTACTAACTACTTTTTATACATAACACTATGTTCCATCTCAGATCTTATTATTTCTTATTCATGTCGATATTGCTAAATTCTATTAGTTTTTGCTTTTTACAGGTGCAACTCTTATTTTGTTATTTTTTTTTTTTTTAAATCTCTGTTATAATGTTCTTTACCTCACGAGTAAGTTACACTCTAATTTATATTGGTTTATCGATTTGTTAAACACACAATTAATACTGGGTTTAAACACACCCACTTACTTACTTTTTATGTTGAACTTTCTTTTACTTACTATTTCATGCTTGGGTATATTTTATATTGAATCCATCTTATTAGTGTTTTGCTAATTTGCACAAAATTTTATTATATGTGTTGCTTTCTTACAATTAACTCCATTTATCTTCTTATGTTCAATTATTGTAATCAATGTAAATGTATATTTTCATGTAAAAGCCCATTAGGGCGTAAATAAAATAATAAATAAATAAATAAATAAATATAAATATAATATATTTATAATATATTTATATACATATATTTTTTTTTAATGTAAGTTTTTTTGGAAAAAAAGTTTGATTTAATAATATATTATATTAATAATATCTTTAATAAATAAAAATGGTTAATTTTAAACATTAAAAATCGGCCGCCTGTTTAATTTTTTCAAAGCGTAAATATTAATGTATCTATATTAATTAAAATGTCAATAATCGTTTGTTTAATATCTTAAGTCTCCGAAAGTTCTACACCGAATGCTTTAATATTTTGACACAAAGTTGAATTGAATCCTATAATTTCTATCCCCGCTATATCCGATTTTTTGACAAAATGATCTGAGTATGACATCTTGTTCACATTTTTGCGAGCAACAAGAGGAGCCTAAAATTGAGTTTCAAAACCCTCCTTATCATGACCAAAAACCATGTTAAAACTGCGAGTGAGAAACCAAATCCGCTATATCATACAGAAAGTTACTATCAAAACCCGCTATATCGGATTCAACGAATCGCAAGCAGTTATTTTGCCAAAATACAATATGGCCGCCGCTCTGACGCCACGCTCGTGTGTCAAAATGATCTACGCGTGAGTTTCTAAACCCGCCATGTCGGCTCAGTTGACTTTCAAAATCACGAAGTGAGTATCAAAATCCGCTATATCCATTTTATTTATCGAAATTACTTAATTATTGCTAGACATATATAGAAAAATAAATGCTTTTCGAAATTTTATTACTCCAATTCATTATATAAAAAATTGTAATGCATTTACTTATGTACGCTAGAGATGTGACAGTTTTTTGCGGTTTTCTCCAAATCAATGAAAGTTGATATAGCGGGTATAGAAATTACACGACTCAATTATAAAACGCGTGTATTTATATATTATAAAGATGTCACCTGTGATAGGAAAAAACATGTTTTTTGTAAACCAGCGCCATCTGTTATACAAACTTGTTTAATTAACAGTGCCTTTTGTTGGACGCAAAAGAAACACGCGCTAATATTTCACTATCTACACAGATAGACTGAGCACAGCAATGCGTGTAGATAGTATATGAAAAACATGCATGTTACTTAAATCACATACTAGAAGAGGTCTTTTGAGAAAACGGGAGATAGTGAGTATATTAAATAAAAAGTTTGCTTTATTTGACAGTGAAGATAAATTTAAAGGAAAATAACAGAATAAATAATGAACGGTTAGGACGTCATTAACAAGATATACGTCCTGTCTTGGAAACAAGAGAGAATTCCGAACATCTGAAACCAACATACCTTTGTAACCCAACTTGGAGGTTGTCGGAGTACTCTCCGCATACTGCAAACACTCAGTCTTCACGTCCGGGTGGTAGATAACTATATCTGTATACGACATTTCACATCCACCCTCTTCCTGGGACCCTGGTTCCACCTTGATGGAAACGCTGTTGGGAAGACCCATTGCCTCCTGGTAAATGGTCGCAGCTAAAAATAAATAACATAATAATCACTTACAGTTGGAACGGAATATGTAATATCTCGGAGGTAAACTGGAACACCTACAATAAATATCTAGGACGAAACATGACCTCGTGCATCAAAGACGTCAAATATCAAGATGGAGAAAGGTTAATCAAATTATACAGACAGTTAAACAAGTTATAATGTTATCACATAAAGCTTAAAACGCTTTTTACAAAAAGGTTAATAGTGATGGTTCAGTTGACAGTTTGTTAATTGTGTTTCCTATCGTATTAGTCATTCAATTACATGGAATTAAATTATAATGCAACTTACTACTCGCCGCATACTGCGAGCATTCCTTCTTCACATCCGGGAGGTAGATATCTATATCCGTAAACGGCATTTCACCTCCGCCCTCTTCCTGGGACCCTGGTTCCTCCTTGATGGAAACATTCTCTAGGTTGGGAAGATCCATAGCCTTCTGAAAATTGGTCCCCGCTAAAAATAAGTTACACAAAAAGTTACTATAATTAGGTTAAACTCATCACGTTCAGTTGGAACGAAATATTCAAATTATTGGAGAGATAAATATCAGAGATGTTTTTTTGACGTCGTGCATCAAAGATGTCAAATATTAAGATGGAGAGCAAATGTTTAAAAATGTTATACGAGTAAGTGTAATTGAAATTCAAGCTTCCGGCAACCGTCGTGTTGGAAGGACGTATTGTTAAGCTATGTCGTGCAATGTATGTAATATCATAATAAATGAGTGCCTCGCGTTTATTCAAAACAAGGCGGGCACTCTCGATGAGATCGCCATCACGTAATTATGTACCTACGCCTTCTCGGAAAAGGAAATAAAGAACGCGAAGACTATCTTGTTCGACAAACTTCCGGACAAACGAAATCTGTGGAAAGGAGACGGCAAGATTAGATCTCCAGGATATCCTGAGGGCTTTGAAGTAGACATACCCTGATAGGCTACCTGTATTCGTCGCCAGACAGCTGCACAATTTACTCCCGTGAATTTTACTCCTAAAGAGACTTAACGCTATGAAAATGGAAATAACACTCATTAAACCCGAATTAAAAAACCCTTCAGTCACAAGAAATGACCAGTTAAAACAAGAACTGGCTTTACTAAGAGAAGAGAATACAACACTACTTGGTCCAAACAGACAAAGCGCTTTAGCCGAGAACTCGCAACCAAATTGTGGCAAAAATGTAGGTAATCCTCATCTTAAAAGTAAACAAATACCGACAGAAGAGTCCTACTCAACGGCTGTGACTAAGAACGCACACAATAATGCAACTACCACACACATGAAAAATACAAAAGAACGCACCGAGCGTAGAAACATTGGTCGCTGTGATCGTCCGAGTTTGCACTTACGAAAACGGATTTACATTAGTAACGCGGAAAGCTAACCGAAACATGAGAGGTAAAGCAACGTCAATAATATTAAAGTCGGCTGACTTAATCACGACGGTTTACATTAAGCGGTTTGCCGTGGAAACCACCGAGGAAGACATCAATGCCTACCTAACAGAAAAGGGTTTGGAAGGTACCAAGATTGAAAGAATCAAGCCTTTCTGCCCTACGCCTTTTTACACCTTTAATCTTTCTGTTAAAGCGATCGAAGTAAAGAAATTCCTGGCAGAAGAACTCTGGCCGGAGGGAATTGTATTTCGAAGATTTATAGAATCGCGCATATCAACTAAACATCAAAATGACAAGTAATAATTTAAGAATTATATCCGTGAACTGCAGATCGGTTCGCAGTTCAGTAAAATTTAAACATGATCTCTGCAAATTACACAATATTATAGTAGTTCAAGAAACTTGGTTACTCCCTACAGATATCGACTTCCTATCAAATATACACGCGAATTTCTACAGCTTGGGAACCTCTGCCGTTAATATCGCCGATGGGCCACTCCTGGAAAGACCGCACGGTGGAGTGGGGATAATCTATAGACAAAATTTAAGGGTTACCGCAATCCCAATGCATAACTGTCGGATGGCCGGAATCGAGGTTAGGTTGATTAATGAAACATTAAGTATTTTTACAATCTACATGCCAACTTGTTCAACTGACAACTTTGAGGAATATTCTAACTGCCTTGCCTCCCTACAAGCAATAAATGACGATAAAGATTACATTAACACAATTATTATCGTAGACTTCAACACTAATTCCGACTCACTCTTTGGAATGGAGCTAATCTTTCTGTCAGAATTTGAATATGTATGTGACGACGTCGAATTATTACCTGCGGATTCCTACATTAATATTAGTGACGCACACAGCTCTAACAGGTGATAAGACCATTGTCTAGTTACGAAAAATATTTTGAAGCAAATTGTTGATATAAAAATATATTACGATATTGATTGGACAGATCACCGGCCTCTCGAGCTGATCTTACAAACAGATGGAATAGCAACAACGGAAGTGTTTACATCTGTATTGAGGGATCCAGTACTATGGAATCCGAATAATACACTTGATGTCGGAAAATATAACTCTTACTCGCAAACCTATCTCGTAATGGTGTAGATTTGAGTGAGTCGAACCAGTTGCTCCTGTATCAACTGAGAGGTACTCTCAGTATCACCCTGGTAAAAGATCATCATTCAGAATAGAGAAGTTGCTTTAAATGGCATTAGCCGTGTTTCGTGACCAGATGAGTAAACGCAAGACAAAATATACTATGTAATTCCTAACGAAATTGACTGATAATTGGTATAAGTTTAAGTTTTCCGCTCAGTGGAGATATATACTAACTAATCACTCGGTCGGCATTTGTAACAACGGCTCTTAACCTACAATGAACAACCGCTTGAACCGTATGTTGCGTGTTAACCTGGTTGGTGTTGGTTAGCTAAACATATTATATCGCAAATGTGATTTATGTGATATATACTTATAAAAAACATGCACAAATTAAAGGGCTTAGGTCTTGAACAATATAACACGAACCAACTAACTTACGTGCAAGGCAACAGCTCCAAGCGTTTGAAGAAACGTCACTAGAAAAGTAGAAGTTCAAGAATGTGATTAACTTCGGGATAGAAATGTTATGTACACTGAAGTGACACTAAACTGTATAAATATAAAACAAATAGTGTGCATTTAATACGATGTTATTTCAGGAAAGGGGAGCAATAAGACTTGTGCGACAATGCAAGACGCAATGGAAATGTCACTAGAGGTGGTCGATTTTCCAATCCCAGTTACAAGGAACCGGTTTCATTGCTGTCACTGGAACCGTCTAAATGATGTTTCTGAGGCACCGGTTATTGCTGGACTTGCTTCCTTTTAGAATATTTGTTATAACTCTACTTAAGGGAAGTTAATAATTAATATTATTCATATAAAAGATAAGGAGGAACGATTACAAAAAAAAAGAAGTTACTTAGTTGCATACACTATTATAAATTTATTTTAAAAAAATATGTATAAAGTTAAGGGTTAGTTTTAGTCTTAGCTTAATACTAGTCTTAAATTGTAATTCTTAAAACTAATTGTCCTTTTACTTAATCCTTAATTATTGTTCATTCAATGTCTTAAAAGTTGGGTCACGTAACGAGTTAAATATGAAAAAAATTGCTCAGGCACTTCTCTTAGCGATGTTTCTGGAACCGCGGATCTCTACGTTCGCACTTATCACTGATACACAAAAGCGGCAACTTCGGCTGGTTCCGAAGGGCGGAATCAGTTCAGCCTGGGCCAAGGCTCCGAAGGGCGGAGTCGGCAGGCAGCGACTTCTGAGAGGGCAGCTTCCTGGGCGGAAGTCTGGCGACCACTTTGGCTTCCTGGGCGGAAGTTCGCGGGGTTACGGGAAGAGCCTCGACGACCGCTCCAAGGGGGAGGGCAAGAGGTTTCTCGGCGGACGCGAGATGGTGACTCCTGAGAGGCGAGAGCGTGACTGTTGGTTGCGGAATCTGTTGAGAACTAGGCGAGATCGTGACCGCCGAGAGGGCAGCCTCCTGGGCGGAGGCGCCTCGGCGGCCGCCCCATGGGGAGGCGAGATGATGACTCCTGAGAGGCGAGAGCGTGACTGTTGAGAACTAGGCGAGATCGTGGCCGCCGAGAGGGCAGCCTCCTGGGCGGAGGCGCCTCGGCGGCCGCCCCAAGGGGAGGCAAGATGATGACTCCTGAGAGGCGAGAGCGTGACTGTCGAGAGGGCAGCTTCCTGGTAGGAAGCGCCTGGGCGACCGCCCCAAGGGGGGGGCGAGAGCGTGACTGTTAGAGCTGAATCAGTTGTATTCACCCGCGCGATCTGGCGACCGTAGCGCCTGTCGTGGGGTGCTGGAACTAAAGTGGTTCCGCTTTACCCCACTTCGGTACGTTGTCTGAATCCGTGGCGCTGGCATCGCCATCCTCACCGCTAGAGTTATGATTATTTTAAAAGATGTTAAAATTACATTTGTGCAAAAGACCTTCAAACAATTGCAATGGCCTAGCCTTGGGCGAAGGTTTTTACTGCCGGGTCGCTGGCTTAACGATACACCCATTTCAGATTTACGACTTTATGAGGGGCTAGAGCTAAATCTGCCGACTAATGGGTGTATTTCTAAGTTGGCTTTCAAATTTTTTATTGCGATTTCCGGCCACGCTATTGACTAAATATTTAAGGTCTAATAATATCCGACTGCCGCCTCCATCTGCGTGTAAAATCACAGAGACAGATGCGGGCGCACGTGTTTGCTTTGGCCTTTCTGTGAATTCAAGTCATGTATATACCTAGGGACATATCATATTATTTATCAAATAAAACTAGTTGACAAATTGTAGTAAAGTGCAACATATTGTTTGAAATTTTTGATGAACCTGTTCCCTTACTTGGCCCTTAGGGCCCGTCCCCACTTCCGTTTTAAAAACGGAGGCGGGTCCTGTTTTAAAATCGGATGCCCTAGCGGCTGTAGTGGATGTATGGAGCTGTTCACACTTGTCCGACACGATTTTAAAACGAATCTGGCATTTTTTGTCAGATGGATTGCCAGTGCAGCGCGTCCGTTTTAAAATCGTATCGGAACTCGCTCGCTCATAGTTTTGTATGGATCTGTTCACACTTGTCGCCTATTCGTTCCGGCAGAGTACCCGCCACACCCCGACCCCTTCTTGGCCGCTCCCAGTCGCAAGGAAGCAGGCACGCTGCGTGGTTGTATTTGGTTATCTTGTTGAGTAAATAAATTAAAACTATAATAATTGATAAGGAAATAAATCCCGAAAATCCCACTAGTCGAAGAAAGAGTTGGGCTGTAGGATAAAACGACAGAAGGGTTTAAAAAAAATAATTAAAATTATGGGCTTGGCGAGAAATTTTCTGTTTATTCATGCCGGATTTTGAGAAATTAGAATAAAAAAAAGTAAAGATTTTGGTAAATTATCAACTTGTTTTAAAATGTATTTTCGTAAATCGTGCATCAAAATATATTTAGATGCACGATGCACGGAAGAGCGTATTAGTTTAATAAACACACTATAAAAATATTTGAGTTGTTATTGTTTTCTTACCTTAAAAATATCAAAAGCCTTTCTTCAAGACAAATGTACTCTCTAATTTTTAGTATTTTTATATATTAAGCTCTCTGAAACTCGTTCCAGTAGATGGTTAAAGGAAGTGATAGAAAGAGGAGGACAGGGAAGGACATTCTAAAATAATTAAAGAACTTTAGTTAATCACTTCTCAACTCACCAATTAACACTTGGAAAGTTCCTACAGAAAATCTTTCAGCTATGATTGGGTGAACCCAAAATTTTTTTTTTCACTTTTTTCCTTCTTTTTAATAAGTACCACATGACAACAAGAGCTTCATCGTCGTCCATTGCGCACGATCGTCTACTGAAGAATGAGCAAATAAAATGTTTTGATTGAATCGACAATTTTTTTTTTTTCGTAGAGTAGGATCCTTTTTTAAAACGGAGGTGTGAACAGGGCCGTAGGGCATCCGATTTTAAAACGGGACCCGCCTCCAATTTAAAAACGGAAGTGGGAACGGGCCCTAAGACCAATAAGGAATTTCGACTGGATCCTATACCGAGTATTATGATGCTAAAACTGCTAAACAAAGCCACGATTACATCAAACAAGGTTATTTAAGCTTCTTTGTTTAAGTTCAAAGTACCTTATTCAGATTTAATCAGCATTTTTAATGATTTTTGCTGACCACAAATCTGTGGAAATTATTGCAAACCCTTGCAGGCAATGATATATAACACCCATAGTGGGCTAGATGGCCAATCTCCCTACCTCCCGTATAGCAGCGCGCGAAGTGATTTGAAGAGCCGATCCGCCATCTTGTAAAGGTCAGCCAGCGTGATTTGCCTGCTTGTGTACGATGGAGAATTGATTGCAAGTTTATAAAGTTTAATGAAATATTTTTGATTGTTTGAACCATGGTTGTTATTATTATATGATACAGTACATGCAGATATATTACGCATTAATGAAGCTAAAAAAAAACATATTTTTTGGTTTTTAAGTGACATTTTCAGCATTTTTCGAGTGCCAATATCCACTCACGGAATAATGTTTCAGTTCTTATTTGTTCACTCTCCTGGATATTGAACATTCAAACACTGAAAGTTATGAATATAATATTTTTTTTAAAGTACAGGATGCTTCATTTATTATTTATTTATTTACAAACTTAAGACTTTTACCAAAAATGAGTATTAATAAATTATATTAGTGCATTAAAACTTATTTTTATTCAAGAAATACAACAAAAGAGCCAGGAAATGGAAATGTGCAAAAAGTCGACTGTCCTCATAGTCTGATTGAAAGACATCTACGACACATATTTTATCCGTTATCACTGCTGAGATCGCTGATGAAAACGAAGTCCAAATATTTCAATTTTGAATTCATTCAATTGAAAGTTTCTGATTTTTTTTTTTTTTTTAGTCACATAACAAACAATAAACATATTCTTATGTAGGAACTACAATAAAAACAAATAGGCAAACGACTAACAACAATAAATGTCATGTTAAATAGCGCACACCCATAACCCAAATCACGGGATATTATAATTTTAGGATTTTAAGAGCTGAAAGTATTTAAAAAAATAATATTTTACCCACGACAATCAACATAAATAATAAGCTCACGGCAAATAAATGATCGTCTGGATATCTCGAGCAATCGAGGCAAAATTATTTATTTCGCGTGGCCGATCCAGTGGATGAATAAACATAAGCGATTAACTATAAATATTAATATTTTTCCGAAACTAAATCGCTAATTTTGAGATGTGTATTGACTATGCAGCACCGGAACGCGTGGATTTTATTTAGCACAGTAAGGGAAAGGTTAAGAGTGATGTGCAATGTGCACTACGTGCGATGTTGACAATGTAGATATAAGGGTAGCTTTAGACTTGTAAGTTTTTTCGTAAATTTACGACTTCTAGCCAATGGGCGTATTGGATTTTCAAAATGCAATATGCCCATTGGCTAGAAGTCGTAAATTTACGAAAAAACTTACAAGTCTAAAGCTAGCCTAATAATAATAAAATAATTAATATTGGATGACTTGTATAGCGCCGTTTTTGTGCAAAATCACCTCAAGGGCGATATATAGTCACGCGTAATCCTACAATTTCATTTCCGATTGTGTTTTGCGTTTGCTAATCAGTTATGGTTAGGACAGCGCTTTGTCAGATGGGACTTTGTTGTCTTGGGTGACATTTCACTTATGTTTTAGGCTAATAAATTGAATTTTCGGTAGGTTCCGAAGCAGAATTATATTGTCTATAGTTGAGCCTTTTTATAAATTTCTTCTACTCTTTGTCGATGGTGTGGTGGGCCGTCACCGATGTCAGAAAATTTGTCAGATCTAAGGTTAAAATCTTGACCAAACCAATTCTATAGAAGGTCGAGTTGTCAATCTTTATGAATTAATGCATTTGTGCAACGACCCGTGATCTCTGTTTTACTTCAGCTTATTGTATTGTATTTAATATTATTAAATTTTGTTTGCTTGGAATATTCTGTCAAAACAATGATATTTGAAATAAGGGATACATTTTGTGACTATCTTGACCTTGAAGTTGACACTTCATATCTGTTGATCTAATCGATAATTTAAATGCTTTCGTGTGCTCGTAGGAATACGTTACAACTTTGTTTGTTTCAGGTATATATATTTGTTTCGGCGTTAACCAATTACCAAACCCTGCGACAGCGGTGCCATGGATCTAGTAAATCCAGAAACTGTTTTCATCAAAACGGAACCAGGGCCCCAGGAAGAAGGCGGAGGTGAAATGCCGTACACGTATATGGATTTCGACCTCCCAGATGTAAAGAAGGAATGTTTGCGATATGCGGAGAGTTCTCAGACAGCCAGTGAGTTGCATTGCTTATGTTAAATAAATTGTATTAGACCGGTCGGTGGCTGAGTTGACATCGCGCTTGGGTCCCACCCAGGCGTAGTGTGTTCAATTCCTCGGCTGACTAAGTCTTCCCTCACAACACAAGCAATTTTATCCGCTTACTGTGGTGGTAGTTGGAGATTTTCAAATGTTCTCAGGTTATTCGTAACCCGGGAATGTTTGTTTCTTAAATAAAAAAAATTAAAATACAAGTCCATTTTGGATTGCCATGGCGACAGAACATTATATGTTTGTTAACGTTTTCCTCTTTAGTGGCAGTTATTTTAGTTTTTACCAGATTTTTTTTTATCTTTGCAGGAAACAGCCAAAGTTTTGTGTGTTACGTATAGTTTTTATTATTTTATGTTTTAAAATTTTGGTAATATTGTCTTTTTGGTTCTTTAATCCATTTTGTAATTTTGTGTCTGAATTTATTTTTGTTTTCCTCAATTTTATTTTCAAGTGGTAGACTGTTGAAAGCTTTTATAGCATGGTATTGATAGTGTATTTGTCCAAAACTTGTATTTACCGTCAGAGTTTTTATGTTTTCTTTGTACGCTTGTCTAACTGGTCTGTTAGTGATATTTTTTGCATGTTGAAATTTGTTTTTTTGGTCAAAAATGTAGTTAAGTAGTGTTTTAACGTATAATTGGCGTATATCTAGTACGTCACAACTGTTGAATATTTGGTCTGTACCAGTCAGTCTATGTTTTTTTAATATTACCTTTCAGATCGGTTTCTGTGCGATTTCTAATGAATCGATAGCCGAGTTTGTTGCTCTTCCCCAAGCATTTATTCCATATTTTATAAATGATTGGCAAATTGCCAAGAATATTATTTTCAATTATTTTATTTTATATAAATTTCTTATGTCTAGGAAAATATGTATTGTTTTGAGGAGTTTATTTGTGATTTGTTTGATGTGACCATACGCTACGATCACATAAGCCGCCAAGGCTTACAATAAGTGCTCGATTCCTCAAGTTTCCACCTCATCCTCATTCGTTAAAAATACATATTATCATTTCATTGATTTAAAAACAACAACTTCATACTGAAGGTACTCAAGAGCAAATGCTTATTCCTTCTGAAGCGGACATTCGGGGTCGTTCTTATTGATATTCTTAAAATAACCTTGAACTCTCTCCACTTATTTCTCACTTCTGCAGTGATTTATTTTATTGTTTCTATTTTAAGCTTTTTTTTTAAATGAGTTTAATATCGATGATCAATGTACGTTCATGTTATAGCTTGCATTAATGTGGAGACTATTACCGTCAAGGAGGAACTCGGACGCCGAGAAGATAATGATGGGGGATTCTCTTGTATGGAAATTGACATAGACCTGCCGGATGTTAAAAAGGAATGCTCAGAACGCTTTCAAAGAATTGTCCAATCCGGTAAAATCACTTTTTTTCTGAAATTTAACAATTCTGCCATCGTTGTTATCAATTTCTGTGCTTTCTTACGCCAAGTGTAGATACTAAGTCGTATTATGCCTTTATAATCGAATTACTTTCTTTTTTTCTACAGATCAGAAGACGCATCCTGTGGAGAAACAATTATTTTGTTCTCATTGTAACTATTCCAATTCTCATAAGTCGAATTTCAAAAGGCACTTACGCATCCATATTGGAAAAAAACATTTGTCATGTTCGGTGTGCAACAATTTATATTCTCGAAAGGGCAATCTGATGAGACACATGCTGAATCACAGCGGAGAAAAACCTTTTTCATGTTATGAGTGCAATTATTCATGTTCTCAAAGTGGCCAACTGAAGAGCTACATGTTGACTCACAGTGGAGAAAAACCTTTTTCATGTTCTGAGTGCAGTTATTCATGTTCTCGAAGGGGCGATCTTATGAGGCACATGCTGACTCACAGTGGAGAAAAACCTTTTTCATGTTCCGAGTGCAACTATTTTATTTCTCGAAAGTGCGATCTAAAGAGGCACATGCTGACTCACAGTGGAGAAAAACCTTTTTCATGTTTCAAGTGCAATTATTCATGTTCTCAAAGTGGCCAACTGAAGAGCCACATGCTGACTCACAGTGGAGAAAAACCCTTTTCATGTTCTGAGTGCAATTATTCATGTTATCAAAGTGGCCAACTGAAGAGCCACATGCTGACTCACAGTGGAGAAAAACCTTTTTCGTGTTCCGAGTGCCACTATTCATTTTCTCGGAAGGGCGATCTTATGAAGCACATGCTGATTCACAGTGGAGAAAAACCTTTTTCATGTTTCAAGTGCAATTATTCATGTTCTCAAAGTGGCCAACTGAAGAGCCACATGCTGACTCACAGTGGAGAAAAACCCTTTTCATGTTCTGAGTGCAATTATTCATGTTATCAAAGTGGCCAACTGAAGAGCCACATGCTGACTCACAGTGGAGAAAAACCTTTTTCGTGTTCCGAGTGCCACTATTCATTTTCTCGGAAGGGCTATCTAAAGATGCACTTGCTGACTCACAGTGGAGAAAAGCCTTTTTCATGTTATGAGTGCAATTATTCATGTTCTCAAAGTGGCCAACTGAAGAGCCACATGCTGACTCACAGCGGAGAAAAACCTTTTTCATGTTATGTGTGCAATTATTCATGTTCTCTAAGTGGCCAACTGAAGAGCCACATGCTGACTCACAGTGGAGAAAAACCTTTTTCATGTTCTGAGTGCAATTATTCATGTTCTCGAAGGGGCGATCTTATGAAGCACATGCTGATTCACAGTGGAGAAAAACCTTTTTCATGTTCTGAGTGCAATTATTCATGTTATCGAAGGAGCGATCTTATGAGGCACATGCTGACTCACAGTGGAGAAAAAGCTTTTTCATGTTCCGAGTGCAACTATTTTTTTTCTCGAAAGGGCGATCTAAAGAGGCACATGCTGATTCACAGTGGAGAAAAACCTTTTTCATGTTCTGAGTGCAATTATTCATGTTCTCGAAGGGGCGATCTTATGAAGCACCTGCTGACTCACAGTGGAGAAAAAGCTTTTTCATGTTCTGAGTGCAACTATTCATTTTCTCTAAAGGGCAATCTGAAGAGCCACTTGCTGACTCACAGTTGAGAAAAACCTTTTTCATGTTCCGAGTGCAATTATTCATGTTCTCAAAATGGCCATCTGAAGAGCCACATGCTAACTCACATTGGAGAAAAACCTTTTTCATGTTGTAAGTGCAACTATTCATTTTGTCGAATGGTCTCTCTGACGAGACACAATCTTAAACACCATGGAGTAAAACGAACTACACACGAAATAATTTACAATCGTTAGTAAAGCTAAGGTTAAGAAGCTTAATTTTATTCAATATTTTTTGGAAGCAGCTCCGCAACTCACACAGCTCGTGCATCTGAGAACGTTAAAAGTGCATCTCAATTTTGAAGAAAAGGTGAGAATACGGCCAACAAGAACGAAACTTTTTATGTGGTGAGTAACGATAATGCCGGCTTATTGGCCGTGTCTTAGTCAAATTAAACTAAACGACTGACATTTCGCAAAAAAGATACTCAATATCCAGGCCAGCTATCCTGGTTTAATAGCCAGAAATGATAAAACTCTACTACATCGCAATCAATTAGCTGACTCTCGCAGTGAACTCGAGCCGGGGATGTTTTTTTTATTTTTTTTATAGTGAATACCTCACAAGAGTCCCAACTGCTCCCGTCTGGAGCCAGTGAGACTATGGCATCCCCAATTGGGGGATGTTGTGAGGCTGAAGGTAAGTGGGGAAGGGAAAGAGGAAGGTGGGGAAGTACCTGGCTATTCAGGTCTAGTCACTTAACACGGCTAAAGCCATTTGGAGCAACGTTTCAATTCTGAATGGTGGTCTTACACCAGGGCGATACTGGTAGTATCTTCCACTCTGGAACGTGCCGAAAATATACTATATATTATTTTAATTAATTAATTGCACGATGAAACTGATCTCTCAAACAAATATATTTATTCATCATCAAAGTTTCGCTTAACGAGAGCGGATGCGCTGTAACCGAAGGTACATAAAACTGAAACATACCCATTATTCTCACTAAATATTGTATTTATATTCGTTTTTTAAGACATCTTCTGAAAGTAAAGCAAAATGGGTGAATTGTTATCAACATAACAGCGATATAACTAAATATGTTATAACTTATAAGTGCACATTTTTGTTATTTGTTTTTGGGGTGTTATGCCGTGTTGCGCTAACTCTTTCTTTAGCCTACGTTTCGGACAACATTGCAGTGTCCATCATCAGGGCAGTTGTGTTATTTTTAAATAACACATAACAAATAACAAAAATACTTTTGGCCGTGAAAATCTTATATCATATATCAAAAACACTGACGTTATTATATAACACACTAGTCTTAAGTGTACTTGAATCAAACTCGATCATCTGGGCTCCACATGAATTAACATACACTTTACGTATTGAAAGAGTCCATAAAAATTTTTTAAGGTTTTTATTCTCGCGGCTCTATGGACGTTACCCTTGGCTTTACCCATCGATTTATATATTAGGCATGACCAATTACCACTCCCTAGAGACACGTAGAGGTATTGCTTTGCTTAAATATTTTTTCCAACTAATAAACGGTCACTTATCTAATAATGAGATACTGGCCCAATTAAATTTTTTTGTACCAGAGTCTCACTCTCTTCTATATAGTAGAGCAAGCCGCACTAATTTATTAATAAACTCACCTGTGGGGAGAGCTACGTGCTTTTTGAATGCGGTAGATAAGAAATTAGATTTATTTTTTGTGTCCTATAGCGCATTTACGAGATTTTTGGCATTGCATATACACTGCATAAATGGTACAATTATAACGTCTTAGGCTTTATTACCTGTAATTGTTATAAATAAATATACAAATTATATATATAAATAAATAAATAAGTGCACATATTTCAACTCGATTATATAAACATTATAAAAAACACTTAAAATAGAAGTAGGTCGAGTGGCCCAGTTGTAGCATTGTGAACCATGTCATTTTACTTACTTCATTATTAATTATCTTTTTCTTAATAAATATAAATTTAATTTGTTTTTTTACATTTTTTTTTTAATAATCATATTTCCTCAAATCATTATCGATTACAAACACTACATATTCTTCATCTTGGGGCTCACCACTCTTTTAAACACAAGCACTTGCTTCTATAGAAGAAAAACATTTAAAAAGTGAAAAGCTGTGAAAAGTAAGTTGACGAATTATTTTAGTTAACATTTTATTAACTTCTTCTAACACAGCAAACTTATTTTGTGGCACCATTTTAATTGAAATTAATAAAATACTTCGTTTTTACCACTTTTATTTTTTATTACCAACATGTTTAATGAGCAACGCTCACTTCTTTATAAAGAAGTGTTGCCCATGAAACATGTTGGCAATAAACAATAAAAGTGGTAAAAACGAAGTATTTTATTAATTTCAATTATATTAACTGTTTAAAGTTTATTGTTTTCAGTATTGCCAACTTTAACTTTTTGGTAAAAAAATTCATTAAGTACTTTATCTACTAACAATATTACTATCACAAAATCCTTGTTTTGGAATTCAACTAAACAGTGCCTGTAATTTCCGTACTAAAAAATATAAATCTTATATTCTTGATATTAACTCTAAGTGTCAGAAATTTTCTACTGTTTTTATAAAGGCCACTGAACTGTATATTGTTGTTATTGCTTTGAACAACTGTCAAAATCCTTCTCTATTTGTACCTACAGCAGAAATTTATGGCACAAATTATTTTAATAGTATTCAACTCAACTACATGATCACTCATAAAAACAATATTATTGCAATTGCTGTCAACAGTGAAAAACATTATTTTTTGTTCCTTTTAAAATCTATTGATTTTAGTTTTGCCAAAATTTACTTTTTTAATTTAATTTTTAATTTACTAGTTAGATTGTATTATAAAAACTATAATATATCTTCAGTACTTTGTATAATTTTCTGTATATTAATTCCCAGTAATTTACATATAAATTTATTTCCATTTACGAAAAACTCTTATACTTTACTAGAAATTATAATATCGTTGAAATTCTTCAAAACCTTAAATGTGATTAAATAAAACGTTTCACAACCGTTTAAAAACTATATACAGTACGATTACAAATATCAGAATATTTTAAAAATATATTCCTTCGCTTCACTGAACAAAATTGCATCAAACGCTCATATATTATTAACCTTTAACTATGGACGTCGGGTCTCAGAGGCCCAACCCCTTCTTCAATTTTTCGGAATAAACACCTTCCCCGCGCGTGCCATCCCCGCGCGTCTCAGTAGCTTCAGTTTTAGTCAGGGGCGTATAACTCTCGCATAACCTTGTAACCCTGATGGGAGGAGTTATCCTCAACCCAAATTCTTATAGACAAAGCTGTTGTGGCTGAAAGCTCAGATCTCATTGGCTCAGAGCAAAAATTGTATCTTGATCTCTCGCTCTCTACCGTAGCGACTCGTGTAACAGAAAGAGAAGCTAAGCATGTGTTATGCTCCGATAAAAAAATAACGGTAATTTCCAAGACGTCATTTCGCAGATTGAAGTAAGTTGAAGGTTTTAGCGTAAATATTTTGAATTTTCTTTCACCCATCTAAAAATAATGTTGCGTGCTAGAATTCTTCAAGGTGATAAATTAATGCCGTGTTGTGTTAAAGATTGCTCAAATGGATTCGATAATCCAGTGCTAGGAAGAAGCAGCAAGAAATACGTTTGTTTGTGTGTGCCATTTCGCGATTGAAATCAAAAATACGATACTTTTGGGATTAAAAAATAATGCGTTGCCAACGCTTAATTTTCCAATCATCATAAAATATCCGGTCTATCTCCACCAATTGAAAGAAGAACCCGATCACGTTGTTAAATACAGGTACTAACCTCTCGTTCTTTGATACAATGTTCATGATTCCTGAATGTACTTCATTGGCTAATAATTTGATTAATTTTTCAGACCTATCCGTATTCTGACGCGATCTTATACCACGTATTAGGAGACTAAAATTGCTAAACAAAGCCACGATTACATCAAACAAGTTCATTTAAACCTCTCCAGAATTACATCATGTAAGTACCAGTATTTTCAATGATGTTTGCTGACGACAAAGCTGTGAAAATTATATGAAACCCTTGCAGGAGAACTTGAATAACTTCTAGTGCTATTTTGTGTATATATTCTTGTATTTTTGTGCAAGGTCAAATTAAATCCAAGTTGTTGCAGTAAGACAGAAATCCTGGGTTCGATTCCTAGTTGAGACCGTTACTTTTTATTTTTTTATGTCTTGTTCTGTTTCATGTTTTGTTTAGATATATTAGTATTATCTTCTACTTCAATAATAAATCAATGCTCAATACATCGGTTGTACTGACCCTGTTTTGTATTACTGTCCATTGTCTTTTTGAAAATAAAAAATATTTTGATTTGTGCATAGCTGTGGGTTTTTTTTTTATTTTCCTTTTCCTGCATTCCAGTATTTTTTATTATATAATTTTTTTGGGCTAGTGAATGAACGATGTTAGCTGGGTGCAGGTATATTGCCTATGTTTGCTCTTTTTTTTAATGACCTTGAGATTTCTTTATGGTCCACCATATATTTACCTGTCTGGACCAAACGACCGTTTTATCTGTGGTCGTCTGTGGTTAAGGGGGTGACAAAATGGCGCCATACAAAAAGCCCGAAGATATCGATCTAGAGAGTGGTTTATTTATGGTTTTAGTTGTGTTATGACCAAGGAGGCAGAAGGTCGCGTCATCCGGCACTTATTACGTGAGTAATAATCATTTAAAGTCTGATCAGGGCCTGGGAGCCCGTTGACTATAATTTCCATACAAATATACTCGGCCCTATGTGACCCGTCTACTATAATTTTCTTACATTTTAGTATTACAAACTTTTTTAATTTGTTCTAGATTTAAGTGGAGTAAATGTTTACGTCTTGTTCAATCAGGAACAGGAAAAGAAAATAGAAAGAGGTGATTTTTTGAAAACTTTAGCGCGGTCTCTAGTCCTGCCACATGCTCAAAGACGAGTTTTATGCACAAAGTTGCCTAGAGAATTGAGGTTGACAATTACTCGAATATTAGGTGCAGATGTGCCCCCAGCGGCAATACAGGCTGAAGAAGTTGGTCCTTAAAATCGTAAAAGATGTAGATTTTGCCCATCAAGCTCTCTAGAAAGACAACCCATGCCTGTATTAACTGCAAGAAGCCAGGTTGTCTTCAGTGTTCCAAGCCTCTATGTTCTGAGTGCCAGTAATTTTACACAAGTTTGATCCTTGTGAGAATTTTTATTTTATTTCTTTCAGAAGTTTTTTTTATGACTTTTTGTTACTGTTTCTTTTACTAGCTAGGAAAAATTATTGGTTTTGATTTTTGTAATACCTACTATAATTAAGGAGCCTTAATATGATCTCAAGTCAATTAAGACTGAAAACTGACTAGGTTTGTTAAATTTGGAGATAATTATTAAAATATGAATAAAAGTTGATTATTTTTATTATTCGATCTTTTATTTATAAATACTTTATACATATAAACTCCTTGCTAAAGTCAGATTGGTCCAGGTTTGAAAATTATAAGAATTTTATGAAGGGGTCTGTGTGACCCGACGTCCATGGGAGTGTGATTTTTTTTCACGTCCATAGTTAAAGGTTAAATTTAATCCTTTTGCTAAAACTAGAAATGGATGACTACATTATTCAACATCTGGAAAAAAAAATTACGTAAAAAAATAATTTGTGACAAACTCAAATGACTGTAACACAATACTTCAAATGACTCCAGATTCCTTTACCATATTGCATCTAAACATACGATCTATAAAGAAAAATTTTGATCATTTTCTAGTAAACCTAAATGTATTACATAAATATCCTGACATAATCATACTGACTGAAGCCCATTTAAAAACCAACTCAATCATCCCAACTCTCCCCAATTACAACTACTTTCAGAGCTCACATTATATTAACAAAAATAGTGGTATTGTTATATACACAAAGACGATTTTTAAAGACGTAGGTACTCTTTACTGAAACGAATATGACTAATGCAAACTGTATTATTATAAGATTGAGCATTAATACTAAATTACCTTTACAAATAATATCAATATACAGGACACACTCAGCTGTTACATCCACTTTTATTGCAGAATTAAATAATATTATTTTAAATAATACATGTACAAATTATTTTCTAATTGGTAATATTAATTTTAACATTGCTGAAAATAATCACACTATTGAAAAGGACAATTATATCAACATAATGACCGCTTTAAATTTTAAACCCTATATAAATAAATATACTAGAGAATTTAATAATCAAATACCATCGTGTATTGATCATATATGGTGTAACTCCAACTACACTGATAATCTTCAAACAATAATATCGAGAAACAACATAACGGACCATCATACATGTATTCTTAACTATAACATAGAAAAAAAACATTAATAATAGTAATAAATCTAACATTCCTAAAATATCGATAAACCAACAAACCCTTCATAAAAAACTGTCTCACTAAACATGGGAATCTATACTCTGCACAGAAGATGTAAATAGAAGTGCTTTAAAATTTCATGACACCTTACAAAAGCATAATAGGTATAAAGGATTCAAGCTATGAAATCCACAAAAAATATATATAAAAAAAATTGAAAAAATAAAACCATGGATTACCAATGGTCTAGTGGTTTCCATTAGAGAAAAAGAAAAATTATTTAAACTAACAAAAAAATTCCCACTAAAAAATTCAATTATTTTACACTTTAAAAAATACAGAAATAAACTAACGGCACTAATTAAAATGACCAAAGAAGAATTCTATAAACAAAAGGTGTTAAATTCAGGTAACAATGGTAAAAAAATTTGGAAAACAATAAATGAAATAATTGATAAAAAAAGAAAGACAAGCGACATTTTCAAGCTATACATTAACAATAATATGATCCAAGTTTCTGATAACCCAAAACTATGTGCGAATGCTTTAAATATATTTTTTTCAAAAGTCGGAAAAAATCTCGCAAACGAAATAACTAACAACATAGATAATACCACCACATTAGAAATTCCAGTAGCTTCGTTAAATAAAACGGTCAGAACATTCGAAACGATAACTGAACAAGAAACTGTTGTTATAATACAAAACCTAAAAACTGAGTCAGCACCAGGTTTTGATGGGATCACCGTTGAAATTCTGAAAAAAATCTTAATTTTTTGAAAAAACCTATTACACATATCATAAATAATCGTCTTAAAAAGGGAATCTTTCCATCTATATACAAAAAAAAAACTATTATTTCACCGATTTTTAAATTAGGTGATGCTAAAGAAGTTAATAACTACCGACCTATTTCAATATTGTCAAATATCTCTAAAATTTTTGAAAAGGTAGCAAAACTACTAAAATTTATTGAAACTAATAATATATTGAGTGACCAACAATTTGGATTTCGCACAAAAATAAGCACACAGGACGCAATTATAGATTTAACAACAAAAATACATCAAGCACTAGACAAAGGCAAACAATCTCTTGCAATATTCATAGACCTAAAGAAAGCCTTCGACAGCATAAGTCATAAAAATTACTGAACAAGCTTAACAAAATAGGAATTATAGATAATGCTAAAATGTGAATAGAAAGTTTCCTAAACTCTAGAAATCAATATGTAAAAATAAATAACACTCTCAGTGAACCGAACACAAGTGACTTTGGAATACCACAAGGCACCATTTTTGACCCTCTTCTATTCATATTATATGTTATCTTTAAATTACCATTAACAGGAAAACTCATTTCATATGCAGATGATACTGCAATTATATTTCAAGCGAATTCATTGAATGAACTTGAAATAATTGCTAACAAAGATATCAATACGTTAAAAGAATGGTTTGATAAAAACTTATTAACATTAAATATTGAACAAACATATTATATAATTTTTAGTTTAAGCAAAAACTCTTTTGTTACCTTAAAATATTAAAATACATTAAAAAAAATGCACATTCAAAAAATTTACTTGCCAAAATAATGACTATTTATGCATAACAAATAAAAATGAAATTAAATATTTAGGTGTAAAAATAGATAGTAACCTTAAGTGGAAAACTCACATAAATAATATCATAAATAGATTAAGAAAACTCATTTACATATTTATTAGTCTAAGAAATATACTTAACTTAAAAATTCTTTAAAATTTTTACTACGCTCTAGCCCATTAAATAATACCAATTCAATTCAATAATAACAGTATGGTATTGTTGCATGGGGGGGAGCTTACAAATCATCACTTTTACCGCTGGAAATCACTGAAAGGCTGTTAATAAAAAAAAATATAAAAAAACCATCAGACTACCCAACCTCACAACTTTTCAAAGACTTCCATGTCCCACCACTAAAAAATACATAGGTATACAAAAAATACGCTGCTTCAAACCCGCAAAGATCTGTATAAGAAGTCACACCATGCCATGGTTCGTGTTGAGAGCAATAGGCAAAATTCTATAGGTCACTTATGCACTCCATTAATGAACACTAGTTTTGCACAACACTATTACACGTATACTGGAGTGGTGTGGTTTAATCAACTAACGACAGAAATAAGGTTAGAACCGTTGATAACGTTAGTCCCGTTGGCGTCATGTATCTTTTATCAGGAGATTTTTCAATGTGGATGAGTGTTTCAGGCTAATAATTATTGCTTGTAAAATAAGGTTAGAACCGGACTATAATAACCTCAAAAATAAAATAAACTTCACTACCTTAAATAATTTAGCGAATTAGAGTGACGATGACATCTCACTATATTACTTTATATAATATTATTTAAAAGAACAAAAATCACTTCACTTGATGTGTTTTTATAATTTAAATTTTTTCCCTTCACACACGTGTTTTTGACTCTTGTAAAGAAAAGCATGTTAACTTTGATTATTTTTATTTGAAACTCTGTCTTATAATAAATGTGTCTTATGCTAAAAAAATTTTTTTTTTTTTTTTTTTTTCACTGATTCAATCTGTATTGCAATATGGAATTTTTGGCTTAGGTGGTGTATTGAAAACCTCTCTCTTGCCTGTAGAAATCATCCAGAGAATATTAATAAAAATAATTTTAAATAAGACATGTGACTACCCCACCACCAGATTATTTATAGAATTTAAAGTCCCTTCTCTGCTAATCATTTTAAAAAAACATTACTTTTACAATTTCATAAAGATTCTTTCAACAACGAAAAACAAATACTTTTTTCAAACAGCAACATACCAAATGTTCTATAACCTCCCCGTGCTGCAAAACCACCACAGCCCAAACATTTTATAAATATAATGTAGTGAAATGGTTTAACGAATTATCTCTAGATGTAAAATTACAAAAAAAAATTGTTGAAATTCAAATTCAAATGATTATTCTCTTTTTTTTTTTTTAAACTTCCGATTTAGTTGTCCGGGTTAAGTCTTCCCCAAAGGAAAAACTTAACCCTTCCACTCACTTTTCCACAAATGATCAGCTAGTCAATCAACACTATGTAAGTGCATTATATAAGTAAAATAAATACAAAACAATACAAGAACAACAACACGTCAAATCACCAGATATCAAATGGGAAAAAAAATTCACCGTCTCCAGATATTTTCATATCAGAGGGTTCGGCTCGGTAGAACTTCTAACAGGGCCTATAAATCCTACTGATCCCTCAACATAAATATTTAAAAAATCTTTTGTTATCCTACATGTATTCAAAATGACCGACTTTTGCATCTTTATATATAAATTTTTTGATAGATCTAATACGCCTAAATTTTTAATTAGAGAGCTAGGTATAATGCCAGTAGCCGAAATAACGAATGGTAATATTTTTATAGTCCGAGAATGCCAAATTCTTTTTATTTCATTTCCTAAATCTGTGTATTTTCTTATTTTTTCACTAACAGATTTTTGAATATTACAGGAATTTGGAATAGCAACATCAATGATATAAGTTATTTTTTTAATTTTGTCATGTAAAACTATATCGGGTCTATTATGACTAATCGCTCGGTCTGTTAGTATAGTTTTATCATAATATATTTTTCTCTGTAAATTGATTAATTATTCATTAAAGAATAAAAATTGTTTGAGACAAATATTCATCTTATAATATCTTGTTGCATGCACCTATAGTCCTTTAGTATTTTATGTACAAATTTTTAAAATTACAGCTAATTCATCAGTATAAGTGAACGTATGTCTGTAGGTATGAAAGAGACAGGCATATCTGAGTGGGACAGCATGACCGAGACCTATAAAAAGGCATGTCTGTTGTAATTCGTCCTCTCTTCATTAGCAAACTCTTATATTGTCCATTGTATCAATACTTGTAGCTACCTGAATAAAACCAAATAGTAACGGAGTACCCACATAATTTTATTACAAAGGAATCTGGATGATCAGCACGGATAAACACCACAGTTATATATTTTTTTATAACCAAAAAAGTAATATAATTTTCAAAATTTTATTTATATCAGATGTAAAAAAAATCACAATTTATCTCAAATTTAGCCCCGAAAGATCAACATCAAAAGAAATCAATAACAATCCAAAAAGTTTTAAATTGCTAACAAAGACTCTTTTAAAATGAAAGCGTATTTTTTATCAATTAAAATAAATGTTCCCATATCGAAATATGGATTATGCTTTAAGGCCACGTTTAATAGGGACTCTCTTTTGGCTGTTCTTTTTGTAATAACTTCTCGTTAAGTATTGGTTTTTAATCCTCTCTCCTCGTTAATTGTTATCCGAAAATATCTTTATTTCATTCGTCCATAAGACCATAGTGCTCATCAAAATATGTTCCGTAGAACTTTGGTATAAAATATACAAAGCTACGAAAGCACGAAAGATGTGTTCGGTGTTGACCCTTTGAATATTAGGAAACCAAATTCATAGATGTTTGGGACCAAATTTGGTCTCCTAATAATTAACGGGTTGAAATTAAACTATGTAACCTTTTGAAATAGATCCATTATGTTGCCGGGATAAAACTGTTGTGAATAAATTTTGACAATATTTTATATATCACAAAAGTAATTAATCATAACTGTACTGGACGGGAGTCCGCACAAGACTGTAAGTTTGGGCGCCGGTTCCAAAACGTGTCTTCAACCGATGAAAATGCTCCTTTACGGCCGATGATGATGATAATAGTACAAATTTATGAACAATCTGCCTCCCGCACCCGGTGCTCGGTGATTGTTGGGCACTGGGTGTGCATTCGTCTCTGCTCGCTTCTCGTGTCGGTGGTTTTCCTGAGCAGAGCCGGCTGGTCTTGATGAGGTAATACCAGAAGGTTATGGAGCAGAAGACTCGGCGAGGTGAGGCAGTTGATGGGCAGGAGTCACTTGTTGATAATAAAACGCTTGTTTTGGTGGTAAAGATGAACTGATTTAATATTTTTTGTGTTGCTGCTTATATGCAATAAGCTTGACTCGCAGCCGACATTGTGCTGTCAGCCAAAAAGTGGTGGGGATTCTATCCGCGCCAGTAATGCGTTTATATGCCCCCGCAAAATGTCGCATATTCATTTTGCCGGTGGTATAGCCGAAGGCAGACGCTTAATTTTGGGAGTTTGCAAAGATTTTGCAAGCTCGCCTTAATAACAATTACATAGTTTAATTACGTAGCAGTTATAAAAATGTGTACCTTGACAACTAGATTTTTAGTTTGCCAAGATACGACAGAAAATAGGAAAAGTTTGTAAATAAAAGTGTAAAAATGATCTTGAAGCGATCAAATTTGTAAAAATGGTTATGTTAGTATTTTTATCAGGTCCCCCGTGACATAGCGCTCAGAAAGAAAAAAAATATTCACTATGCTACGAGGTTCCTGGATTTTTGTGTAGGCAAAAAAGGTAAAAATAATTGTACAAAAATGGTTATACAAATATGTTAAAAACAGCATTTTTAATATGTCCTCAGTGGTAGCACATAGCAAATAGTATTTATTTAACTACCGCCTAGGAGATGTACAAGTAAAAGAGGCATTTGCAAAATAATATAATATAAAATAGGCATTTGTAAAATAGATTTGTGAGAAAGTGCTTAAACATAATGCTTATTGAAACTAGATGCTATCTGAGTTATGTTCAGAGGAGTCATCAGATGGCAAACATTGTGTTCTTGACTCGGAGTTGGGTGGAACAAGTAAATTTAACACTTCAGAGGGAAGTGAACTCGATTTCTTTCTTGGATCCTCTCTAAAACTATTTATTATTGGATCTGATGTAATTAATAGCATGGTTAACATCTCGGTTTGTTGATGTTCGGTCGATTTTTCTGGTATGCAATTGCCTAAATCTTCTACAGTCTTTATTTCGCACCTCTTGCGCCTCTTCTGCCAGCTGCCCAATAGGTACAATCCACGAACTAATCACATCAAATGAATGGTATAATAGTTAATGAACAGTTGGTGGCGTGGTATACCAATCATATAGGTTAAGATATAACTCCTTAGTGTCATGCACATACTGTTCGATGTTAATGCTATACCCAGAAGCTATTGTACTTGGAGCTTAGGGCTTGGTTTTGTCAAATTAATAAATTCGGGTCATCATTCAGTTTTATTCATCGTCAATTTTAGTCGAGTCTCCCGTTCGTATATGAAGAGACGATTCGCACGTCCCTACGGCGAACTTCCTTTGTCGTTTCCCGACTTAGTGCGCGTAAAAGAGCACGACTGGTTGCATTTGTAAGCCTTATCTCATTATTTTCCATGAAAAAAACAATGTCCACTGTTGTTTTGATTGTTATTGTTCCTGCCGCGTGACCTTGACCTCGGTCTGTTATTATAATTACGCATCGATGACGAAAGATGATGCCATTCGCGGCGGGGGCTCTGATTACGGTGATCTTGATAATTCTGCGTTGTTTTCAGTTTTTTTACTTCTTGAGTAAGTGTGACGATTTGTTCTTGAAGATTTTGATAAATTAATTTATTTTTTAAAAGGATGTGAATTTATTAATCAAAAATGAATAACTAAAAACTGTGACTAATACTGAAGCATTCGCCATTTTTTTTTTAATTTGTACACAAAAAAAAAGATTATTGGTGCATACAACAAACTATTATAAGATGATTTTTTTATTTATTTATTTTATTTATGTAATATTTGAAAAAAAAATATTTTTACATAGATAAGTATACAGGATATAAACAAAATATAAAACAATAGAAATTAAAGTAGCCTTTCCTCACCATAAAGAAACAATGCTCTTGTGTTTGGTGAGGGAATTCTAGTTTTTTGAGTCAACAATTTTTATTAATTGATAAATCAATTTACATAGTTTAACCATTAATGTTTCTTAAAATATTTCGTTAAATTAGTTTACACCGCTTTTCATTTTTTAAATGTTTCTCTTCTACAGAAGACGAGTTTGAAATAGTGGTGAGCAACAATATGAAGAATATACAGTGTTTGTAATCAATGATGATTAATTAAATATGATTAAAACAATAATACATGTAAATAAACAAATTTAAATTTTTTAAGAAAGGGAGTAAATTAACAAATTTATTTTAATGCCCGTGGGGCTTTTACATACATGGATACAATTTTTTTTAATAAAGAACTATAGAACATTTGGGGTTTTAATAATCTTATAATAATAATAACAAACTGACACAAAGATTCTAACAGAAAAGAAGTAAATTTGATTTTTAGAGGAAGCAATTTTCTCAAAATCCGTTATTAATTGTAAATTGACAATGTAATGTGACAATTCGGGTAGTTTAAATCTAACATATACTACACTAAATCAATGTAACTAAAAATATCAATTAGAATAATTAACTTATTTACGTGCCTTAAGAATGTATGCTGTATTCTTTAAATTTTGTGAATGTATTTGGTATAAAGGTGATCATTGTGAGGAATAATAATATCCAAGAATGCTTCTGACCAGCGTAATGTAAACGTTTTCATTATATATATTTTTATTTTTTTAATTGTTTTTGTTTAATTCGTAGAACTCCATTTAAATTTTTAACAGCTGTAACAATAACAAAAACCAAAAATACTATAGAGAGATAGAATTAACGAATAGACGTTGATTTGAGTCGTTATTATGATAAAGATATTCATTCAATAGAATTATTATTTCTTCAAACCCAGCAACTGAATTACAGATATAATATTCTATGTTTTGTTTGAGTAATGTGATGATGTGATGTTTATTTATTTCAGATGCTAATATCTTCCCTGGACCCAGCAGCGGGCCCATTGCTGCCAAAATGGACGTAGAAGCGTATACCTTCATACGCTTCTATATACAACTGTTTTATTTTTCTCTAAAGGAAATAATATTCTGTTTTGGTGTGTTAACATTTTATTGTCATTTAAAATGTGTTTTGTGTTTACACAAGCTTGTATGTCCCTTGTTTGTGTTATCTTTGTTTGAGTAATAAAATAATTCATGCAATTACGAGTTTTTCATTTATAATATTTTAGGCTAATAAATTGGGGCCGTATTTATATTGTCTATGGTAGTACCGTTTTTTTTTTTTTACTCTCCTTTATCTTTGGTCGATGGTTTGTAACGTCGTGATAACATATTCCCTTCTCTTTCTTTTTCTCTTAGTTCCAAAAAAATCCGTCGGACGAAATATGTTCAGTACTAAAAGCACGAAGATGACGATCTAGGTGTAGGTTTATTTATGAACCAATTCTCTAGAAGGTCGAGTTGTCAATCTTTATGAATTAATGCTTTTGTGCAAGGACCCGGGATCTCTGTTTTACTTCAACTTATTGTATTGTATTTAATATTATTAAATTGTATTTGCTTCGAATATTCTGTCAAAACAATGATATCTTTTATGAAACTGATATGTAAAATAAGGGATTTATATTCTGACTATCTTGACCTTGAAGTTGACACTTCATATCTGTTGATCTAATCGATATTAAATGCTTTCGTGTGCTCATAGGATTACGTTACAACTATGTTTGTTTCAGGTATATATTTTTGTTTGGGCGTTTACCAATTACCAAACCCTGCGACAGCGGTGCCATGGATCTAGTAAATCCAGAAACTGTTTCCATCAAAACGGAACCAGGGCCCCAGAAAGAAGGCGGAGGTGAAATGCCGTACACGTATATGAATTTCGACCTCCCAGATGTAAAGGAGGAATGTTTGCGATATGCGGAAAGTACTCAGACAGCCAGTGAGTTGCATTGATTATGTTAAATAAATTGTAATAGACCGGTCGGTGGCTGAGTTGACATCGCGCTTGGGTCCCACCCAGGCGTAGTTTGACGGCCGGCATAGTCCAGTGGTAACGCATTGGACTGCCATTCCGAAGGTCGCGGGTTCGAACCCGGCGTGCGCAAATAAATTTTATTTGATTAATTTGTGTAATTTCACAATTAATTAATTAAAATAATATATAGTATATTTGCGGCACGTTCCAGAGTGGAAGATACTACCAGTATCGCCCTGGTGTAAGACCACCATTCAGAATTGAAACGTTGCTCCAAATGGCTTTAGCCGTGTTTAGTGACTAGATCTGAATAGCCAGGTACTTCCCCACCTTCCTCTTTCCCTTCCCCACTTACCTTCAGCCTCACAACATCCCCCAATTGGGGATGCCATAGTCTCACTGGCTCCAGACGGGAGCAGTTGGGACTCTTGTGAGGTATTCACTATAAAAAAAAAGGCGTAGTGTGTTCAATTCCTCGGCTGGCTTAGTCTTCCATCACAACACGTTAGTAATATTTTGTGAATGTTCAAATTTATTTTTTTGGTCAAAAATGTAGTTTAGTAGTGTCTTAACGTATAATTGGCGTATATCTAGTACGTCACAACTGTTGAATATTTGCTCTGTGTAAATCAGTCTATGTTTTTTTAATATTACCTTTCAGATCAGTTTCTGTGCGATTTCTAATAAATCGATAGCCCAGTTTGTTGCTCTTCTCCAAGCATTTATTCCATATTTTATAAATGATTGGCAAAGTAACAAGTATATTGTTTTCAATTGTTTATATAAATATATATTTCTTATGTTAACAAAAATATGTATTGTTTTGAGGAGTTTATTTGTGATTTGTTTGATGTGATCATACCCTACGATCACAGAACCCGCCAATGCTTACAATAAGTGCTCGATTCCTCAAGTTTCCACCTCATCCTCATTCGTTAAAAATACACATTGATGGAAGAAAACATCATTCCATTGAATAAAAACAACAACTCCATACTGAAGGTACTCAAGAGCAAATGCTTATTCCTTCTGAAGCGGACATTCGGGGTCGTTATTATTAATTTTCTTATAGGTATTCTTTAATAAAAGTCATTTAGATTGAATAGATAAGGCTTTATTCAATGTGATACCAGATTGACATTTTAGATGTTGCGTTGCCGGCTGTCGGTAAGAGAGAGCGAGTTCTTCAGACCGGAAACTCATACATAGATAGGACCATAAATAAACCACTCTCTAGATCGATATCTTCGGGCTTTTTGTATGGCGCCATTTTGTCACCCCCTTAACCACAGACGACCACAAATAAAACGGTCGTTTGGTCCAGACAGGTAAATATATCGTGAACCATAAATAAATCTCAAGGCCATTTAAAAAGAGTGTAACCATAAACAATATAACTACACCCAGCGAACATCGTTCATTCAATAGCCTACAAAAATTATATTTTAAAAATAAAAATATTGGAATGCAGGAAAAGGAAAATAAAAAAAAACCCACAGCTATGCACACATAAAAATACTTTTTATTTTCAAAAAGACAATGGACAGTAATACAAAACAGAGTCAGTACAACCGATGTATTGAGCATTGATTTATCATTGAAGTAGAAGATAAAACTAATACATCTAAACAAAACATGAAACAGAACAAGACACAGAAAAATAAAAAGTAACGGTCTCAACTAGGAATCGAACCCAGTCTTACTGCAACAACTTAATAGAATTTAATTTGACCTTGCACAAAAATACAAGAATATATACACAAAATACATATTCAACAAATTTAAGTGTTCATTATTATTGCCACAGCACTAGAAGTTATTCAAATTATCCTGCAAGGGTTTCATATAATTTCCACAGCTTTGTCGTCAGCAAACATCATGGAAAATGCTGGTTAAATCTGAATACTTACATGATGCAATTCTGGAGAGGTTTAAATGACCTTGTATGATGTAATCGTGGCTTTTTTTAGCAGTTTTAGCATCCTAATACGAGGTATTGTATCGCGTCGGAATACGGATAGGTCTGAAAAGGGAAATTAATTAAATTATTAGCCAATGAAGTACATTCAGAAATCGGGAACATTGTATCAAAGAACGAAAGGTTAGTACCTGTATTTTACAACGGGTTCGGGTCCTTCTTTCAATTGGTGGAGATAGACCGGATAACACACTTTAACACAACACGGCATTAATTTATCACCTTGAAGAATTCTAGCACGTAACATTATTTTTAGATGGGTGAAAGAAAATTCAAAATATTTACGTAAAAACATCAACTGACTTTTCAACTTACGAAATGGCGTCTTAGAAATTACCGTTAATTTTTATCGGAGCATAAAGCATGCTTAGCTTCTCTTTCTGTTACACAAGTCGCTATGGTAGAGAGCGAGAGATCAAACTACAATTTTTGCTCTAAGCCAATGAGATCTGAGCTTTCAGCCACAACAGCTTTGTCTATAAGAATTTGGGTATTGAATAACTCCTCCCATCAGGGTTACAAGGTCATGCGGGAGTTATACGCCCCTGGATAGGACAATACCATAGATATTGCATAGACATAGGCATAGACAATACAACACTACAATAGACAACAATAGACAATGTAACAAAAAGAATTATTATTCATTAGTACAGTACTTGAAAGCACAATCACTGATCACTACATGAATATGATAGCAATAGACACCGAAAACACTACTTCGAAACAACATAAAATATTTACAAAAAAAATAATTGACTACTCAAACTTAAAAGAAAAACTCCAAAAAATAAACTGGAATACATTATACCAAATAGATAATGTCGATGAAGCCTGGAATACATTTACAAATACGCTTACGCAAGAAATAAATAATTACACTACAATAAAACATATAAAACTTACACACAAAGCAAAAAAAATTAAACTATGGATAACACAAGGAATATTAAACTGTATTCGTAAACGAGACAAAATTCACAAACAAATTAAACAAACACCGTATGACATGGAACAACTTAATTACTATAAAAGATATAGAAACATATGCACGAAAATTATTAGAGTAGCTAAGGAGATGTACTACAAAGAAAAACTTAAAAAAGCAAACAATTACCCAAAGGAAACATGGAGAATATTAAAGGAAGTTACATACACACAAAAATACAAACAAAAAAATACTATCGAACATCTAAATATTAACTCGAAAAAAATAGATGCCAAAACAAATATAGAAATGATGGCAAACCACGCAAATAACTTTTTTGCAACTATAGGGAAAGTTTTAGCGAATCGTAAAAAACACAGCACAAACACACTAACACAAACAAACAGATCAAACATCGATACCCAACCAACACAACACAGATTTATATTAAAAATAAGTTCGGAAATGGAAATTAACAAAATAATAAATACATTAAAAAACCAGATTGCTCCTGGATTAGATGAGATAACAACGGATTGCATTAAAATAATAAAAAATGAAATATTAAAACCTATAACACACCTAATCAACCTTAGCATAACACATGCCTGCTTTCCTAATACTCTTAAAAAAGGACTGGTAATCCCTATGTATAAATCCGGAGATAAAATGGAAATAACTAACTATAGACCAATCACTTTGTTAAACTCTCTATCAAAGATTTTCGAAAGACTATTAAAAAACCAAATAATAAAATACCTGGAAGAAAACAAATTAATCTCGGACAAACAATATGGATTTAGAGAAAAAAGAAGCACAAAAGAAGCTTTAGCTAGTACAATAGATTATATACATAGCAACTTAGATCAAGGGTTTAAATGCATAGCGATATATTTAGATTTGGCTAAAGCCTTTGATTCAATATGCCACAAAACACTTTTTAAAAAATTAGAAAATATGGGTATCAAAGACAAAGAACTACAACTATTAAAAAGTTACATGAGCGACAGAACACAACAAGTCAAAATTAATAACTATACTAGCAAACCACTACCGATTACACACGGAGTTCCACAAGGAAGCATACTAGGGCCAGTTCTTTTCATAATTTACATAAATGAACTTTGCAGCATGGAAATAGATGGAGAAATAATTAGTTACGCAGACGACACAGTTTTACTATTTAAATCTAAGGACTGGAATAAGGTTTATAACATAGCGAATCTAGGAATCACGCAAGTGAAAAAATGGTTGGACTCAAATACACTCACACTAAACATATCGAAAACAAAATTCACAACGTACAGCATAACTAAAACAGGACAGCCAAAAAACAATACAAACACCATAAAAATACACGAATGCATAAACACCAACATCTGCGATTGCCCCCCTCTAGAAAAAACAGAACAAATAAAGTATCTAGGAATCGTAATTGACCATAATCTTAGATGGACACATCACATCAAACAAATCACAAATAGACTCCTCAGAACAATACACATTTTCCTAAACATAAGAAACATATATAAAATAAAACAATTGAAAACAATATATTATGCACTATGCCAATCAATAATAGAATATGGAATAATTGCTTGGGGAGGAGCAACAAACGCAGCTATCGCTCAAATAGAAATCGCACAGAAAACGATATTAAAGGTAATACTCAAAAAACATAAAATAACCGACACAGACCAAATATTTAAAAGCTGTGACGTACTTGATATACGCCAATTATATGTTAAAACACTACTAAACTACATTTTCGACCAAAAAAACAAACCCCAACAAACACAAAATATCACTAATAGACCGGTCAGACAAGCGTACAAAGAAAACATAAAAACTCCGACGGTAAACACTACCTTTGGACAAAGACACCATAAATACCACGCTATTAAAGCATTCAACAGTCTTCCACTTGAAACAAAAATTGAGGAAAATAAAAATAAATTCAAACACAAAATAAAAAAAATGGATTAAAGAACAAAAAGACAATATTACCAAAATTCTATAACATAAAAGAATAAAACATATACACGCAACACAAAAAAAGATATAAAACACGCAACACGCACAAACACATATATCATTATAAATACCGATTTACATTCTCTTTTGATATTTTTCTTTTATTTTTAATCTTTATTTTTATTTTAAATTTATCTTTATTTTAATGTTGTTTTTCTTTTATTTTTAAATGTATAAATTCTTAAATTATAAAATGGGGGCCTCAGCACGGGTAAACAACCCAGTGAGGCCAACATTACTAAATTGAAATATGAAATATTGTAAAAAAAAATGTATCAACAATAAAAAATAAAAAAAATTATTTCGGGGAGAGCAGGAGGGGAAGAATTACCATTAATGGCACACCCATTGGGCGTCTGGGATTTGGCATTCCCATTCGGGCTGCCCAAAATATTATTCAATTGTTTTTTATCAAGGTAAGGTGTATATTTTGGGTTGGATTTGACTGGCTTGAGAATGGTTTCTCTGTGAGAAGATGACGTTGAATTTAAAAAGGTGGTTGTTTGGAATGGAGCTGAGGACGATGTCATCTCTGCGAATGATTTTTTCGCAGGAGAGATTAACTTTGAGGCCTGGATGTACGAAATGTTGTCGGTAGCCATTTTATGTTTTATGTTCTTCTGTCTTGTTAATTCCGGACAGGCTAGACTGACTGCTGTATGTGCACCCGAACAGTTAATGCAAATGGGATCGTTGGAAGATTTCGGACATTGATCAAATGGGTGACCTTCTCCGCAATAGTAACAACGTGGCGGGGAGCGGCATACGGATTTCGAATGTCCGAACCGGCAGCAGTTGAAATATTGAATTGTTGGAAATTTATAAACTTCGACGGGAAGCGAGGTATAATAAATTAACACACGAGACGGTAGGGATTGTCCCTCAAATGTAACAACAACAGACTGGGAAGGTTTCCAGATCGTGTTTCCGTCAGTAGAATCCTTGTAGTTCAGTCGACGTACTTTTAATACTTTCGGTGTTCCGTGAGAATTATTCAAAGCATCAACAATTTCAGCCTCTGGGATCTCCGCGGGAATTCCTCGCACAAGACCCATTCTCGAAAGGTTAAATGTAGGGATGAACGATTTATATTTATGATTTGAGAGCTAGTCATTTTTTTTTACAAATCCATTTGCGGAAGCGGCAGTGTTAAACTCGATAGATAATTTATATCGCCCTTCCGGTTTAATTGAACCGTTAACAATACCAAGGTTATTATTTTTTGAGTCAAATACGAATTTACCAAAATCTAAAGGATGAATAAGTTTTCCCTGTTCAGTTCTCTGAACATTAACGGTAAATGGACCGGAAGCTGAAGCAGGATAAAGTAATTCAGTACTTTTTGCATTATCGCTAGTTAAAGTACTTGGTTGGATGTTACTATTGGTGTTAAGGTCGTTAGGGGTCAAGGTTTGTTGAATCGGCGGTATAGATTTAACTTTCGATGGAATGTGAAGGCTATGCGATGGTCGTCTTTTACGAGATGGGAGCGTAATAGAAACCTGGCTCGTATTAGATTCCGAATCAAAAAAATCCAATATCGACCCTGGGTCGGGAGGTCTATCTTCATCTTCCTCCATTATATAAAAAAAACTTAACTTTTAAAAATTAAACTGAAAAAATATTACGCAGTCTATTTCATTGACTGTACAAACAAAAACGGATTAGCCGTAAGCAGGAATGCAAACAAATAGGTAAACAATAAACAATATTAAATAAAATGTAACAATAATCTCTTATCTGTACGCAGCGCAGGAACGGGCGAACGGCACTAGGCAATAGTAAGGTACACACAACCACTGTTGACCGCGGGTCGAATCGGACTCCTATTTATGATTTCAATAAAAACTTAGGATTAAATGACTCTAGAAAAAATATTAACATAATTTCCAAATTGAACAATATAAAATTAAATAATAAATTAAGGAACGAATCTTGGTCCTCAATACTAAATTGCCAAAACCCAGACATGTGCGAAAACTTCTTTGAAGAAACTTTAAATGCCCATATCGCAGACTGTACAACCTTTATAAATAATCAACATAGTTCTAAATTAAGGAAAATCAAACCATGGATTACGCAAGGATTACTCATATCTATCCGGAAAAAACAAAAACTTTTCATAGATACAAAAAAAAACCCTACCAATAGCCAAGTAAAAAACGAATACAAAATATTCCGGAACAAACTCATTAAAATTATCAAAGACACAAAAGAAAAATATTACAGGGAGAAAATAATCCTCACAAAGGAAAACCCTAAAAAAACATGGAACACTATAAATGAAATAATGAATAAAAATAATAAAAATAAGTCTACAATAAATGTCATAAACAATAATGGAACTAAAATAAATGCTATCCGTGAACCAAAAATGTGCGCAAATATTTTCAACAAATTTTTCGCTACCGTCGGTCAAAAACTTGCATATAAAATTGACCAAAATTATCAACCTGATGACATACATGAAGATAAAATAACAAATAGCAATCTTTCAATTTTTAAACCGACTTCAGAAAAAAATATTGAAAACATAATACAATCACTTAAAAATGGTAGTGCTCCAGGATACGACGGTATAACTACAGAAATCTTGAAAAAATACTGCAATTTTCTAACCAAACCGATTACGCATATAATTAATGTAAGTACTAAATACGGAATATTTCCGTCTAACTACAAAAAAGCCATTATAATCCCAGTATATAAATCCGGAGATTCAAAAGAAGTAAACAATTACCGCCCAATATCCTTATTAACCAACATTGCAAAAATACACGAAAAAGTAATAAAAAAACAAATTACTGATTATACAGATAACCAAAAAAGTATTAACCCTAGTCAATACGGTTTCAGAGATAAACTTAGCACACAAGACGCAATTGCAGAATTAACTAAGCTTATTTACAAAACATTAGATAGAGGCAAAAAATGCTTAAGTATATTCATTGACCTCCGTAAAGCTTTTGATAGTGTCTCACATTCAAAATTAATTAATAAACTAAATAATATAGGAATTACTGGCAAAGCTAAAACATGGTTAAAAAGTTATCTCTATCAAAGAACTCAACAGGTTAAAGTAAACAACGAATTAAGTTAAATAGAAAATATAGATTTTGGAATTCCACAAGGAACTGTTTTGGGACCTTTACTATTTATATTATATGTAAATGAACTTTTTCAACTCCCAATCATTGGAAACATCATATCTTACGCAGATGATACAGTGGTAACTATTGAAGGAAATTCTTGGAATGAGGTCGTAGAATCAGCTAATAATGCAATAAATATCGTTAAACTATGGTTTGATGAAAACTTATTGACACTGAATGTCGAAAAAACCCATTTTATACCTTATAGCCTAACAGGGAATAACTCAAATGTAAATCTAAACATAACAATTCACGAAAGAAATTGCCTCCTTAGATTCGCACCCTGTAATTCAAACTGTATACGCATTAGTAGTAAAAAAGAAATAAAATATCTTGGAATAATTATTGATAATAACATTAAATGGAAAAGTCAAATAAATTCCACAGTAGACAGAATGAGAAAACTAATCTATATATTTTTTAGACTAAGAAATATTGTATCATTAAAAATACTAAAATATATTTATTATGCATTGGCGCACTCTGTCCTACAATATTGAATCGTGACTTGGGGGGGTGCATATAAATCATCCCTACTCCCACTGGAAACTATTCAAAAAATACTAATAAAAATCATCTTAAAAAAGCCATATTACTACCCAACTATAAATGTTTTTCAAGATTTCCCGGTTCCCCCACTTACAAAAATTTATGACAAAATTGCACTTCTACAAATACATAAAGATTTCTTTAGTAAAAATAATTTACCACAATTGAATATTAGCAAAAGAAAAATATCTGTTGGAGGACTAACCGTGCCACTAGCACGAACCACAACAGCACAACATCACTATATATTCAAGGGTGTAAAATTATTTTATAAATTACCCCTTGATATACGATCGGAAGAAAACTACGAAAAATATTAAAAAAAAAAAAATTAAATTACTCTTGTACCACCTCATAACTTTACTTATTGTTTAGAAATATGTTTTTGCCTTTTAAATTCTTTGAATCACTTATTAACTAACCTATATTTTTATTACTTTTATTGTTTTTTTTGTATTATTCCATTATTTTTTGCTTAATTTAAACAAATGTAAAAATATTTTTGCTGTCCTCTCCTAAACACAAGCAGCTGCTTTATTAGGAGAGTGATTGAAATATTGGTGAATATATTGTTAAAAAATTCTAACCTTGATTATATGTTTCAATAAAAAAATATAAAAAAAATAAAAATAAAAAATAAAAAAATAAAAAACGAAAAAATATTTTTCTTTGTACTTAAAAAAACTTGTATAATAATTTATTTTAATTGTACGTATGTAGATATTCGAATCTTATTAATTATTTATAAAAATGTTAATTGCATATGCATACATATTTGAAACTCGTGGCTAACAGGAATAATACTAATGTTGCTAGCAGACAACAAGGTAATCATTGCCAGGAATGAAAATTAGTGGTTAAAATTTCGCTAGTACCTGCTTACCAAAAATATTGCCATACTAATGAAAATAAATTACAACCGGAATATGCAAACATTTTTTTTTACGATAGGAATAGTCTTGATATTCGAGTTTCTATTTATCGAATCCTACCCCCCCCCCGGTGGAAAATTTTTTGCCCCTGTCCGTAGCTATTGCTCCCGCACTTAGAAGATTGAATTGGATGGTAATTGTTGTCTCCGGTTTTTATCACAAAACCCAATAAAATAAAACTCCGGTACCAACAAAACACTCGGAAATTTCATAAGGTATATTTACAATGATATCATTTAGCAGGCGGTCGGAATAATGTGAACCTCCACCGCGAGGTTTTCCCGTATTTTATTATTTCTTCGGTCTCTACAATTCTCGACAGTGAACGCCATCTACGAGTCACCTAATAGACTAATCTAACGTCATAAATATGTGGGCTCATACCCGTAAGTGTATGACATTAATTCAATGACATTACATTTTAGCCAGATTTTAATTTAACCCATTGGCCTCCGAATTGTTTAGCTAAAAAAGTGTCCTTCACATCCAAATTAATTTTAAACTAAAAGTTTTAAATCTGCAAATGTAACAATTTTTGTAAATGTTCTTGTGCATTGAATTAAGGTACGTAAAAAAAATTAAGTGTTTAAAAAAAACAATATGATCAAACGAGGATATAAAAATAAATTTATAATAATTTTTTTCATTTTCTTATAATTTGATTAAGAAAAGTTGTACATTAATCATACTTATTACCATATAATATAAAATGTACTTAAAACTATGAAAAAAGTGTACAACTATTTAAAACCCTTAACTATGGACGTGAAAAAAAAATCACACTCCCATGGACGTCGGGTCACACAGACCCCTTCATAAAATTCTTCTAATTTTCAAACCTGGACCAATCTGACTTTAGCAAGGAGTTTATATGTATAAAGTATTTATAAATAAAAGATCGAGTAATAAAAATAATCAACTTTTATTCATATTTTAATAATTATCTCCAAATTCAACAAACCTAGTCAGTTTTCAGTCTTAATTGACTTGAGATCATATTAAGGCTCCTTAATTATAGTAGGTATTACAAAAATCAAAACCAATAATTTTTCCTAGCTAATAAAAGAAACAGTAACAAAAATTCATAAAAAAAACTTCTGAAAGAAATAAAATAAAAATTCTCACAAGGATCAAACTTATGTAAAATTACTGGCACTCAGAACATAGAGGCTTGGAACACTGAAGACAAACTGGCTTCTTTCATGTCATTTACAAACATTACTTCACGCCTGCAATGTTCATTTGTAGGTTGGGCACCACGTTTCACAGCTGATGTAGTTGGCTCACTACTGTCCGCCATTTTGTTTTTAAATCTAGAATAAATTAAAAAAAGATTATAATACTAAAATGTAAGAAAATTATAGTAGACGGGTCACATAGGCCCCAGTATATTTGTATGGAAATTATAGTCAACGGGTCTCCCAGGCCCTGATCAAATTTTAAATGATTATTACTCACGTAATAAGTGCCGGATGACGCGACCTTCTCCCTCCTTGGTCATAACACAACTAAAACTGAAGCTACTGAGACGCGCGGGGATGGCACGCGCGAGGAAGGTGTTTATTCCGAGAAATTGAAGAAGGGGTTGGGCCTCTGAGACCCGACGTCCATAGTTAAAGGTTACATGATGCTAAATTATTAAGTTTACGGAAATTATTTACGCACCGATTTGTTTCGACAACTATGGCTGCCCAAAATGCCAACTCCGTCTTGTCCTCTTCCAAATCCTGCAACGTACTTCTTCTGACTCCTGGATTGCCGGTAAATGGAATCCGGCTGATGTTTGGAGACGATTTCCACGTCCGTTCATTAGGATTGGTAGTTTTGGGACGTTTTGCTGGAGGTATGGAAGCCGACGGGCCAACTTCACTCGTCGAAACGTTCAAAACTTCCACTGCCTCCTAAGTGGATTTTTTGTCCTCAGACTACGGATCTCAGGAATCTATATGGTCACTAAGTTATCGTCGTTCAGATTCATATAATAAATTCTCAATTTGGGTTGATGCTAGCCGCCCACCACGCGTTTTACGGACAAACTTGTCTATTTCCGAACCACCCGCCATTTTGAAAATATCAGGAAAAAACTTTACAAACGGAATCCTGCCAATACTACCAAACGAATGCTTAATTATCTACAGAGCGATTGGCATTCGAAATTTTAAACACAGTTGTCACTCATGTATCCCTTTTTAATCCTACACACATCAGACCGGCGTCGTTTGATTTTAAGACACATAGCTGTACACACGCCAGGACGGCGTCGTTTGAGGCCAATGGGTTAAAAAACTACATTTTTAAGTACATTTGTTTATTTTATTAACGCCCTTTTTGGGGCATTTAAAAAAGAAAAGTAAAAATTGTATATTTAAACGCTACATCTATATTATACATAACTAAACTGCCTCAGAAACAATTTGTTAAGGGAAAAATTGAAGATTGTTATGACGCTACGTCACAACATCCAATGATAACGGGATTTTGCATTAATAGCAGTATAATGGTCAGCATTGTCTTTGACAATCTTTGTTTATTTTTAATAATAGAAACACCGAGAGGCAAGAAGAACGAAGCTTCCTGTTTCCGGCCACTCTAGAACGGTTTCACGAGCAGGCTAAGTGAATCCGCTGGATACAGTCAACTTGTTAATTAAAATGTCATTTTAATCGGACGATTTCAAGCACAGTAGTGTGAGTGTTGAGTACTCATTATGAGTAGTGCATATTTAGAAGTGTCAAATCAATAGCACTAATGTTATATTTACGGCGAGAAGCCGATCTCGATTGAATGGCGTAAAGAAAAGCATCGGAAGATTATCGGCACCCGTCCTGGTATCCTCAAGTGATTGTTGTGCTTTTGCGTAATAAAACAAACCATCTATTTGGCGAGAATGCGTTTTGACCACTATTTACTCACATACATCGCCGCCGCGGGACGCACCGTTCATGCGACAATTAACGGGATTACGGACCATCACAACGTCGAGGGTTACCTCCACCCCGTAGCTCCTGAGATTGGATGCATCACCACGTCGAGGGTTTCATCCGTCCCACTACTCCTGGGATTGGATCCATGACAACGCCGAGGGTCCCCTCCGTTCCACATCTCCTGGGACTGGATCCACCACAACGTAGAGGGCTGCTGCCAACCCTCGGATCTCTCCGACGCTCAACACCGAACGCAGTGTTATTAGATAGATAGGATTAGTTATGAGTTTTATCGACCAGGGTCAATCCTTTGGGTGAGTCTTCTTATATATCTATTAAACCGATTTATAATGTCAGACTATAATTTGAAATATAATAACCTTACATGTTTCTATAACATCTATTATTTACCTTGACGCCCTGTGATGTCCTAAAAGACTGTATACAGGTTAATAATGTCACGGCCCACGAGGTATCTTTAATCTGCTCTATCAATTGAATCTTACAGCGAACAGCGACAGGACTCGTCAAGTGTTGTCTGGCGCCCTTTTTGAAATCAAAGTTGTTCGTTATATGATGTGAAACTATTAAATATGAACTATTTAGTTCATACCCACTTTTGCCGTAACAAGATGTCCACTGATTCGGTACAACTATTTATCTACATGAGTTTGGGCAATGAGGAATACATATGGTAGTTTTTAAAATTTCCGCACTGAAATAAACCCCGAATTCTAGTATTACATAGAGGAATCCGAAAACTTATCAATGCAAGCAATTCTGCACTATCAAATACACGATTAAGGGCGGCTTGCACCATATAAATAAGTTAAATTTGGTTTAAATATAATTTTAAACACATTATTTGATGTTGACTTGGCGTATTGCACCACAAAATTTAAGTCCTTAAATGCGTTTAAAGAATTGTCAAAGTTAAATACCCAAAAGTGGCTGCTTAAACGAGATAAACGTGTTTAGCCCTACTCATAAAGCAGTAATATATTTTTTTTAGTTTATCCCTTAGATTTCTGATTGTGGTTAAAATCTATCTCATTTTAATTTGTATTCACAATGAACATTTGGTTTTGTATTCTCACGATGATGAAGAAATTATATTATAAAAATTATAAATAAATTATACTTATTCAAATAAAAGTAGACCGTTTATAGTCAGAGAAGGAAACACAAGAACAAATTTATTTGAAACACCCAGTGCCAAGAAGTTTCAAAGAAGATTTCGTCTCAGTAAAGAAACGACATCATTATCAGTGCAAGAAATTGAACCTCAGTTAAAATTCAACATCAATAAAAACATTAGCGAGGTGCTCGTAACTTGGAGCTAACACTCCTTATCGAGGAGTACTTTGCAAGGTTGTAAACTTCTCATCATACCTACAGCATTCTTATAATACTTTAAAACAATATAATATGTAAAAGAAATAAAAAAAAAAAATTACTCGGATAATTGTTTTATTTTTTATTCCACAACAGAAGCTCTTTTTGTCTTATTTCATCATTATGTCTATTTGCTTTAACCTTCTCTTCATAAAATAAATGAACACACTAACCACGCACAAATCACAAAATACTTTGACACTTCAAATAAAATGAAACATCGTAGCTGTTTATCGACTTGTTAATTGTGGTAACCTACGTGGGCAAGTGTAAACACCGACAAGAACGCTGCGCCGCGTTACGTTGCGTGGCGCAGGCTAAGTGTGATTCTGCTGATGTAATAATATTTGTCTATGACTTTATTATTGTCTTTGTAAAACTAACCTAATTTGTTGACTCATCCTTTTGTCATCGCCAGTCATATCACCCGGTTTTTACTCTCTAATTCTACATTTTATCCCCTACACAGTTTAACCCACGAAGTTTAATTTATATTCCCATACTTGTGATATTTATAAGTGAGTTCTAATGCTTTTAATAATTACTCTAATCATTTCGGTAGTGGCCCTTATCGGTACACCTAAGTTAGGAAATCTATTGGCGTTTTGTTTGCGTAACGTTCAAACTGTCAATTAGACGTCTGCTTATTTAAATAAAGTGTTTGGAAAATATTTTAATTTTTAGTTACAAATATTTTATTAAAAGCGGATTAGCGGACTTAACAAAAGGTTCACCCGCTTAACTCTACATATAGTTATATTAACTTATCAGACGATTAACGACAAATCTTTCAACAGATTTCAAATGTCAATTTCAAGGTCAAGATAGTCACAATATGTATATCCCTATTTCCAAATATGAGTATCGCATAAGATATCATTGTTTTGACAGAATATTTCAACCAAAAAATATTAAGCTCATTCAAAAGAGGGTTCCGTTACAACTATGTTCTGTTTCAGGTACATATATATATATTTGTTTGGGCTTGTACCAATTACCAAACCCTACCACAGCAGTGCCATGGATCTAGAAAACCAAGAAACTGTTTCCGTCAAGACGGAACCAGGGCCCCAGGAAGGAGGCGGATGTGTAATGCCGAACACGTTTATGGATTTCGACCTCCCAGATGTAAAGAAGGAATGTTTGCAATATGCGGAGAGTACTCAGACAGCCAGTTAGTTGCATTACATACGTAAAATAAATTATATATATATATTTTTTTTTTTATATTTACTCCACACAGGAGGCCCTGAAGAAAATAATTTCCCTCAGGGCCTATGTCATCTTTGGGGATGCTGTGTGGAGGGTCTTTTTGTGGAGAGGAAGGAGTGAACATGGGTCTTGAAGAGTCCCATGTTGTAGGAGGGAGGAAACACAGAGGCCGGCAGTTCGTTCCACAGCCGAGCTGTTGAACTTAAGAACGAGTCGTAGAAGCGACCCGTTCTCATGTGACAAGTGTCAACTGTGTACAAATGTTGGGCGCGCGTTTGGCGTGTATCCCGACTACGCACCGGTGCCGAAGGGATCAATGACGCTAGTTCTTCAGAGCATCTTCCATTGTAATACCGATAGAACAAGGACAGCATACCTACCTGACGCCTGTGCTCTAAAGATTGCAGTCCGTTTGTTAAGATTGGGGAATCTATCAAACGGACCGCCCGTTTCTGCACAGAGTCAAGGGTTTTTTTCAGGTATTTTGGGGCTCCAGACCAGAAATGGCTGCCAAATTCGACAGTAGGGCGCACTTGCGATTTGTACAGGGTCAGCAGTTGTGTACTATTAAAGTATCTGCGGGCCCTGTACAGTACGCCCAGCTTCTGAGAGGCCAACTTTACTCTAGCTTCGATGGAGCCCCCGTACCTGAGCTGGTCACTTATAGTTACACCAAGCATATCAATGGAAGGCCTGTTCGGAAGATTGCTTCCGTTGAAGGAGACTAGATTATCATTTGGATCCCTTTTAGACGTAATCAGACAGGATTGGGTCTTTGAAACATTAAATTCGACGAGATTATTTTTACCCCAGGAGGAAATACTCTCGAGATAACCGTCCATTCTCTGCTTCAAAGCCCTCCGAGCCGTTGGAGTTTGTGTGCCCTTTGGGGGCTTGTCAAACAAAAAGCTATCATGAACTGTACTGTCATCCGCGTAACAATGAATCGGTGCACATGTCAAAAGGTCATTGATGTGCAACAAAAACAAAGTTGGAGACAGAACCGATCCCTGTGGGACGCCAGCATTTATGGAGTGCGAGGAAGAGGTGAAACCGTCAGCAACCGCCTGAATCGACCTATCCCTTAAAAAGTCAGCAATCCACGTACACAGGGATGCGGGAAGTCCGTAAGAATGCAATTTGTTGACAAGTCCTCGGTGCCAGACCCGGTCAAAGGCCTTGGATATGTCTAGTGCGACCGTTTGGGTCTCACCGTGACGTTCCAGGCACCGCCCCCAAACATGCGTCACATACGCGAGAAGATCACCGCACGAGCGGTTCCGCCGGAATCCGTATTGACGGTCGTTGATAATTTTGTTCTTCTCGAGGTATGTGAGCAGTTTGTCGTTGATCACACGTTCCATCACTTTGGACAGAACTGATGTGATCGCTATGGGGCGGTAGTTGGCCGGGTTGGAGCGGTCACCTTTCTTGGGAATAGGGTGAATTACCGCTTTTTTCCAACCAGAGGGCACAGTGCCACACTTCAGGGACATTTTGAAGAGCTTTGTCAAAACTGGAACTATTTCCGCAGCACACCTCTGCAATACCAGGGCAGGTATTCCATCAGGTCCACTAGCTTTGTTAACATCGAGCCCCCGTATGACGTGGAGTACATCCCGATGCCGGATCCTCAGCTTTTTCATATAGAAGCCGCAGTGAGGAACCGACGGCGGAACAGCACCCCCGTCGTCGAGGGTCGAGTTTTCCGCAAACATTTTCCCTTAAAGGTTTGCCTTTTCGGTGGCGGTGTTTGCTAGTGAGCCGTCAGGTCTGGTAAGAGGTGGCAAACTGGGTTTGCAAAAATTTCGACCTATTGAGCCCGCAAGCGACCAGAATGCTCTGCTGCCATGCGGGCAGGCAGCCAGCTTTTTGCTGATCTGCAGGTCGTGTTCGAATTTTGACCTATTGATGATTCTCTTGCATTCCTTTGCCGATTTGTTGTATGCTGATCTGCTTTCGGGCGTTCGAGATGTGTTGTAGGCTCGGTAAGCCGCGTTTTTTCGTCGAACTGCTTCGGAGCATTGTCGACTGAACCACGGCTTTGAGCCCACACCAGTTTCTTTAGTAGTCGATTGTATGAAGCCATCCATCGCCGAATTGATGACTTCACCAATCTCCTGGGCACATCTTGAAGGGTCCGAAGTCCGAAAACAAACAGCTGACCACGGAAAAGCATTGAAATGGGCCCGCATACCGAACCAATCTGCTGACCTATAGTGCCACACTTTTCTCCTCAGCCTCTCATTGGTTGGTCTGAGGCTAACGGGGATTGATGTCGTCACTAGGCAGTGGTCAGATGATCCCAGAGGCGCTGTGACGTCAATCTTATAACCGTGTGGCACAGTAGTTAAGAATAGGTCTAACAGATTGGAGCGGTGAGTCTGGACATCAGGAACCCTTGTAGGCTCCTGAACCAATTGCTCTAATCCGTAGCAAATGGCAAAGGATTCCGCCTGTCGGCCAGCCGAGTCCGTTGGGCCTGAGAACTTCAACCATGGTTCGTTATGAACATTGAAGTCCCCCAGAACAACAAACTCGGCCGAAGGGTAGCGGGGCAAGAGATCATCAATAGTATCGATCAAATGTTTGAAGAGTTCGGAAGTGTCTGATTCGCTATGGTTCGGTGAGCGGTATAGATATGCGTAGAATCTTGCCGTACTGGCAAGATTGACGCGCACCCACATTACGTCAAATCTGGAGTTTTCCAGACTCAATAGTCGTACACAGTACGTCAGTCAGCTCGACTATAGAGGCAGACTCCTCCTTAGAGTCGGAATTTGCTTGCGAGGGTAAAGCCCGGGCAGTCCAGATAGGAGGAGTCTGGCGGCTCGGCTATCTGAGTTTCGGATAGGAAAAGAAGGTTGGGACGTTGGGACAAAAGATGATGATGGACGGAATTTAAATTAGTGTGCAGACCGCGAATGTTGGCAAAATTTACCAACAGTTTTGGCCCGCACCGGGGACGCCTGCTACTCGCCGCTGTAACGATGTTAAAATTGTTGTGTTGTATGTTCATGAATTTTAAGTTTTTATGTAAGGGTAGGAGGTAAAAGGAAAGGTCTGGAAAGGAAAGGTATGAGGGGTGGGTAGGAATCTGGGGTTCAGGCTGTCCAGGAGTGATGAGCGTTTGGTTCCAGCCCACCCACTGCGGTGCTAGGCGATAGGCTGGGAGAGTCCGGCTGGAGAGGGCATCCAATGCGCCCCAAACGCTGCTGCTGGGTCCCCTCCGGTCACGACCCGGCACAACAGCAGTGGCGGGGTTTTTTCACTCGCTGATGGGGCAGCCCACCCTTAGTCGTGAGCCTGAGGGTCGGGCCCCTGTACTATCGAGCGGCCCGGACAGCGGTAACCGGTTGTAAAGGGTCTCCCTCAACCAGCATCTCCCAACCGGCCCGCCACGCAGGAGGTGGGCCGACGATCCCGCCACCAAGACCTGGGCAAACCTTAACCCATGAACCCGGGCACCCCTGCTAAGTCACCAAACGTAGCGAACCACTTGGGGTGACCTGTGGCAGAGGTGTTGGTCATCCAATAAATGGTTCCCAGGGCGGCGGTACCCATTCCCGCCTACCAAATTGAAAAGTTATTAATCCAAGTCCATTTTGGATTGCCATGGCGACAGAACATAATATGCTTGTTCACGCGGTCCTCTTGATCGTGAGATATCATGAAGCCATCAAAAAAAATTTGCTTGCGTCCGCTGGAATTTTATCCCGGGACCTCCAGATTACTAGTCGAGAGCCATACCCTACAATCACAGAAGCCTCTAATGCTCACAATAAGTGCTTGATTCATCAAGTTGTTCACTTTATCGTTAAAAATACAAATTGATGGAAGAAAACATAATTTCGTTGACTTAAAATGACTCCACACTGAAGGTGCTTAAGAACAAATACCTTTTCCTTCCTGAAGCGGACATCCGGGTCATTCTTATTAATTCTCTTCAATTAACCTTGAACTCTCTTCTCCTAATTCTCACTTCTGTAGGGTTAATCAACGATTTTTTTTATCGAAAATATTTTATATAATTTTTTTTTGTTTAACATCAATTGTCAATTATTTTTATAAGCAATAATTATTTGCCTGTAACACTTATCCATATTGAAAAATCTCCTGATAAAAGATACATGACGCCAACGGGACTTGAACCCGTGTCCTTTCGACTTCCGGTAGACAGCTCTGACCACTGAGCTATGGCGGCTTATTTGAAAGCACACGGTTCAAGTCCCGTTGGCGTCATGTATCTTTTATCAGGAGATTTTTCAATGTGGATGAGTGTTTCAAGCTAATAAATATTGCTTATAAAAATAATTGTTACCCTTTGTGCTATGCATAAAAAATCTTGTCTTAAACATTAGTTTACCAAAAAAATAATAATCAATTGTCGATGTACGAACATGTTTTTTTATAGCTTGCATTAATGAGGAGACTATAACGGTCAAGGCGGAACTCGTACGCCGAGAAGATAATGATGGGGGTTTCTCTTGTATGGAAATCGATATAGACCTGCAGGATGTAAAAAAGGAATGCTTAGAACGCTTTGAAAGAATTGACCAGTCCGGTACAAATAATTTATTTTTGTTTATAATTTCTGCCTTCTTATTTTTTTATAAATTTTTATCAATTTTCTGTGCTTTCTTATCAATAGTATTGATATTAAGTCGTACTGAGCCTTTATAATCGTATTTCTTTATTTTTTTCTACAGATCTGAAGACGCATCCTATGGAAAAACAATTATTTTGTCCTCATTGCACCTATTCCAATTTCCATAAGTCGAATATCAAAAGGCACTTAAGCACCCATACAGGAAAAAAACATTTTCAATGTTCCGAATGCAACTATGCATGTTCTCAAAAAAGCTATCTGACAAAACACACGCTGACTCACAGTGGAGGAAAACCTTTTTTATGTTCTGAGTGCAACTACTCATCTTCTCAAAAAAGCCATCTTAAGAGGCACATGCTGACTCACAGTGGAGAAAAACCTTTTTCATGTTCTGAGTGTAATTATTCGTGTTCTCAAAGAGGCACTCTGAAGAACCACATGCTGACTCACAGTGGAGAAAAACCTTTTTCATGTTCTGAGTGCAATTATTCATGTTCTCAAAGGGGCACTCTGAAGAACCACATGCTGACTCACAGTGGAGAAAAAGCTTTTTCATGTGCTGAGTGCAACTATTCATTTTCTAGAAAAAGCCATCTAATGAGGCACATGCTGACTCACAGTGGAGAAAAACCTTTTTCATGTTCTGAGTGCAATTATGCATGTTCTCAAAGGGGTTATATGACGATACACATGCTGACTCACAGTGGAGAAAAACCTTTTTCATGTTCTGAGTGCAATTATTCATGTTCTCGAAGGGGTGATCTGACGAGTCACATGCTGACTCACAGTGGAGAAAAACCTTTTTCATGTTCTGAGTGCTATTATTCATGTTCTCGAAGGGGAAATCTGACGAAACACATGCTGACTCACAGTGGAGAAAAACCTTTTTCATGTTCTGAGTGCAATTATTTATGTTCTCGAAGGGGCAATCTAACGGAACACATGCTGACTCACAGTGGAGAAAAACCTTTTTCATGTGCTGAGTGCAACTATTCATATTCTAGAAAAAGCCATCTAACGAGGCACATGCTGACTCACAGTGGAGAAAAACCTTTTTCATGTTCTGAGTGCAATTATGCATGTTCTCAAAGGGGCTGTATGACGATACACATGCTGACTCACAGTGGAGAAAAACCTTTTTCATGTTCTGAGTGCAATTATTCATGTTCTCGAAGGGGCGATCTGACGAGTCACATGCTGACTCACAGTGGAGAAAAACCTTTTTCATGTTCTGAGTGCAATTATTCATGTTCTCGAAGGGGCGATCTAACGAGTCACAAGCTGACTCACAGTGGAGAAAAACCTTTTTCATGTTCTGAGTGCAATTATTCATGTTATCGAAGGGGAAATCTGAGGAAACACATGCTGACTCATAGTGGAGAAAAACCTTTTTCATGTTCTGAGTGCAATTATTTATGTTCTCGAAGGGGCAATCTGACGAAACACATGCTGACTCACAGTGGAGAAAAAGCTTTTTCATGTGCTGAGTGCAACTATTCATATTCTAGAAAAAGCCATCTTACGAGGCACATGCTGACTCACAGTGGAGAAAAAGCTTTTTCATGTGCTGAGTGCAACTATTCATTTTCTAGAAAAAGCCATCTAATGAGGCACATGCTGACTCACAGTGGAGAAAAACCTTTTTCATGTTCTGAGTGCTATTATTCATGTTCTCGAAGGAGAAATCTGACGAAACACATGCTGACTCACAGTGGAGGAAAACCTTTTTTATGTTCTGAGTGCAACTACTCATCTTCTCAAAAAAGCCATCTTAAGAGGCACATGCTGACTCACAGTGGAGAAAAACCTTTTTCATGTTCTGAGTGTAATTTTTCATGTTCTCAAAGGGGCACTCTGAAGAACCACATGCTGACTCACAGTGGAGAAAAACCTTTTTCATGTTCTGAGTGCAATTATTTATGTTCTCGAAGGGGCAATCTGACGAAACACATGCTGACTCACAGTGGAGAAAAAGCTTTTTCATGTGCTGAGTGCAACTATTCATATTCTAGAAAAAGCCATCTTACGAGGCACATGCTGACTCACAGTGGAGACAAAGCTTTTTCATGTTCTGAGTGCAATTATTTATGTTCTCAAAGGGGCTTTATGACGATACACATGCTGACTCACAGTGGAGAAAAACCTTTTTCATGTTCTGAGTGCTATTATTCATGGTCTCGAAGGGGCGATCTGACGAGTCACATGCTGACTCACAGTGGAGAAAAACCTTTTTCATGTTCTGAGTGCAATTATTCATGTTTTCGAAGGGGAAATCTGACGAAACACATGCTGACTCACAGTGGAGAAAAACCTTTTTCATGTTATAAGTGCAATTATTTATGTTTTCAAAAAGGCTATATGACGAAACACATGCTGACTCACAGTGGAGAAAAACCTTTTTCATGTTCCGAGTGCAATTATTCATGTTCTCAAAAAGGCAATCTGATAAGACACATGCTGACTCACAGTGAAAGAAAACTTTTGTCATGTTACGAGTGAAACTAATAATTATCTTTTCTGACGAGTTACATGATGACTCACAGTTAAAAGTTTACGGAAAACATTTTTAATTTAAATATTCAACTACATTGCTTTTCATCAACTTCTTTATGAAATGCAAGGTTATGGTGCACACCAAAAATTTATAATCGTTAGTAAAGCTAAGGTTAAAAAGCTTTGTTTAATTATATAGTTTGGAAGCAGATCTGACTCTCACACAGCTCGTGCATCTGCGAACGTTCAAAGTGTATCTCAAAAAGAAAAAATGAAAATGCGGCAAACAAGAACGAAACGATGGATGTGTTGAAGATCGATAATGCCGGCCAATTGGCCGCGCTTAATTAAAAATGTACTAAATGACCTACATTTCGCAAAAAAGATACTTTATATCAAGTACCAGCTATTCTGGTTTAATAACCTGGTTTAGAAAAAAATTAAACTTTACTACTCCGCAAGCAATTAGCTGTCTCTCGGAGTGAACTCGGGACGGGGATTTAAATGATCTTACAAACAAATATACACATTCATCATCAAAGTCTTGCTAACGACAGCGGATACACTGTAACCGATGGTACTGAAAACTGAAACTTACCCATTATTCTCGCTTTAATTTTTTAATTATTATCGTTTTTAAAAACATCTTCTGAAAGTAACGCAAAATGGGCGAATGATTATTAAAACTTTTTATGTGATATTTGGAACCCTTTTTTCTTCATATACCTTCTAGCCACTTGAGTATTTCCAAATATTATTGTGACAATAATAATACTCCATCGGTGTTAGAAATTATACAAAAAAACTCTAATTATTATTCCTCGTACCTACCTTTATTTGTAACTCCTATGATAGCCAGTTATTAATAATAAAATTTCTTTTAAATGTACATATTTTAATTCGATTGTATAAACATTATAATTAACACTGTAAAATAGAAGTAGGCCGAGTGGCCCAGTTGTAGCATTGTGAACCATGTCATTTTACTAACATCATTATTAGTTCACATTTTCTTAGTAAATATAAATTTTTATTTGTTTATTTACATGTATTTTTATAACAATCATATTTCCTTAAATCATTATTATGTATTATTTTATTTATTTGTGTTTTAATCCAGCCGGACTGGTAGGATAGTGCAATCCCAGTCTGCCATATTACATGAAATAAAACAGGGAAAGAATAAAATAAAGTTTAAAAAAATATATATATAAACATGGAAATAAGATAAAACAAAGAGAAAAAAAAATATTAGGCAGGTACCTAAATATAAAATTAAAATATAAATCAAAAATAAAATAGTCATAAAAATACAATAAAAAACAATTAGACTAAGTTTAATTAAGCCGTCCATCAGGGAGGTCGCCGCATCATCTGCATCCATCGCTCATTGACTGGGGAACTGAGCCACTCGGATGCAGCAGATGTTGGTTGAGTCCTACCCCAGAAGCTGGCTAGTCGGTGGCGAAGTAAAGCGGGGAATGCGTGCACCCTCCCTTCAGTAAACATTGTGGAGGCTCTGCAGAACCTCGCTAGTTGCATGAGCTGCCTGTATGCATTATTGTAGCACACCCTCAGCTTGTCCCATTTCGCTGCTGGGTATTGTGTCCACAGCTCAGATGTGTCATCACAGTGCAGTGCAGAATGCCTTGAAAAGTAATTTTCTGACATCATCGCTACAGTGGTAAAACCGCCTTGAGAGCATTCCGGACCGAATATTGATTGCGCTTCTTTGTCGTTCCATGTCTTCTATATCCTTTATATCCTCGGTTAGCATATGTCCCAGATATTTAACTTGCGAGGCTACAAGTAGTTCTTTTCCGTCTAAACAGATAGGAGGAATATTTATTGGCTCCTTGTTGTATTTAAAAACCACGATTACTGACTTTTTGCATTGTACAGCAGGTTATGTGAGATTGCATACTCTTCGCATATTTGCACAAGTCGTCTCATCGCTTTAATCGAAGGCATCATAGCATCCGCGTAATTAATATTGTTACTGCCTTGACCGCAGATATGACAACCAATTCGTGTATTTTCGTAGTTCTTGTAAGAGGTCATTAATGTACACATTAAATAGAATAGGAGACATTCTACCCCCTTGCCTTACTCCGCTTTTTAGGAATAAGTGTCTTGAAGAAGCTCCTGCCCATTGAACATGTCCGTACCAAATAGCCAACATATTAACCACTGCTGCTGGGACATCTCGTTTTATGAGTTTTTCCCATAATAATTTATGAGAAACACGGTCAAAGGCCTTGCTTAGGTCGAAAAAGCACCCATAAACTATGGTTTTCCTTTTTTTGTAGTATTCTATTGTTTGTTTCTCTGTGGAGTCAAGAACTGGCAATTAACTCCAAATAATATTTTTAGATGGAAACACTGTTTTAGGGATTGCCACCCGAAAACAGAGCTCTCACCAGTTCGGTCAACGGTCGCCATTCCTGTTTTTCAAGCCCGACTTGGCAGTTGACATTTCTCGGCTCCTATAAAATCCTTCTGATATTAATTTTGTGTCATAGTGTAACGTATTTTTATTAAACTTTAATTATTAAACTACATCTTTTTACTTTACCACAATCTACACAACACACATTAAATGGTCGGCGCTGTAAAGGTAAGTTATAGCCCCCACAACTCCACAGATGGCCATATCGGTTGATGAGGCGCTTTTGAAGCCGAATTGGTTATCTAGGGTAAATAGCTTGTCTTTTACTAGCGTAAATAGAATTTTTTCAAATAGTCTTGAGATCATATATCAATGAACTAAAATTATGGTTTGATGAAAACCTGTTGACTTTAAATTCTAAAAAAACTTATTATTTACCATTTTTCATTAAAAAACAAGAAACAACTAAAGAAATGAACATAATTATCCACTCCGTGAAAAATACAGAAAACCACAAATGTAATATGTTATGCACAAACATAGAAAGCAAGACCGATATTAAGTACCTAGGCATAACAATAGACCAGCGTTTAAAATGGTCCCCACATATAAATATTCTGAACAACAGAATAAGGAAACTAACATATATATTTAGATGTTTGAGAAATATTTTAAACGAAAAATTACTTAGAACCACATGTCAATCAATTATACAATACGGCATTATAGGCTGGGGCGGTACATATAAAAATCACACTCAAACAATTTACATATCACAAAAACTAATAATAAAAACCATATTAAAAAAACCTATTCATATTCGTCCGAACTTTTATTCAAACAATTTAAGGTCAGAAAATTAAGTGCATTATACTTCTACCATGCAACATTACAAATTTATAAAAACTATATTCAAAATAAAATTGCACCCTTTAAAAATAACAGAAATCTCAGACAAACGTCCATACTTCCTACTCCTAAATGTAAAAAAAAACAATAGGACAGCTCAACCATGAATATCGCGGAGTTAAATTTTTTAACTCACTACCAGAAAAAATTAGAAACATGAATGCAAATAAAAACGAATTCAAAAGCCACCTTAAAAAGTATTCCGAACAGTTGGACTGAATCGTACCAAATATAAATGATCTGACCATGTCGCATTGGTTGTGATGTTCACATTCCTCACTGCACTGCTCAACCCCTGTGTCATAATACAGTGATCAAGCCGGTGGTTCCATGAGCATCGCTTACGTAAGTGAAAGTATCAGAACTTAGATGCACCATATCAGTGTATGTATAGTTATTATCAGTACAAAATTGTGCAAGTTCACGTCCAAAAAGAGACCTCGGATCTGCATTAAAATCTCCCATAATAATTGAGTTGGAACTGTTTTGTTCCTCAATAATGGCGTTCATTTTTCCCAAACAGTTTAAGAATTCCGGTAAGTTTTCGGCTGAATTGGTTGGCATATAAACTGTGACTATAAGGAGAGTTCCATTGACTGACTCTATTTCAATAGCCGCGATTCAAGGTTCTCTACAATCAATAAGATTAGTTTTAATTGTATTGCGCCATAAGATACCAACGCCTCCGTAGGGGCGGCCAATTAATGGACCGTCAGAGAGGTTAACAGCGGATGTCCCATGGCTGAAGAATTCCGGGTGTATTGACGACAGATATCCTAAGTCTGTAGGTAACAGCCAGGTTTCCTGCAATACAATGACGTCATTACAAGTACATAGTTCTTTTATGAAGTGCTCTGTTCGACGAATTGATCTACAATTGAATGATACAATTTTCAGAAGCTTGGTATTTGTAATATCAATTAATTTTTAATATTATTTTGCATCATTTATTTGCGTTTTCGGCATTCGGAAAATGTATTTTCTCACAACCGAGAATTTTGGCCAGATACTCGCATCCATAAGTTTTTCGTATGCTGACTCGGTGGTCCCAACTGAAAAATTCACATTCACTTGGTCTAGATTTTCTATCCGGAGTTTTTAAAACTTCCACTAAGCTTCTTATTTAACCTTTCCCTAGAAACTGGTGTATTTCCTGATTTGTAGAAAATATCAAAAATTTACCGATTTATAAAAGCGACATAAAGATTTCTGTGGAAAATTACAGACCGGTAGCAATACTATCTGCACCGGCTAAATTGTTCGAATCGATTCTTTATATATTCACACTACCACAAGTTGAACCGTTTCTAATTTCTGAACAGCATGGATTTAGAAAAGGTCGATCGACAGAAACAAACCTATTGGTGTTTACGAATTTCGTATCTAAATCATTAGACAAAGGCCATCAAGTAGATTGTTCATACAATGATTTTTCAAAGGCCTTCGACACTGTAAATCACGACGTTTTACTCAATAAACTGGCTACAATAGGATTCTCCATAAGACTACTTACTTTTTTTGCTAGCTATCTTGCAGACAGGAAACAGTGTGTGTCTTAAAACTCGGTCATCATGGATAGCATTCATTTCTATGTTCCCGATGGTTATCTACGTCACCGACAACATAGACTATTTTATCTCCCGGCCTGCAGAACTAACTTGCCAATGGTCATGCCTGTGGGGAGAGCAATCTTGCTGTTGAACAGAATCAATTCGGATATCGACATGTTTTGCATCAATGAAGCTTCCTTTAAAAGGCAAGCTCTATTATCACTAATATAGTTGATATACACACTGTTACTATAAATCTAAGGATTCTTAGTATAAAAATATTTAAAAAACACATTGTAATTAACAATTTTATAATGTTTTTGAAAGGAATAAACAAATTGAATTGAATTGAAAACGCTCGATACTCGCCAGATTTAGTTTTTAACTACTGCATCAATACCGCTTGTCTTAAGAAAAGAGATCACACTTTCACAAGTAGTGTTTTTCTCAAGTCTTGTGACGAGAGCATATTTCGTTATCTGCAGGCCTTTGATTTCTGCATTTTCGTTGCTGCCCAAAATCATGTTTTTCTTTTTTATGAAAGTTGTGTTTTTTTGTAGGTGTTTTCCTTACGGATTTCCATCCATGCCCATTGTGATTTTCGTTTTAACTTGAAGGGTTGTCGTTAACGACATCTGCAAACGATTTCGGGCGATCAATTAGTTTTTCGGCCTGAAGTGGGTAATCTTGTTTTGGCCTTGTCTCCATAGATGGCGTTCACATAATTGCATCTTCCAAAGGTTTGGCCTTGATATGAAGCTTCGGTAGTTCATTAGTAGATGGCACTGCACTGTTTGTGTTTACTTTCGTTAGTTTATTGACAGTAGATTTGAGATTATTTATCTCCGAAGTTAATAAATTTATTTATTTATTTATGTCTATTCTTGGATACACGTTTAACAAATTATTACAGTGGTTTATATTGCAGTACAGAGAAAAAAGTACAGAAAAAAGGTATAAAAAATGAAGAACATATGAAGAACATAGGTTGATTTAGGTAAAACTGTGTGTGTGTGATATTATATGTAACGTGAGCACCTCACTAGGAGAACCTGTGCTGAGGTGTTAACGTGTTTGTGATTAAGGGTGACTGGTATTTATGTGTTATGGTAGAAAGTTAATATTATTTTTTTTTTCACAGACATATATATTGAAACATGAAAGCACACTTTTATATGTGAGTGTATGTATTTGTGGATAATTCATGAAGAACGTGTATAATATTTAATTTTACTTACTATATTTTGGTTATGTTTGGTTTGGAATTATAATCTTTTGAATAAAGTGAATATCTTGATTTTTTATCCAGGCTACGATATGTTTTTTGAAAAAGTTTGTAGATGTGTTTTTAGTCAGTAATTGTTTCAAAGTAATGGGCATACTGTTGAAAAGTTTGGTTGCGTAGTATTGAAAGTGTCTTTGTCCGTGTGTGGTGTGTGTTATCGGAATGTTCAGTGTTTTATTTGTTGAGGACCTGGTTTTTATTATAGCTTTTGCTTGATTTGTAATATGAAGATTATTATGGATGAGGTGTAGGAGAGCAGTTTTGGCGTAAAGTTGTCTTATTGACATGACGTCTAGTGTTTTGAAGATTTTGGTTGAGTCTGTGTAGAATGGTACTTGCAGTATGAGTTTTATTATTGCCTTTTGAACTTTTTCAATTGGGTCAATTGTTGTGTTTGTATCGCTTCCCCAAGCTAATATTCCATAAGTGGCAATGGATTGACACAGTGCAAAATATATTGATCTGAGTATTGTTAGTGGGAAAATGTTTTTAATGGATTTTATTAGGTGCAAGACTCGTTTTAGTTTATTGGTAATAAAAGAAATGTGTTCAGTCCATTGTAAGTATGTATCAATAATAACTCCTAGGTACTTTATTTGTTTTACACTTTCGATGTGTTCGCATTGGCAATTGGATGATGTTTGCTTACATTCATGCAAAAACAAGTCCAAGTTAGAAGGAGGTTGACCTCTTTGTGTAATACTATGTTTGATATATTTTGTTTTGACTGTATTAACGGTAAGAGTATTTCTGTTTAGCCATTTTATGACAATTGACAAACTTTTTTCAGCTGTTACGAATAAATCTTTCCATGTGGCTGCTTGACACAGAAGAACTGTATCATCAGCGAAGGTCACGATTTTACCATCAATTTCAATGTCACATAATGTATATGAGGAATATTAGTGGGCCAAGGACACTCCCCTGTGGGATTCCGTACGTGATTAAAAGTGGTTCACTTGTCTTGTTGTCAATTTTAACTCTTTGTGTTCTGTCAGGCATGAAACTTTTAATTAATTCAAATTCTACTCCATTAATGCCAATGTTTTTTAGCTTCTTGAAAAGTTTTTTGTGCGAAATTGTATCGAAGGCTTTAGATAAGTCCAAATAGATTGAAATAACTTTTTTTTGCATCTAAATTATGTGTAATAAAATCGGTTACAGCGGCAATTGCGTTTTCTGTGTTCCTATTTTTTCTAAAGCCATGTTGGTTAACTGAGAGTATTTGCATGTTTTCCAGATAATGTTGCAGCTGTTCTTTTATTGCTTTTTCAAGAATTTTTGACAACGTGTTTAATAGTGTAATGGGTCTAAAGTTGGTTACATTATTTTTAGGTCCTGATTTATGAATAGGAATAACCAGACCTTTTTTTAGGATGCTCGGAAAAATTCCTTCTTTCAGGCTAAGATTAATAACGTATGTTAGTGGAGTAAGTAGTTGTTGGCTTAGTGTAATTATTGTTTTAGAGTCTATTCCGTCGGGACCTGATGTTGTGTTATTCTTTAGGGAATGTATTAATTTGTTGGTGTCTTCCCGAGTTACTCTATGTAATTTGAATAGTCTATCACTATTTTTGTGAGTGCACTGAGTCGGAATTTTTTGAGGTTCTTGATTATCGTTACTAGACGACTTTTGTTTTATATTTTCGGCTAGGCTAGCTCCTATATTTGTGTAATGTCTGTTTATGTAATTAAGGATAAGTGTAGGATTTTTGTTGAAGTCGACTTCTTCGTCGTTGATAAGTATTTTTTTTATTTCATCATCTTTGTTTTTTTGTGTATTTGTACTTTCCCTCAGAATAGACCAAACGCTTTTCGGGTCAAAGTTAGCAGTTATCAGTTTGTTTCTGTAATATAATTCTTTAGCTTTTCGTATGATTAGAGAGCAAGTATTTCTGTACCTTTTATAGAAAGAGTTCAGAAAAGTATCATTTGGGTTGCGTTTGACTTGTTTGTGCAGTTTGTCCCGTTTTCTAATGCTATTTATTATGCTTTGAGTAATCCATTTTTTAAGTCTTATTTTGCGGTGCGTGAAGGATTTGAATGTTTTTGTAGAGTTTTGAGTGATGAGCGTTTGTAGGTATGTTATAAAGTAATTCCAGGCTTCTTCAGTGTTGTTATTTTTTTTAAGGTGTTCCCACGTTTGTTTTTCTAGGCAATGTTTTAGGTTCACGTAGTCAGTTTCAAATTTCGTGATGTTGTTTTGAATTGTTGGGTTCAATGCCTGTGTGGTCAGTCCTATCATTGTTGTGTAGTGATCTGTCAGTTTGATCTTTAATTGACAAGTTCTTGCTATGGTCGGATTCATCTTTTAGGTTCTGAACATCACTTTTGATTATTATTAAGTCTCTCAGAAATGCAGTTGCGTCAATATAATCGAATGTGACCGGCGGTAGTTTGTTAATGTTTAAAACCGCATATTTCGGTATATTGTTCGGGTCGGTTTTTTGAGGATTTTTATTAAATCCGTTATGATTCGTTTTTTCTTACCATCGCTGACTCTCCTGGCAAAGGATTTTTCCGTTACGAAAATAAGAAAAGTTTGTAAATAAAAGTGTAAAAATGATCTTGAAGCGATCAAATTTGTAAATATGGCTATGTTAGTATTTTTCTCAGGTCCCCCGTAACATAGCGCTCAGAAAGAGAAAAGATTCACTATGCTACGAGGTTCCTGGATATTTTGTACATGCAAAAAAGGTAAAAATAATTGAACAAAAATGGTTATACAAATATGTTAAAAACAGCATTTTTAATATCTCCTCAGTGGTAGCACATAAAAATAGTGTTAATTTAACTACCGCCGAGGAGATGTACAAGTAAAATATAGACATTTGCAACATTTAATTAATTGATATTTCTTAGTAATTTGTACATAGTAAAATTGAATATCGTTCCGCTCGGCAGAGGTAGGTGCGATGCGGTATCGATGCCATTCCGCTGCCTTAGTTCTTGTATGTTCAATAGACCATTTAGCAAATTTTACAGGAGACGTTTTTTTTGTTTTTACAGGCAAATTCTAAAAAATTCTCGATTTTGGTCATTTCGTTTAATACATAATATGTGTAACAGGAAATTATTAAAGATCATTTTTCGAAGATTGAAGCTATAATATGCCCATATAATGACTTTAAAGGTGGACGTTAAACATGGCTTGAAAATGATGAATGATTATTTTGGATATTGAACATATCGTCTGGAGATTGAACAATTCGGCTCCCATAAGTTTGAGGTATTTTTTGTTCAATTAGCCAATTAGTGGTAAATTGCATGTACAGGGGGATTTTCAGTCTATTTGCGGCATGTTCCAGAGAGGAAGATTTGGTGTAAACACCACCATAAGAATTGAAATGGCTTTAGCCGTGTTTGGTGATCAGATCTGAATAGATACTCACATACCATCTCTCTTCTCCTTCATCCTCCTTCCTCTCTTTCTCCTCTCCGTCTCCTTCCCCTCCACACTACCTTCAGCCTCACAATATACTAATATACCCCAATTGGGGATTCCATAGTCTCACTGGCTCCAGATGGTTGGGAGCAGTTGAGACTGTGTGCGGTATTCCATAAAAAAATCCCGAGTGATGCCTAAAACTATTGAAGTTCAATTTTCAGTTGAAAATTTGTTTTATTTTTATTGTTTCGTTACCTACATTTGACAAATGTAATTTTTAAAGTTTACTTACTTTAGAAAGATTTTTTTTCTTTCGGAAGGTCTTATTTGCTTTGAGCTTATTATTTATATTGATTATCGTGAGTAAAATATTATTTTTTTAAATACTTTCAGCTCTTAAAATCCTAAAATTATAATATCCCGCGATTCGGTTAATGGGTGTGCGCTATTTAACATCACATTTATTGTAGTTAGTCGTTTGCCTAGTTGGTTTTATTGTAGTTCCTACATAAGAATATGTTTATTGTTTGTTATGTGACTAAAAAAAACAAAAGAATCAGAAACTTTTAATTGAATGAATTCAAAATTGAAATATTTGGACTTCGTTTTCATCAGCGATCTCAGCAGTGATAACGGACTAAATATGTGTCGTAGATGTCTTTCAACCAGATTATGAGGACAGTCGACTTTTTTCACATTTCCATGTCCTGGGTCTTTTGTTGTATTTCTGGAATAAAAATAAGTTTTAATGCACTAATATAATTTATTAATACTCATTTTAGGTAAAAGTCCTAAGTTTGTAAATAAATAATTGAATAAATAAATAATAAATGAAGCATCTTGTATATTTGTCTTGCAAATTCAAGAAGTACATGTAAAATATGGTGAAAAAACTTATAAATGACATAATTTTAAGACTTACCTTTCTATTTGAGCTACTGTTCTAAGGTTTATTGATTCTGGAGTCGGTGAAGTCATTTTTTAGTTCAATAACAGTATATATTCGCAATTAAACGTATTTTTAGTGGAACAATTTCGTTGTTAGAAAACAACTAAAAATTAACATGGCCGCACATTTTAACTAGCCGGCTCCTAATTGGTTGACAGTGGAGATTGAACAATCAAGACCTCAACGTTCGGCGGGATGTTGAACAAATATCTATGAACTTTTAAAAAATATTATATTCATAACTTTGAGTGTTTGAATGTTCAATATCCAGGAGATTGGACAAATAAGAACTGAAACATTATTCCGTGAGTGGATATTGGCACTCGAAAAATGCTTAAAATGTCACTTAAAAACCAAAAAATATGTTTTTTTTGAGCTTCATTAATGCGCAATAGGCTAATGAACATATTGGCATTCATAACTCAGTTTTGCAAAAAAAGGTCTATTGAACATACAAGAACTAGGACAGCAATTCGGAGTCAAAGTTTTCAGGCCGCCTTGGCCGAAAAGTGGCCCTTATGATACCGAAGTGGCCCTTATCATAAAGTGCCTCAAACCAAATAAGGCTCCAGGCGAAGATCAAACAAATAATATCCTGCTAAAACACCTACCGCAGAGAGCAATAATTTATATTGTAAAAATATTCAACGCCTGCCTTCTACTCGGCCACTTCCTGACATCATGCGTCAGTACTACCGTTTCACAAGCCAAACAAAGATCGATCGAATCCGTCAAATGATCGCCCTATCAGCTTATTACCAACACTGAGCAAAGTCCTTGAGCAAATCGTCCTAAACAGGTACCTACCTCACCACGAGCAAAATAAGACCCTTCCTGACGAACAATTCGGTTTTCGAAAAAGCATTCTACGACCCACCAACTTACGCGAGTCGCAGAACAAATTATTAGAGGATTTAATAATAAACGCTTCACCGTAATGGCGCTATTGGACCTCGAAAAAAGCCTTTGACACGGTGTGGATGGAAGGTCTCATATACAAAATGTACATTACCAACACGCCAACATAAGAATTGCGCAATCGTCCTTAGAAAACCGAACCTTCACGGTCAAAGTGGGCGATGTTACATCAACAATAAGAAAAATACCTAAAGGAGTCCCGCAGGGAAGTTTACTCGGACCGCACTTTTTCAATCTGTACCTCCGATATACGATATACCTCCGCTAAATGAGAAATGAAACAAGGCAATTTATGCCGACGATGTGGCAGTCTACGCTACCTTAAGAAAGCCCGAAATAGCAGTGAAATACGTACAGCGAGGCCTCGACACGCTCACCGAATACTACAAAAAATGGCGGCTGAAACTAAACGAGACTAAAACTGAAGCGATAACATTCACGCGAAAATGCAAAAATAACATCCCGCAAGCCAAAATTCTCATGGGCGGAAAGCAACTAGATTGGAAATCCGAAGTCAAGTACCTGGGACTCACAATGGACTCAAAACTAAATTGGAAAGCTCACATCGCCATAGCGACGGCGAAAACTCAAAAAGCAATAGGATCGATAAGCTCAATATTCAACAGAAAGAGCTCGCTAGCTAAGAGAAAGAAAATACATCTGTACCTCAGTCTAATACGCCCGGCGCTAACGTACGCTTTACCGGTTTGGAGTAACATTGCGTACACTACATTTAAAAAACTTCAAGTAACTCAAAACAAATGCATAAAAATCGCCTACAACACACCACGATACACAAACCTCAAAAAAATACACGAACGAGAAGATATACCTACATTACAGGAGCACGCATACCAACTCACATCAAGATTCTACAATAAGGTGGAGTGAAATTTTTTTTTTGAGAATTTCGAAATTGACATAGTTGGAAAAAATGCTCCATATATTAACAATTACAACAAAAATAATAAAAAAAATATATTCACAATACCTGGACATCGCCGAAGCTTTATATTTTATCATTTTCACGATTTTACCTAAGTATTTATAGCTCATGTACGCGAAATAAAACACACATAAAATTTGTTTTTACCATTTATTTTACAGATAATACATTCGTAGATTGTTAGAATGGAACAAATAGTGGAAATAAAAAATGTACATATATTATTTACCGCATTGAAAAACTTGAAAATTACAAAAGTTACTATGAACGGTACTGCATTTTGGTGTTAAAAATAGGCATAAGGTGTCGTGACTCTAACCTTGTTTTTTTTAATCCATCTCGCCTCAAGGGTCCACAAACAACGGCTGAGGCTTCTGTTACAATTTTCACACATCTCTCTGTAGCTTGAGTGTGGCAAGGAAAATTCTTTATCATTGGTAGTATGATATCCTCAATTATCGTGTGATCGGTAATTGCTTGTAAAATTGTCTCGTCACTGACAAATTTGGTTAGTGGTGGCTTGGTTATATTTTCCCACTTTATAACATCAATATAATCATCTGCTGAAAAATCAAAAACAGGCACTTTGAAGGTACGAATAAAGTCTGATTGCATTTTTATTTGCCGAGCTTTCAATATTCTTCTCGACGCCAACTCTCTTACGTATTTTCGGTTGTCGTTTAACATGGCTAACAATATATTTTCGTGATACCCAAAAAAACCATAACGATGGATTACTGGATCAATAATGTCTTTTAAATCGCTGGACAAATACCGTGAAAGCACTATTGTTTCGTGTAAATGCCTTGCACCGGAAAGACATAATGGTTTGGTCTTAATGTTGAACCACATAGGTGCGTAAACTGTTAATACAAATGTCGTTAAAGTTATCATATTTTTTTATGGTTTTAGGGCAGAAATGTAAAGCCGAAGAATCCGATTCGCTGTAGTGAGCCACCTGGATTGTACAATTTTAACGGGATTTGTTTTTGATAAATTTTCATTGCAGAATCCGGAGTCAATAGTTTTACACATTTTCAGTAGATACAGCTGATCTGTACTTAAATCCTGTGTATTTGTCATACTTGATAATGAACATTGAATGATTTTAAATTTCACGACAGGAAATTGTTCACACTTATTTAAAGATTTACCAATAATTCCAGTGAAACTTTGCGGTCCAGTCGTGGTTCCGTCGATGTTCTCAAAGAGATGTCGCAAAATGAGTTCGTTTGCATGTAATTGACAAACAATCCACTGTAAAGGCCGTTTGAGATGTGATTTAAGGCGCCGAATAACACCTCCTTTGTACCCCGTATTAACTGCAGTTCCGTCGTATCCAATTGCAACAATTTTTTCAAAGCAATATCTTTCGAAGACAGTAATGAAATAATTCCATTACCTATTGTTTCAGATTTTCCGGGTTTTAATGAAATGTGTCCCATGTACTCGCTACCTGGTTCTTTTACTAAACTAACGTATTCTTCAGTTATTATTTTTCGCCGGTTGTCCTCCATGCTTAAAGTTTTGTCCTTCCGTTTGTCGAAGAATAAACCAAATTGATTGGAATCGATTACTAACGGCTTAATAGTAAGGGCAGTTCTTTTCTTCTTTCGAGCTCGACGAATTTTACTCATATCCACAACGCGAGATGTATCGTTCTGTGAAATTAAGCCAATATCTCTATAATGTTCTGGCCACAACAGGGAAGTCTTTCACCTCATGGTGAGAATTATTTGGTTGTGCTTCACTTTGCATTATTTCTTGAGGAATTGAAGACGAAGCACATTTTTTTGAGAGTCTAAAGTTTAAACTACAAGAAGGAATAGCGTCAGTTAATTTGTTTTTGCACTCAAACTCATCATGATAACGTTTCCTTGTCAATAAATTCATTTTTTTTTTTTTGTATCATCTCGGTCCAGACCTCCTATCATCATTTTTCGATCCGTTCGCTGATCCAGTAGGAATTTTTGTTCTTTGATAGGAATTTTTCGCTTCTTTTCACACGAACGTAAGTCAAAAGATGTGCATCTGCATGTCGCTATATCAAAAAGAAACGGGTTTTTTCCTTTGAAATGTTGAAGTTTTTGACGATAAGCCGTAATATTTTTTCTGCTTTTGGACGACTTATTTGATAAACTATAGTACATATTATAATACGTACGAATTTGTCTCGCAATGCTCCTGTGGTCAATAATGGGAATCGACGCTCTATTCCAGATATCCTCTAACTTCACGGAAATTTCTTCATATGTATCTTTAAATTGTTCTTTTTTAGAATGGTGCACCCACAAAACACATCGTAATACATCTTCACAAGTAGGCAAAACATTCAAAGGTAAATCACTTCCAGAACCGAATACAGGACAAGTTAGTTCACTTCTTAACATTGCCATAATGTTCAACTTTCAAAGAACAGTCGATATAAACACAAATTTCGAAAATTAGTTGATTTATTCTACTGCAGCGCACAATTACAAATACCCATAGTTTAACTGTTTAATTGTTCCTATAGTCCTACTTTATAATTATATTGTAAAATAATAATGTAATTATATCATAGGTAATAAATAAACACTCAATTTTTTTTTTACATAATTATAAGCATTTCTAAGAATCGGGAGAACATTATTGGTGTTTTCAGTGTTTTTATCAAAAATTCAAAGTGGTGGCGATGTCGTAATTATAAATAAATATTTTTTTATTTAAGATAAGTACATAACGGAGCACCAATCCCGCGTATGCCGAATTCTATATTACGAAAAAAATAATTCTCCATACTAGACCGCTCCACCTTAATGAGCAGTTCATACTGTGTGGAATTGTTTTGCCGAGTGTCGCCGGTTTTGTTCACCAATACTACTGCACACCTTGCTTACGCTAAGGTATCAAAGCTGTTGTGGCTGAAAGCTCAGATCTCATTGGCTCAGAGCAAAAATTGTAGTTTGATCTCTCGCTCTCTACCATAGCGACTTATGTAACAGAAAGAGAAGCTAAGCATGGGTTATGCTGCTATAAAAATTAAAGGTAATTTCCAAGACGCCATTTCGAAAGTTGAAGCATGAAGTCAGTTGAAGTTTTAAGCGTACCTAAATATTTTGAATTTTCTTTCACTCATCTAAAAATAATGTTGCGTGCTAGAATTCTTCAAGGTGATAAATTAATGCTGTGTTGTGTTAAAGTGTGTTATCCGGTCTATCTCCATCAATTGACAGAAGGACCCGAACCCGTTGTTAAATACAGGTACTAACCTCTCGTTCTTTGATACAATGATCCTGATTCCTGAATGTACTTCATTGGCTAATAATTTAATTAATTTTCCTTTTCAGAACTATCCGTATTCCGACGCGATACTATACCACGTATTAGGATGCTAAAACTGCTAAACAAAGCCACGATTACATCAATCAAGGTCATTTAATCCTCTCCAGAATTGAATCATGTACCTTATTCAGATTTAACCAGCATTTTCCATAATGTTTGCTGGCGACAAAGCTGTGGAAATTATATGAAACCCTTGCAGGAGAATTTGAATAACTTCTAGTGCTGTGGCAATAATAATTAACACTTAAATTTGTTACTCTTTACTAATATTTATAAGATGTAAGTCACCTACAGTACGCTTGAACAGTGTGGAATCCTCATTTGAAGGAATATTCTGAAGGTATACACCTAATTTATATTGCAGTGAAACTTGCTCAAGAAGTTTTGTTTTCGCTCCCGTAAAATTCTGCAGAAACTGCATAAAACGCTTTTTTTTTCCCGTACAAGAGAGTTCAAAAGTTTAACAGTGAATTAATCCATTACCATTAATGTCCCCTTTTTCTTAAAATATTTTTAATTAATTTTATCCATGAGTTTTATTAAATATGTGTACAATACTAGAATAGTGTAATCATTGGTCTCAAATTTTGTCTTTTTCTAGGTAAGACGAAGGGCATTTTGAGCTGCGTTGGTCCGACGGCAGCCCTTTCTCCCAGGAAACAGAAGACGCACAAGAGGAGATTTTGGGGACCAGACGGCAACTACGATATATAAAACATTTGTATATATATATATATAACAGACTTTTCTTTAGGCCTTTTTAAGGTATACAATTCCGTAGTACATTATTTTGATATTCTCATAAGGTCTCGCCAGAGTTAGCAATGTAAGCGGCCAAAAATAATCTTTATATCGACTTTTCTCTGCATTTTATCAATATGTGTTAATGCATGTGTTATTTATCTAAACCTTCCGGAAAAAATTCTCTAAATGATGCTGAAAACCTTAACGAAATCAGTCGCATAGTTAAGAAGAACTAAGCGCACAAACAGACAGACGCGAATGTCACTTTATTTTATACTATTTATAGATAATGGATTCCACCACGAATTGTCAGTATCCAAAATAGAAATATTAATTACATGTTCTTAACTTCTATTTTATAATATCCTTTGGTGTTTTACAAGCTATATTTCTTTACAAGCTTTTATTATGTACACGATTTTTATTTCTTATATTTTGGTTTTTGTATTATGATTTAAATTATACCATGTAAAAGTCAAAAGGCGTTAATATTACTTGACATAATGAATATCTTTCAACACGTTGAATATGTATTTTTTGTATAATATATTCTTGTATTTTTGTGCAAGGTCAAATTAAATCCTATTAAGTTGTTGCACTAAGAAAAAAATCCTGGCTTCGTGTCTTGTTCTGTTTCATGTTTTGTTTAGATATATTAGTATTATCTTCTACTTAATTATCTTACTCAATACATCGGTTGAACTGACCCTGTTTTGAATTACTGTCGATTGTCTTTTTGAAAATAAAAAATATTTTGATGTGTGATAGCTGTGGGTTCTTTTTTATTTTCCTTTTCCTGCATTCCAATATTTTTATTTTTAAAATATTTTTTTTTTGGGCTAGTGAATGAACGATGTTAGCTGGGTGCAGTTATATTGTCTATGTTTGCACTTTTTTTAAATGGCCTTGAGATTTCTTTACGGTCCACGATATTTTTACCTGTCTGGACCAAACGACCGTTTTATCTGTGGTCGCTTGTGGTTAAGGGGGTGACAAAATGGGGCCATACAAAAAGCCCGAAGATATCGATCTAGAGAGTGGTTTATTTATGATCATGGCTGACTGATTTTGGTTGACTACCGGTGTATATACTGTTTATCGTGTTTGTGAAATAATTTCAACGAAATTCAAATTTGAAGTGTTTATTTTTGGTTTTCCCCAACATTTATACTAACTTTTACTAATAATATAAATAAATTCAAGTATTAATTCAAAATAAACATTCCATATATACCGTGAAGCGGAATTCACAACCTTTACCCAAATATTGACGACCTCTAGTGACGTTTCCATTTCTTTGTGCAGAGGCATATAACTCCGGCCTGTCCTTGAAACCCATTTGATACCGACATTAATAACTCCGTTTTCTTATAGAAAAAAATATTGTGGCAGAAAGCTCATATCTCATTGGCTTAGAGTTTGACATCTCGCTCGAGGCCACGCGTGACATGACGCAGATGTGTGATGGCGTGAGTTACTATCATTTCGTGTCTAAAATTTAACTAGTTAAAGTTATTTATGATGAAAATATAATCCGTATAGTGTTAGCGAGTTAAAAATATATATTCAACCCAACCTACATGTACTCCCTACGTAAGTTCAAGTTCAAAATGAATTGACAGTTTTTAGGTTATTACGTGTCATCATTTTGCAATCGCAAAATACGTTAAATGGCTTGTTAAGGCGGTGTCTAGTAATTTATCAATTCGAAATAATGAAAATATTATCACGCAATACGGTAAATATGATGTTCTTAGCCGGAATTTTTTTTTTATTTATTTTTATTATTAATACAGACTTAGCATTTATCAAAATTAAATCAGGAATATGACCTTTTTATGGCCGTCCTTTCGTATTGTTCAAAAAATATTTTAAATTTTGAATATCCTCAAAAAATACCTTGAAGGTTTTTCTTCAAGACTTCGTTCAGAAATAAAAAATAAATAAAAAAAATAAGGTTGTGGTATAATTATTTCCTAGGCCCTATCTTTAATGTTTTTGTAAATTCATTTGGTTAAATTCATCAATATTCAATAATGAATTGTTTGACGAGCGTTACCTGGTTTTTCGAAGAGATCGGGAATCCACTAACTCTACATCTAGAAAAGGTGGGGGGGTATTAGCAGCAGTCAATAAAAAAATAATAACAATTCATAAATCATCTTGGGAAAGTGGTGGTGAAGATTTATGGTTAATGATAAAACCGCATGAAAATTCGAACTCATTCATCTACATGTGTGTACTGTACATTCCCCCTAATCTATCTGTCGATGATTACTGTAATCGAATCAAAAATATTCAGGATATTTATTTGCAACACATTAATCCCAAATCTCAATTTATAATCATTGGTGATTTTAATCAACCTGAAATTAAATGGACACCTGACATAGCATATTATAAAAAAATACTAGCTCCATCCAATTACTCTAGTCACAAAGCTCACTGCCTTGTCAATTTGATCTCAGTGTGTAACCTTCACCAATTTAATTATTTACTTAACAAAAATTTTAATATTCTCGACCTTGTTCTATCCGATAAAACCAATATTAATATTTCAGCCACAGCTAACTTATCAAAAATCGATCATCATCATCCCTGTTTTGAAATAAATGTAAATTTAGAAAAAATGCAATACTTACAAGAAAATCACTCTCCTGTCAAACATAACTTCAAGAAAGGTAATTATGAAGGATGTTGTCAGGATCTAACAAATGTGAATTGGACCTCACTTTTCAGCAACTGTCATCTCAACAATAAGGTACAGTTATTCTACAATATTCTATGGGAAATTATAGATAAACACATTCCAAAAAAAAAAACTCACATAAAAAATCACTATCCCAATTGGTTTAGCGAATCTCTAAAAATGCTCCTCAAAGAGAAAAATAAGGTTAGACTACGGGCTAAAAAACACAATAACCCAAGAGACTATGCCGAGTTTGCTACTCTTAGAAAAAGATCAAAAAAAATACTTAAAGAATGCTACACAACCTATATTAACCTAGTTGAGCAAGGGATAAAAGATAATGTAAAGACTTTCTGGGCGTATTCTAAATCATTGCGTAATACAAATTCTATTCCAAAAATAATGTATATGGATTCAATGTCTGCAAATAATGGACAGCAGATTGCCAACATGTTCTCTAATTACTTTGGATCAGTTTATACTCAGTCGAATCCCACATCAAATACTTTCGGACTAAATGCTGCTCTATTCAACCAATTTAGTCTTAGTAAACTTAATGTAAGCATGGAATCAATCAAATCCTGTTTAGAAAGAATTGATATACATAAAGGCCCAGGACCAGACAAAATACCTCCTCTGTTTGTAAGATGTTGCTCTAGCTCGTTGATTAAGCCACTTTTCATTATATTTAACGAATCATTATCTACAGGAACTTTCCCAGATTTATGGAAAAATGCACATATTGTTCCAATACATAAATCTGGTGATCAGTCTTTTGTGAAAAATTACCGACCAATCAGTATTTTATCATGTTTTGCAAAAGTCTTCGAATCTATAATGTATAATTTCATATTCACACACTTTAAACCACAATTATGCATTAATCAACATGGATTTGTTCCCAACAGATCTATTAATTCTAATCTTCTTGACTTTTGTGATTACGTTTGCAGTGCTTTTAACGAAAGAACTCAAGTAGATACCATTTACACAGATTTTAAAAAGGCATTTGATAAAGTAAACCATTCTATTCTACTACAGAAGCTTGATCGTATAGGTATCCACGGTGATCTATTAAGATGGCTTAAATCTTACTTGGAAAATAGAACACAGTTAGTACTTATAAATGGGTATGAGTCACCTCCCATAATTGTAACCTCAGGTGTACCTCAGGGGTCCAATCTTGGCCCTCTGCTTTTTTTAATCTTTATTAATGACCTTGGCCCCATGTTACGCTGCCATTTTGTTTTATTTGCTGATGATCTCAAGATTTACCGTAAAATTTCCACTGATTCTGATCAAGTTATGCTACAAGAAGATCTTTACACACTATATAGCTGGTGTACTCAAAACGATATGTTTCTAAATATTGATAAATGTTACATTATAACCTTCACTCGTAACAGAAGACGAAAGAATCATGCATATTTCATTAATAATGTTCAATTAAATGCAGTCACCACTATTAGAGATCTAGGAATCACACTTGATTCAAAATTTAAGTTTGATGTACATATCAGTGATATCACGAGTAAATCCTTGAAAATGATTGGTTTTATACATAGAATATCGAAACCATTTAAAAATACCCAATCCATTATAACCTTGTACCACTCGTTGGTCAGAAGCAAATTGGAATATGGTAGTGTTATCTGGAACCCTCACTACTTGAAATATTCAAAAACTATTGAATCTGTACAAAAAAAATTTCTAAGATTGTTATCGTTTAAACATGGACTAAGTTCCGTACTGCAGTCTTATGAGGAACGACTCCAATACTTTAACTTTACGACCCTGGATAAAAGAAGACAATTTGCTGACTTAATATGTCTACACAAAATTATTCATGACAAGCTTGAAGCAACTCAATGTGTGAGCAATATTCTTATTAAAGTTCCCAATAGACGTAATCTAAGGAATCATAATATATTCCATCTAGAATTATTTAAGAACAATATTGCCTACTTCAATCCATTATCTAGAATGTGTCGTCTGTACAATTCTATTGAGTGTAACTACATAGATATATATGCAAATAGTCTCACTTATTTTAAAAAGCAAATTAGCAATAGATTGTGAATGTTTGTTGTTTTTTTTTTATTTACTCTATTTGTTTTCTGTTTTATTTTTGTTTCTCTTGTTTTTTTGGATCATATATATTTATCTGTATGTTTTGTTTCTGATATCTCATTTTTTTGCCTTTGCTCACGTTTTGCTGTTTATATATTTTTTGTTAATACATAGTGTATAATGACACTTAATCTGTGCATGATGTGAACATTTTTAAGTGGACTGTTGACATATACTTTTTTTTTTTGCAGCGCTTATCTAATGATTTTTTTTCATGTTAATAGTCTGTAAATGTTCCTAAACAATAAATAAATAAGTAAATGCGGTTTACTAAACTTTGGTTAAATTTATTCTAAAAAAAGGAACGAGGAATAGTTTCTATTATTTTTGTCCACTTTTTAAAATTATTTTCACATTTTTAAATTACCATTTGTTTAAGAGTTTCGAGTTTATTAAAATGATAAATTATGTTGCCGTAAAGTGGCGACATTAATTCAGCTACCACGGCAGAAATTAGAACTGAAGGCTTATTTTTAAATATGTCAACAGATGGCGTTAATCACGGAACGACCCTTGGAATTTTCAACAAAATCTTGCGTGTCATCAGTCAGCGAAGATAATACCTACTTGTATATACGAAGAAGTTTGCCAGTATTTTTTTATAAATTGACGAACGGTCTTGCTGTGCACGTGTTAGTTTTCGACGTGGACATGCGCACACACACTTGTGTATATTATGTAAATATGTTTTGTCATTGATTTTGAGGACAGGCATCAGAGATGTTCATCGAGTTAGGTTGATACGATTCGTCTTCACAATTTTTTATTGTATAAGTAAAATAATATTACATTTATTGTGAGGTGTGCTTAGCTGATTCTTATTTGGTACATGCTATATACGTTCACAATTTTTATTTCAAATTTAATGTACTTTACATACGATTTTTATATATTGAAGTGAAACTTCTTTACGCGCGTTATGCATTTTCGAGGACCGGAGTAAAACCGACTCATGACCGTCAAGTGACTCAAGGCCGATAACGCGACTAATTACCCTCGCAGACGTGCGTGACAAGTTTTTTTTAGTAAAAAACACAGCCGTAAGTGAGTTTTTCAAAATTTAAAATTGCGCGGGACAAGTCAATTGAGGAGTACACGTCGTATACGCGGTTCTCGTCGCGCAAGATACCTCTCTTCGCGGTCTAGAGGCAGAGAGTTCGACACTCGTTATGCAGGACCCGGGTTCGAATCCCATATTTTTATAATTTTTAATTTTTTTTATCACATGCTACTTATAAATATGTGAATTTATAAGTAGCAATTTAGTAGTAATTTATTTTTACTTGTGTCATGAAATTGTTTTTAATAAAGCATTACATATTATTTACTTAGGCACCGTTGTTTTCTTCTATGATCCTTATTAAAAAGCTAACAAAAAGCATTTTTTTTGTTATCCTTCAAAACATGCATTTTTTACTCTTGAATAGTCTTCAAGCACGTTTTTTTTATTACGGTCAGAGCCCATTGATGTACCTACCTATTGTATTTTTTGTGTCAGCGCGGAGCCTTCTGCAGTGGGAAAGTGTTTTAAAAAATCAAATAACAACATACAATATAAGTCACTTATAATTAGTGACATCTTACGAATTTCAACAGAACTTTTTAGTACAGAACTGTCTTTAAATGGCTAGTGAAACCGAGTTCCTCCGCTGGGGGGCATTGTTGTAGTTTCGTTCTGAACAGGGTACCTATTATACTTGGCCTTAAAAGTGCTTCTTACCTAATTATTTACATTATGACATATGCTTTCTGGCAAATATGTCTACCTTCACAGCGTATAAAGGGTATCGATTTAATTGATTCACTTATTCATAATAAAATTTAAAAAAGTATTAGGATGAATTGTACAGCGCCGTCTTTTGTGCAAAAACCTTTCAAGGGCGCTGTTTATCAATGATTATCACGTTTTATCTTATTGTTTTAGTGACATTCAAAAATATTAAACATGTGACCGTGAGTTAATTTATTTTTCTTTTCAAAATAAGCAGATAAGCACAAACATGTTTGTTTTTCAGTGTTCTTTTCGTTTTTCATTTATTCAAGTTTTTTGTTACTTTTGGGTTTTTTGTCTCAGATTAACAAGTGTCCACTGACAAAGTTTCCTCTTGATAACACGAGCCCTGATAGTTAATTTTCTTAGAACAATGTTTTGTCAGGTGAACTTTGCCGTCAGGTAACATTTTGATATTTTTCTGCTTCAAAGACGTTTTTAATTTTAAAATTGTTTTTGGGTCAAATAATGAATGGCTGAGCGCAATATTATTGTCTATGGTCGCACATTTTTTATATGGCTTTGATTTTTTCTGCCTTGCATATCATCAACGCTCCGTCGGCTATATCTGTGGTTAAGAAGTGTGCTAACTTTTCCCATACAAAAAGCCCGAAAGTGACCTAGTGAGTGGTTTATTTACGTCTTCGTGCATCTTTCTTAGTAACACAATACCATCCATTGTTGTTCCTTTTTTCTGAAATAGTATTGTATTCCTGAATAATATTTGTGTTCCATTTATACAGTTTTGTATCACTTCAGTGAACATCACATTTTTTATTCCGAAGTAAATCACATTCTTGCACTTCAAATTTTCTAGTGACATTTCTTCAACACATTCGAACTGTTGCCTTGTACTCGTGTAAGTAGGTTCATGTTATATTGAATAAGAAAGACCTGAGCAACCTTATTGATGTATGTTAATTATAAGAATATATCAGTTTTACATCATTCGCTTTATAATATGTTGAGTTACCCAACACCAACCAGGTTAACGCGCGACAGACGGTACATGGGGTTGTTTATATCTTTACACTAAGTGGAAAACGTAAGCTTATTCTAATTAGTCAATTCCACTAGAAGTTACATTTCATATATTGTCTTGCGTTTACTCATTGTCAGTAATAGACATCACCAAGTTTGTTTTACTTAGCACCCTGAAATTGAAACTAATATCAAACATTTTGCTTTATACCAAATCTGGTCGCAAAAAACGGCTTAAGCCATTTAAAGAAACCTTTCTAATCTGTATAAAGATTCAGGGTGATACTGAGAGTATCTAGCACTCAGATAAAATTGTAGCAACTGGTTCAACTCTTGCAAAACTCAACTCTAATAACGTATTTACATCGGTTATATTAATCCAGTCAAATATATTTACTGCCAGTCATGTTTGTAAAGTCAACGCCGCTTTTAATTCTCTGAATGTTCTGTCTCTGTTGTACTGTCGTGTTATTGGTGAAAACGGATATTTAAAATTTATGAAAATTAAATGTTTAATGTTTTAATGTTTTTAAACATGAATCGAGTTTAAATTTAAAGCATAGTGGCAAGTGTATCCATGAAATATATTTCTTTTGATTTTGTTTAATTCCATGTTAGACTTATATACTAAGCGTAATTAACAAACTGTCAACTGGACACTTGTGATATAAATAAGTTTCCTTGAAAGCATTCTTAACTTTATGCGATAAAAAATTACCTTAATCGCATAGCAGGCAAAATTTTTAGACATCTGCTCTCCATATTGATATTGGACATCTTTGATGCTAAAGGTCAAAAAACGCTCCATATTATTTATTGTATGTGGTCCATTTCACCTTTGAGGTTTTGAGTATTTCGTTCCAACTGAAGTTGATCACTTTAAACTAATTATAACCCTCGTAAATATGATTAATTATTAATATTCATTAATATTCCGTTTCAGCTCTAACATATTTTGAGTTTGGACCATTTACCAAAAGGCCATGGATCTTCTTAACACAGAGAGTGTTTCCATCAAGGTGGAACCAGGGTCGCAGGATGAGGACGGAGGTGAAATGCCGTATACCGAAATAGATATCTACCTCCCCGACGTAAAGAAGGAATGTTTGGCGAGTAGTAAGTTGCATTGTAATGGATAGGTTTTCTAGAAACTGCGCGTATTGTACAGGGCTAGCAGATTCTTCAATGGTGACCATCTGCAAACCCTATAGAGATCTCAATTATGCCGAAATACTTGATTAACCTACATGACTGCAAATGAGGGCGATGCGCCCGACAATCCATTATTACGTTTTTTCCATGGAGTTTCGGGGAATACGGAGAATATCTACCAATCAGATTATATATAATACTATTTACTGCCAGTCATGTTTGTGAAGTCAACATCGTACTGAGTTCTCTTTAGGAACTGAGCGGTCTCTCTTCTGCCGTATTATTGGTTAAAGCGGCCGTGATATATTTTAAATATAAATCTAAATTTTATTGCGCACTGATTTTTGCCGCACGGTTATTGATTGTAAACATTATTTTAGTTTAAATTTAAATCACGATGTCAAGTAAATCCATAAAATATAATGCGTTCGATTTAGTTTAATTCCAAGTATGACTAATATGATATGAACCACAATTAACAAACTGTCAACTGGACAATGATTATTTAATTTTTTTTACAATAATCATTTTTAGCTTTATGCGATAACATTATAACTCCTTGTATAAAATACTGTATAATTTTGTGTACCTGCTCTCCATCTTGATATTTGACATCTTTTGCACGAGGTCAAATAATCGTCCGTGATATTACTGTAGGTGGTCCAGTTTACATCCGAGATCTTACATATTTCTTTCCAACTGAATGTGATCATTATGTTATTTATTTTTAGCTGGGACCATTTACCAGGAGGGAATGGGTCTTCCCAACAGTGTTTCCATCAAGGTGGAACCAGGGTCCCAGGAAGAGGGTGGATGTGAAATGCCGTATACAGATATAGTTATCTACCACCCGGACGTGAAGACTGAGTGTTTGCAGTATGCGGAGAGTACTCCGACAACCTCCAAGTTGGGTTACAAAGGTATGTTGGTTTCAGATGTTTGGAATTCCTGCCCGTTTCGAAGACAGGACGTATATTCTTGTTAATTAAGTCCTTGCCATTCATTAGTTATTCTGTTCTCAAAAGACCTCTTCTTTTATATGATTCAAATTACATACATATTTATTATGTGCTAGCTATATCCCGCCACGCATTGCTGTGGCTCATTCTGTCTGTGCAGATAGTGAAACATTAGCGCGTGTTTCTTTTACGTCCAACAGATAGCACTACTAATAAAACAAGTTTTTCTAACAGACGGCGCTGGTTTTCAAAAAAATGTTTTTACCTGTCACAGGTGACATCTATAGGGTTTTCCAATAAGAGGTGTTATTTTGATATTCTATCGTAAAATATCAATGGTTTCGTTGCTTGTGTGGCACGTAGCGCCGCTTGTTGAAAGTAAACGTTGTCCAGATCAATACCATCCATTTCCGGCCATAAAAATCAAATCATCTCTCGATAGCGCAATCCATTCACCGTAATTGTTGCTCCAGCCTCATTTTCTAAAAATTAAGGTCCAATGACTCTATTTATACAGTTTTGTATCACTTCAGTGAACATCATATTTTTTATTCCGAAGTAAATCACATTCTTGCACTTCTAATTTTCTAGTGACATTTTTTCTAGTAACATTTTGTCCAGATCAATACCATCCAATTCCGGCCATAAAAAATCATATTCACCGTAACTGTTGCTCCAGCCTCATTTTCGAAAAAGTAAAGTCCAATGACTCCGCCGGACCATAAACCGCACCAAACGTTGAGGATAGAGAGGCTTTTCAACAATAACTCTTGGGTTTTCGAGCCCCAGATGCGACAATTTTGCTTGTTGACGACGCCACTGAGGTGGAAATGGGCCTCATCACTCAAGATGATTTGCATTTGATTCACTCATGTGAATCTTGATCATTTCAATGCGTTGTTGATGCGTGTTTCGTTCCATTTTTATAAATGGCGTAGTTTCTACTTGTCAAATGTCAAAAAAGGACACCTTCAAAAGTAACGAAATAGCGGTCTATTCAAAATAACAACTCCTACTGGAAAACGCTGTATATAAAATGGGTTTATAAAAACACACGAGTATTCGAATACAAAATTGTGTCAAAACTTTAAAGCTATCGGTGAAGAACTTTCGGGGATTTAAGATTTTAAACAAACGATCCATTTACATTTTTATTTTTATAGATTGTTACATATAGCGCTGTGAAAAAATTAAACAGACCGCCGACACAGCCGATTTTTGTTTATTAAAGATAACCATTTATGCGTATCTTGTTTAAAAATATATATATATATTAACTGTACTTCACTAATTAAGCTTTTTTCCAATTCTTTTCAGACTTATTAGCGAACCCTAAGACGCATCCTGGTGAAAAACGATACTATTGTCCCCTTTGTAACTATTCTTGCATTCGAAATTCATCGTTAAAACAACACTTTCGCATCCATACTGAAAAGGAAAAAGAAAAACCCCTTTCATGTTCCGAATGCCGTTATACGTGTTTTCAAAGGAGGGTTTTAAAAATTCATATGTATACACACGGTGGAGAAAAACCTTTTTCATGTTCCGACTGCAACTATTCATTTTCAACAAAGGCACATCTAAAATATCACCTGTTTACCCACAGTGGAGAAAAACCTTTTTCATGTCCCGACTGCAACTATTCATGTTCAATAAAGGGACGGCTAAAAGATCACATGTTCACCCACAGTGGAGAAAAACCTTTTTCATGTCCCAACTGCAACTATTCATGTTCAACAAAGAGACAACTAAAAATACACATGTTTTCCCACAGTGGAGTAAAACCTTATTCATGTTCCGACTGCAACTATCAATGTTCTATAAAGTGGAATCTTAAAATTCACATGCTTACCCACAGTGGAGAAAAACTTTTTTTATGTCCCGATTGCAACCATTCATTTTCAACAAAGGGACGGCTGAAAGTTCACATGTTCACCCACAGTAGAGAAAAACCTTTTTCATGTCCCGACTGCAACCATTCATGTTCAACAAAGGGACGGCTAAAAGTTCACATGTTCACCCACAGTGGAGAAAAACCTTTTTCATGTCCCGACTGCAACCATTCATGTTCAACAAAGGGACGGCTAAAAGTTCACATGTTCACCCACAGTGTAGAAAAACCTTTTTCATGTAATAAGTGCAACTATTCCAGTTTTCAAAGGGGAAATTTGAATACTCACGTACGCAAAATTCATCAGAATCGGTTCTAGGGGCCCGGAGTCTTAGTTGTTTGAAAACTGTATGTGCGACATGTAAACGATATCGAGAGACCATCCTCAGCTCAGGGAATATTCTTGCCATTTAGCTATTCAATTGATGCAGATGCTCCTTCTCTACCTCGCTTCCGTAGTTTAATCTTGCTTCACCGTTATGTATGTATTCCAACTTATTAATTCAATGTCGAATTATTAAAAAACGTGAACTTTATTCAAGTTCTTGACGTATAATGTAATTCATTTTCAAAATAAATGTACTAAAATAGCTTGAGACCTATTGAACGTCTAGAAAACTATTCATAAAAAGATCTAGCCATTTATTGTATGAATTTTATGTTTCTAGTGGGGTAATTCAGGAATCTCATGTAGGTCCGATTCTGTGTTTACTGTTTATCAAGTTAATATTTTTATTTTTTGCAACGTATATCTTTTAAAAGTATAACTTATCATGGGAACAACATGGGAAACACTTACATGTCTGACATCGTACAAAGATGTGATGTATAAATTCTCAAATATTGTTATTTTTCACTCTGGTTACCTTTATACAACATCCATTTTTTATTTTATTTTTATATATTAACATTCAAAACCTGCTAAACAACTAATGTAGTTTGTGAGCAGGTACATAATGACAACATTATTTGCAATAACATGGTACAATGGTAAACAGTATGTAGGTATATATAATGTTGATAATAAATTAACAATAAAGATAAGTTGGTTAAATTACAGAATTGTTTAAATATAAATATGTAAAAAGCAGTATAAGCCTCATATAGCAAACAAGCACAAATGAGTTTAGTATGAACAAATGAATGTAATCAACAAGTACTTCTATTATTAATATACATAAGGTAATACAAATTTATAACGATTTTCCATTTCCTTAGAATGTGAATTCCAATTAGGAAAACAAAGTCTTCAGTAGGGCATCAATATAAATCCTCAGTATCTAATAGCCATTTCCTTAGATTATATTTGACTTTATCTGTAAAAACGTTTATATTTTTAATTGTCATTGGTAGTTTATTAAATAATCTGAGTACAATAAAGTTTAGGGTTCTTTCACCGTATTTACATACATGTACATTTCGGAACCACGAATCCTTCATTTTGAGTGAATCTTGTATTATGTTTATGGAAAACTCTTTTCCTATACAAGGAATCAAACAATATAAGATGTTGACTTACAATATTATAAAACAATAATCCTCTGACAGGTAAAACATTCAGAGACTTGTATATTAATTTGGTGTCGCTTCTGTGTGCATTTATGGATTAACAATTTTGTGAGGGAGTTTTTTAATGTTAGGATATAACTTATATTAGTTTTACAAGAATGTGCCCAAGAAGTGATTCCATAACGGATTGTGGATTCAGCCAGAGATAGGTAGATAAATTTTAAAGTATTTATAGACACAAAATATTTTATTTTATAAATTCTACCCACAATAGACCGTAGACGTTTACAAACATTAGTAATGTGTACATCCCATTTCATGTAGCAGTCAATAGTAACACCAATATATACATATTCTTTGACAAAATCAATGGTTTCACATGAACAGGGCTGTGCAACATTTCTGTGTAAGCAGTCAAAAGTATGTGTATATAACGAAGGGATTAAATTGTATCTGGCGTGTGGTGATCTTATGTGCATAGTTTTAGTTTTTTTGGCATTTATTATGAGACCAGCGTCATGAGACCATTTTAGGAGAGCAATAAAATCAAGCTGCATAAGGTTCATGGACGGCCGGCGTGGTCTAGTGGTATACGCTTTTGACTACAGATCCGAAGGTCGCGGGTTCGAACCCGGCGTGCGCAAATAAATTTTATTTGATTAATTTGTGTTATTTCACAATTAATTAATTTAAAATAATATATAGTATATTTGCGGCACGTTCCAGAGTGGAAGATACTCTCAGTATCGCCCTGGTGTAAGACCACCATTCAGAATTGAAACGTTGCTTGAAATGGCTTTAGCCGTGTTTGGTGACCAGATCTGAATAGCCAGGTACTTCCCCACCTTCTTCTTCCCCATCTCCCTCCCCTCCCCAATACCCTCAGCCTCACAACATACCCCAATTGGGGATGCCATAGTCTCACTGGCTCCAGACGGGAGCAGTTGGGACTCTTGTGCGGTAATACTGTAAAAAAAAAAAAAAAAAAAAAATTGGAGTAATCAAATCCTCGTGTGATATTACGAGTGCCGTATCGTCTGCGTACACAAAATGTTCAACGAAAGAAAACAATTTACTCATAATTGAGATGAATATAATATACAGGGTTTGCCCTAAAATTGACCCCTGTGCAACACCTGTTGAAATATATTTTCTTTTGCTATTTTTTTTTAGAATTTTTACTGTTATTTGTCGATCCGATAATAATTTTTTTAACAAAACTAGTAGCTTTCCTCGTATTCTTATTGCATCAATTGTTTCTAAAAGTTTATTTTTATCAATGGTATAAACGCCTCCGAGTTATCTATGAATAAAACCAACATTTTTTTTTTAAATGTAATTCATGATTTACGTGATTTGAAAATTCCTGAAGCAACATTTTTGTACTTTTTTTCTTTTGAAAACCTTACTGGTTGGGATCTAGCAAGGAGAAGGATTCTAAATATTTGTAAAGTTTTGTAGAAATGTATTTTACAATTTTTTTTCTAGGGTTGGCAATTCATAAAGTTTAAAAAAAATACAGCATTTATTTTTAAGGTATATAAATTAATTAATTATTCTGATTAATACCTTTGATTACAGCGATTTAGTTTAGTTAATTAAACTACCCGTATTGTCACAGCTAAAAAATAATTATTTTTTATCATAATTATTTATAATAACTAACGGACTTTAGGATCATTGCTTCATTTAAAAATCAATTAAACTTCTATTCATTTATAATCCCTGTACCAGTTTGTTATTTTGACTATACGGTACGTTACAAACGCTGATAGAACTGGTGAAACAATGTGTCTTTTTCTAATTATATTAAACATTAAAGCTTGTGTGTGGCATTTTTTTCCATTTCCCGTATCCATTGTTTTTTTCAACAGGTTCCTTCAAAAACGAGGAATAGATGTTTCATTATGTTCATATATCGATGTCCCAGTATTAAACATAAGCAAGTACTAAAACGAGGAATAGATGTTTCATTATGTTCATATATCGATGTCCCAGTATTAAACATAAGCAAGTACTAAAACGAGGAATAGATGTTTCGATATGTTCATATATCGATGGCCCAGTATTTAACATAAGCAAGTACTAAAACGAGGAATAGATGTTTCATTATGTTCATATATCAATGTCCCAGTATTAAACATAAGCAAGTACTAAAACGAGGAATAGATGTTTCATTATGTTCGTATATCGATGGCCCAGTATTAAACATAAGCAAGTACTAAAACGAGGAATAGATGTTTCGTTATGTTCATATATCGATGGCCCAGTATTAAACATAAGCAAGTACTAAAACGAGGAATAGATGTTTCATTATGTTCATATATCGATGGCCCAGTATTAAACATAAGCAAGTACTAAATCGAGGAATAGATGTTTAATTTTGTTCATATATCGATGGCCCAGTATAAAACATAAGCAAGTACTAAAACGAGGAATAGATGTTTCGATATGTTCATATATCGATGGCCCAGTATTTAACATAAGCAAGTACTAAAACGAGGAATAGATGTTTCATTATGTTCATATATCGATGTCCCAGTATTAAACATAAGCAAGTACTAAAACGAGGAATAGATGTTTCATTATGTTCGTATATCGATGGCCCAGTATTAAACATAAGCAAGTACTAAAACGAGGAATAGATGTTTCGTTATGTTCATATATCGATGGCCCAGTATTAAACATAAGCAAGTACTAAAACGAGGAATAGATGTTTCATTATGTTCATATATCGATGGCCCAGTATTAAACATAAGCAAACAGATGTATTGTAATAATTGATAGGGAGTGACTTTCTTAGGCAAACATAAGTTACCGCTCACATTAAATATTGGAATACTGGTAGGCCTATATCAGTCTTTGCCTAAAATTAATTAAATAAAACATTATACAGTACCTACATATATCTTATAAATATAAACAAATCAATGTAGATAAAAAATTAATAGGCAATATTACCTAAGCAATTGGAACCTGATTGTATTAAAAAAGTGAATTTGGACATAGACCTACATTTGCTTCATAAAGTCTTGTTCAGAGCAGACAATTTTCAAAATGAAATCCCTTGAATAAAATCAAAGGCGGCTTTGCAGCCAGCACATAGGCACTAGGCGCTTCTTGACCGACACCGATGTTTTTTTTTTTTTTATTTTTTTATTAATATCAATAGCAAAATTTGTACATTATGTAGGTTTAAAGTATAATATAAGTATATTTTTTGTATTTTTTTCACAGTCCTCCTCACTAGGGTTTCCTGTTCTGAGGCGGCCTGTAGTTTTTCTTAGATTTTTGTATTTATTTTAGTTTGCGGCTACATCTGGTCCAGCTTTGCCGGCAACATGGTGGTCCGCTTGACAACAGGTCTCCAATCCTAAATATTTAATTAAACTTGATAAACCAATTCTCCATTGTACACAAATCACGCTGGCTGACCTTTTCAAGATGGCGGATCGGCTCTTCAAATCACTACGGGCGCTGCTATACGGGAGGTAGGGTGATTGGCGATCTAGTCCACTATGGGTGTTATATATCATTGGTTTTAACGGATTTCAATTTCAATTGAAGCATTTCAATAGCTTCGTTTATTAGGCAAAATAATAGACGCGGGAATGGCTAAAATTTTAAAATAAATATTTTTCCGAATCATCATGTCACATGTCACTAAAACCAAATATCTTATTATAATATTGACGTCAGTTTTAAATGATTGAAAATAGATTTGAATAAAACTGCCTACATCTTATTATTTGGATATTTGCAAACATGTTTTCGACTCTTCAGATGTCAAACATTAAATGTAGACGTGAGCGGATTCTTTTCCAAGCATGAGTGGAAACTCAAGAGAGAAGAGATCAGGTGCCTTAGCATGAGAATCGATCGAACTTAACGATATCGGATTGCTAAGCGTATCTACCGACCATTTTATAACGACTTCCCTAGCATGAGAACGCTATTGATATCTCTAACGACATCGATAAGGCAATAAATACAAATCGATATACGCTGGCAATACTGGGACGGAATTGTCTATGAATTGAATAGACGTCAAACGTCAGATTTCAAGCGTGACCATTAAACGCCGTGTTTTTTTAATATTTTACGATGTCGCAAGCAATTGTAGCTGGGTAAGTTATTTATTTATCTTTTTATGTGAAAGAATTTCCATTATTATCAAAGAGATATACTTACATTCTATTGTGTCAAAATTTTGAAGTTATTTTAACTAATATTTCAATCATACGCAGTATTTTAAGATATTCAAAATGCTGATATTATGATTTCAGGAAGAGAGTAAGAAGAGAATAAGACCAGTCAAATGGATCTGCTAACCAGCTATATGGCTGACCATTGGGAGTTCGCCGCTGGAAGGGACCTCAGGGTTCGGAATTTGGCGGAACAACTGGCAGAATTGGGTCCTGCTAAGTCAGCCGAGCAGTGGAAAACAGTGAGTATTTGTACCTACCTATACAAACTGGTTGCAGCAAACTTTGCTGACCTTCTCAAATGATCTATCATCGAGACACTTGATATAAGACCGTAAATCACTTTTAACCTGACATTATTTTTACATTTTACAGACATGGCGTGACTTAAAATGGATGAAATTCTCTAAATGATAGTGAAAACCCCTTTCAAAATACAACACTTATATTGAAACAACACTAATTTACTGATGTGTACCCGGCGTTGGTCGGACACTCTTCACTACTTTCTATTAATGTGTTAACCTGTATGAAGAAATTCTCTAAATGATAGTGAAAACCCCTTTCAAAGTACAACACTTATATTGAAACAACACTAATTTACTGATGTGTACCCGGCGTTGGTCGGACACTCTTCACTACTTTCTATAAATGTGTTAACCTGTAGGAAGAAATTCTCTAAATGATAGTGAAAACCCCTTTCAAAGCACAACACTTATATTGAAACAACACTAATTTACTGATGTGTACCCGGCGTTGGTCGGACACTCTTCACTACTTTCTATAAATGTGTTAACCTGTAGGAAGAAATTCTCTAAATGATAGTGAAAACCCCTTTCAAAGCACAACACTTATATTGAAACAACACTAATTTACTGATGTGTACCCGGCGTTGGTCGGACACTCTTCACTACTTTCTATAAATGTGTTAACCTGTAGGAAGAACCAACTTTATTTTATTTGTTGCGTTGGCGTCATGTTTCTTTTATCAGGAGATTTTTCAATGTGGATGAGTGTTTCAGGCTAATAATTATTGCTTATTAAATGAATCCTATAATTTCTATACCCGCTATTTCCGATTTTTTGACAAAATGATCTGAGTATGACATATTGTTCACATTTTTGCGAGCAACAAGAGGAGCCTAAAATTGAGTTTCAAAACCTTCCTTATCACGACCAAAAACCATGTTAAAACTGCGAGTGAGAAACCAAATCTGCTATATCATACAGAAAGTTACTATCAAAACCCGCTATATCGGATTCAACCAATCACAAGCAGCTATTTTGCCAAAATACAATATGGCCGCCGCTCTGACGCTACGCTCGTGTGTCAAAATGATCTTCGCGTGTGTTTCTAAACTCGCCATGTCGGCTCAGTTGACTTTCAAAATCACGAAGTGAGTATCAAAATCCGCTATATCCATTTTATTTATCGAAATTACATAATTATTGCTAGACATATATAGAAAAATAAATGCTTTTCGAAATTTTATTACTCCAATTCATTATATAAAAAAATAATAATGCATTTACTTATGTACGCTAGAGATGTGACAGTTTTTTGCGGTTTTCTCCAAATCAATGAAAGTTGATATAGCGGGTATAGAAATTACACGACTCAAATAATTGTTACCCTTTGTGCTATGGATAAAAAAATCTTGTCTAAAACATTAGTTTACCAAAAAAATACTGTTTTGAATGATTTCTGCTTTTACGTTGTACTTAGAAAGTTTACAATGGGATAAGACAATATGCTGCAATAACGTATATAGTCACATAATACATAGGCCTAGTCATAGTCATATAGTTACAGGTTTAAGACTGGTAACGTAAATAAATCCTCTTCACTACTTTCTATAAATGTGTTAACCTGTAGGAAGAAATTCTCTAAATGATAGTGAAAACCCCTTTCAAAATACAACACTTATATTGAAACAACACTAATTTACTGATGTGTACCCGGCGTTGGTCGGACACTCTTCACTACTTTCTATAAATGTGTTAACCTGTAAGAAGAAATTCTCTAAATGATAGTGAAAACCCCTTTAAAAGTACAACACTTATATTGAAACAACACTAATATACTGATGTGTACCCGGCGTTGGTCGGACACTCTTCACTACTTTCTATAAATGTGTTAACCTGTAGGAAGAAATTCTCTAAATGATAGTGAAAACCCCTTTCAAAATACAACACTTATATTGAAACAACACTAATTTACTGATGTGTACCCGGCGTTGGTCGGACACTCTTCACTACTTTCTATAAATGAGTTAACCTGTAGGAAGAAATTCTCTAAATGATAGTGAAAACCCCTTTCAAAATCCGTTTCGTCAGGGCGTTTGCCCACCTGCTGCGTGGCCTCTCCAGCCGGACTCTCTCGACCAATCGCCTTGCGCCGCAGTGGGAGGGATTTATTGATGACATTAATATCTTATCAATTATTGTTTCCGCGTTTTTTATTTACTATAATACTATATATCTATTTTTATTTATAGGATGAATTAAAAAATATCCAATAATATTGAAATTTCCTCAACAGGGACTGAAGTCAACCGCGCTAACATCTGAGCCAAATCCCGATTGTGTATGACCAACATTTATTTCGAATATTAACTGCTGTTATTCCATTCAAATTCAAAGTAAAGCGTATATTACCGCGGGTGTATGCGCGATCGCCACCAAAGTTAATAAAATGCATTGTCATCGACAACAAGTATATCTGCTGAGATTCAGCTCGATCGGTTGTCGGGAAGTGGGTTCAAATCCACTTCCAACATTTTCATTCATTCGTAGAAGTATTTAAAATAGATTGATGACTTGTTGACGGCATCTCACAATTTATTCATTTAAAGTAATACATAGTTACTTGCGGCACGTTCCAGAGTGGAAATCAGAATTTGAAACGTTGCTCGAAATGGCTTTAGCCGTGTTTGGAGACCAAATCTGAACAGCCAGGTACTATCCAACCTCCCTCTCCCCCATCTACCTTCGGCCTCACAACATATCCCAATGCGGATACTATTGTCTCACTTGCTTCAAATAATTATATATAGTTTTAGTCTTGTTCTATGACCAGATGTGAATAGCCATCTCTTTCACCTCCTTAATCCTTTCACTCGCACAGCATACCTCAATTAGTGATGCCATAGTTCCACTGGGTCCGGTAAAACTATGAGCAATTGGGACTCTTACAACAATCTGCAGTTTTATTCTGAAATTGATGAAATTTTGCACACTTAACGTTTAAAACAGGAGGAAGGTCACCAAACTGCTCCCAACCGTCAGCAACCGAAGCCAGTGATACTATGGCATTCTGAAGGTAGTGGAGAGGGGAAGATGAAGGTGGGCAAGTACCTGGCTATTCAGATCTGGTCAACAAACACGACTTAAGCCATTTTAAGCAACGTGTCATTTCTAAATGGTGGTCTTGCACCAGGGCGATACTGAGAGTAAACCTGCCGCAAATATACATTGCATCTGCATGAGATTTCGGAAAACCACGCCACCCCATTTATAACGGAGAATTCAATAGTATGATATAGTAGAATGCACATACGCCTCAGGGATCTCATTTCTCCTTAAACTTCTTTCTTCGTTTAGCACTCTACACGCCGAAAGCATGTATCACACATACGCCTCAAGGATCTCATTTCCCCACAACATACCCCAATTGGGGATTCAGTTGGGCAGTTGGGACACTTGCTCGGTAATCACATAACTGTTTTTTTTAAAACCACATATTGAAAAAAAAAATTAAGTATCTTAAATAAATTACGTTGGTACCTATTTTATCTCCATATTTATTTTACTTATTATCAGTTCCAAGTTTGAAAATTAAAAGTCCATTTAACTTGAATAATGTAAAGCATTACGCAGGAATATTTCACATTACACATGCACCGAAATCGGGAAGTTTTATTATTCACAAATTAGCGTTAAAAGAAAGGATTGGTTCGTTTTTCTTTGGGTAGCACGTCACTGTATACCACTAAAGCAGGGGTAGGGAACCTTTTTGCCGTCGGGGGCATTTGAACGTTTGTAGGATCACCCGCGGGCTGCACCTAGTTACTTGCACTAGAGGGGTGGGGGGGGGGAATCCTTAACACATTTTTATGACTCATTTTACTATCATATCTGAAAAATGGTTAAATGGTGACCAGATGTCATGTTCATAAACTCCGCATCTAGCAATTTATAATTGCACTCGGAAAGAGAGAGTTGTTTCCCTTGAATTGTGACCAAAGAACCAGAGAAGTTTGATTCCAGTATGTTTATATGCGTTTAGTATACAAGACTGGTTTTAACTTAAAAGTAATTCTGCATAAGAGTCCACAAGCTTAAGTAAAAGTCATACGGAATATAACAACGGTTTCCTTCGAAATGAAACCGAATCGAGAATTTGAACTGTGCATTCGGAATTCAACATTGGATTAAACTTGTTTGAATCTTTATGCTAGTCCCCTGCTTTAACTAAAAATGCACCCATTTACATTCTCAACACAGAACTGGTTTTAACTGACTGTTTAGTTTTGTGTAAAATACAATATACAATAAACATATGATTCCGCAATTGGATATTTTTGATGCATTTTGAACCCAAGACTGGTTTTAAATAATAAATATGCGTTGGAGTCCTTCAGCTTAAATTATAATTGTACTTTCATTTTATAATGAACACGAATTTAATGAATTAACGTATCTGACATACTGCGAAAGAAGTAGATTGAAAGATAGGTAAATGCAGGTAATTCCGTTAATGGAGGACTGAACGCGCTAAGATGCGAAGTTAGCAGTCCACATCGGAGTGCTGGTACCTACCCTGATGTATGGAAGTGAGGCATGGAACTGCCAAAGAAAGGATGAAAGTAGACTGAATGCTGTTGAAATGAGATCCCTGAGGCGTGTGTGTCGTAAAACCATGTTTGATCGTGTGAGGAATGTGGAGATCCCAAAGAGTCGGGGACGCCCGAGGAAGACATGGCACGATCAAGTGAATCAGATACTCGAGTCGGGCCATGTCAAGAGTCAGAATAATAGAAGAGTATGTATGAATGTGAATGAGGCAAGAAGTGTGTGCCAAGACCGAGTTGTTTGGCGGTCCGTCCTCTCTGCCTACACCTGCGGGGAAACGGCGTGATGGTTAGTTAGTTATTTAGTTAGTTAGTGTACTGCGAAGAAAAACGGTTCTGAATGTTTTTTGTTTTTACTTTGCGGTTTGTTTCAGCACGACTCGAAGCACGCACTAAAAGTATTCGCGGGTCGCACCAAAAGTTTTCGCGGGCCGCACCAAAAAAAGCCACGAGGGCCGCAGTTTCCCCACCCCTGTACTAAAGAGTGCGAACACATCATCAGCAATTCATTTATTTATGAATCTTTCCATGTATTTTAATTTATCTCGTTTACTGATATCGTAACCAACAAAGCGCTGGTTTTTCCCGCAACTCGCTCTGTACAAACACATTACTGATAAAGGAAGCGGTTACAGAATATTTTTATTATTTTTCGTATTTCTCTCCTTTTTTAGAATATTAGTGTTTCATTCTTTGTTATTTAAATGTGACTCCTTATCTCGGGCCCAGAGGTCAGAGAGGTCGCTGATATAAAACTGTACCAAGGAAAATACAATTTAATGGAATTTGTTAATAAATTATAATCAAAATTTCCTCTGAAACGTTTCGTAAGTAAGTAAGTACTTAAATATATATTTTAAATTTCGAATAAGGAATTATACAATTTGTTCATAGAAACTACATCTCTCAGACAGGTAGGTATCATAATAATTTTTAAAAAAGTGCGAATAAGAAAGTCATAATGAAACACGACGTCACATTAAAAATATATATTTACCGTTCAAACCGCTACCATCTCGATACGGAAACGGAACGTACAAACAAATTTACAGAAAGACTGTTCAGTTAAAACAGGACTGTAGTATTTTGAAATATAGATTTGTCGGTAAGCACTTACAGTCCAGTAACCATGTACATCAGACAGATCCGGAGCTGTTTATGATGTTGGTTCAATGAATAATCCAAGATTCCGACTTCGAGCGTAGAACGCAAAATTATCGAAAATCCAACTAACTTCAACATTTTCTACCTTTCTTCATTTTTTGCGATTTTCACCCTAAAGGACTAGTTTTCGACTGTTGAAATTTGAATGTTGAAAATTAGTCCTTCGACATAGTTATAATCGAAAACGTATATCCTGCTTTGTGCATGACAAGCAATAAAATAATCTTTCAGCGTTGCCATATTCGCCCATTTATCCTGTCCTAATTGTTTTCATTTTCTGTATTAACACATGAACATGGCAACGTTGGAATGTTTTTCTTGCTTGTCATGCACAAAGAGCACGCTCACTATTTGGGGACATTTCGTTATACGAAATTAATAATGACAACAGTTCTAAACAAAACAAAAATTTCCAAAAGAAGTTACTCATCAAGGAATCAATACTGACACAGAAAAAAACCCAAAACTTTGTGGTGACATCTTTAACAATTATTTTATTAATGTCGGCGCTAATCTTGCTAGTAATATTATCCTAGACAAAAAACAAACTCAACAACCAGAGCTAAACCCAACTTTTGAAGAAGGTTTCCACACATTTGCTTCAGTAAATGATAAAGAAGTTGAAAACGCTATAATAAGTTTACGAGGATCAGCAAGCCCTGGCTACGACAGCATAACTGTAAAAACATTAAAACTGTACGTGTGATAATCAGCAAACCAATTGCTCATATAATAAATGTAAGTCTGAAGAAGGGCATATTCTCGAACAACTATAAGAAGACTATTTTGACCCTTGTTTTTAAATCTGGTGATGAAAAAAACACTTCTAACTATCGTCCCATAGCACTCACATCAAATATAGCAAAATCTATGAAAAAATGTTAAAAAACAACTCAACAACTACTTAAAAAATAAGAAGATAATGATCCCAAACCAGTTTGGATTTAGGGACAATCTCAGCACACAGGATGCGATTGCTAAATTGACATCAACAATAATGCAAAAATTAGATAATGGAGAAAAGTGTCTTGGAATCTTCATTGATCTCCGCAAAGCATTTGATAGCATATCACACTCAAAACTCACTGAGAAACTAAAACAAATTGGATTGGACGGAATAGTGCTATCATGGTTCCAAAGTTACCTAAAAGAGAGATTTCAATATATCAAAATCAATAATACCCTTTGTGAACCCAAAACCTCATCTTTTGGCATACCGCAAGGAACTGTCATCGGTCCAATCCTTTTTATTATATATGTAAATCAAATGTTCACTCTTTCCTTTGTTTGAGATATCATATCTTACGCAGACGACACTGTAGTTATCACAAAAGGAAAATCATGGGAGGAAACAATGAGGATAGCCAATATCAATATAAACATACTCAAAACATGGTTCGACCTAAATTGTCTCTCACTAAAATACCGAGAAAACATATTTCATCCTATTCTCTTTGCAGGAAAAAAATTTCGAAAACAATATTACCATTAAAATCCATTCATCACAGTGTGAAAATAAAAAAGAATGCGGCAATGTAAATTGTTTACCAATAACATGCAAAAATAATATAAAGTATCTGGGTATCATAGTAGATAGACACTTAAAATGGAACGAACAAGTCCAAAATACGGCAACCAGAGTAAGAATACTTATTCATTAGATTGAGAAACATCCTATCATATAATATGATTAAAACTATTTATTTCTCTCTTGCCCAATCTATTCTCCAATATGGTATAATTGGGTGGGTGGGACTTTCAAAACTAACCTCTTACCTGTAGAAAAGGCACAGAGGTTGATTCTAAAAGTCATCCTACGTAAACCATCTATATTTCCAACAACACAGTTATTCAACTCTTTTAGGGTTCTCAGTCTAAATAATATATTCAAAAAGAACTCATTGTTACAAACTCATAAAGATCATTTCAATCCTACAATAACATTTCCAAAAATAAGTAACCGATCAAGATCACGTGGCAACTTAGAAATCCCTAAATTTAAAATGAGCGCTTCTCAACACCATTATACTTATCAAGGTATAAAATGTTTTAATGCACTCCCATATAAAATCAAATCTGAAAAAAATTATAAAGCCTTTAAATTACAAATAAAACAACTTCTTAATCAACCAAATAATAATTATAAGTTTTAATTTGATTTTTTACATATCTTCTGATTACAGGTACATATTAGTAGTAATTGATCAAATTCAAATTTTAATGGTACATACTCAGTATATAATTAACTATTTAATTTCATAAAATTAATTAACAAAAAAAAATTCTTCTTTTACAATATCCTCTTAAAATATTATATCAGCATTCGAGCCACCAATAGATTATTGTCGCAATTTATTATGTACCTCCGCTTGCAATATTATCAGCTTTGTTTACTCCAAATGAATAAAATAACTCCATGTACTTATACCACCTACTACCTACTTATTATTCGAAATGTAATAATATTATTTTTATTCTTAAATTAATTATCAATGTAAATAAATATATTCTTATATTTATTTACATTTACTATGTATCTAATTTAGTAACAGCTATTGTAGTCTATTTTCATTATCTATACTTTTGTTATCATGCTTTATACATTTTGTTTATTTCTTACTTTGTAAATAAAAACTTTCTTTCTTTTCTTTACCCAATATAATATAATATATTGTAATGGTACTACTCCCCAAATCAAACACGAGAATCGTTTTTCTCTATTTAATTAGGTAGTTACGTTAAAAAGAAAACATTTTTATTGTAATTAGTTTGTTTTAGTTTAACATATTTATGTTTTTATATAAAAGAAATATATTTTTAAATAAAAAAAAACTTTAGCTCCGTACGTTGTAATCCTTCCTTGCCGGTGCCGTTAACTGATTTAGTGAATTGTCAAATACAGGGTGTCTGGGGGTAAAGTACACTAACTTCGAGAGGTGATTCTACATGTTGATAGAACTAAAAAAGGCACAATTTTATTTTTAAATTCCGTTGTTTTTTCCCATACTATCCATAGAAATTTTTTTTTTCCATATGAACGATTTAAATTTTATACCTGAAATCTTTTTATTTTTTAATGTGAATATCGCCAAATATCCTATAATATTAATAATGCCTACAACTTCTGACGTTTCCCATAAATTCTGGTGGCAACCTGCGACACTAGCGCCTTCTAGCGGCATGAGTTGTGCGCCTTGGTTTTCACTAATACATTTTTTTATGGATTTAATGTGAAATTATTTTATTTATTTTACATTAATTAACTATATTTATCTATTTTATTTAAATAGATATCTCACAAACTACCTTTTTTATTACATTAAAAATATATTAAACTGCTATTGACTATCTTTAATGGTTTAGAAAGGTAATAAAATACTTATAGAATTGTGAGAAATTATACAAAAAAATATCAATGAATTTAATAATATGAATGTATATATTTTTTAATATCTGTATTAATATTATATATTGAATATATTCGAAAATTCAAAAATCAGACAAAATTCTGTTTTTCCTCCTTCATATAATCCGGGCCTCTTCGAGACCCGCATTAATGAATCCTTTCCTACAGCCACCACCTTAACCCGCATCACAAGGCTGCCCAACGGGGTGGTGACATACCTCCCCCACCTTTACAGTGTACATACAGGAGCGCTCTTGTGAGGTGTCACTTGAAACAAATGTGTTTTGAACATCAACATGACGATGATTTATAACATCAACTTGAACACAGAATGCTACATGGAACTAACACAGTTTTGCTGAATTCAATCGACGTTTTACTTAATCAAGAACATTTTATGTGTTAGGATTTAATGAAATCATTTTACTTATAACCTGTCGACATTTGTTGACATCTTGAAAAACGACATGGGAGTGTTTTTGCAGTTTGTTCGTAAAATGAACCACCGACCCCACTTTTTTAAACATTTTTATATTTCTTTCAATCAAAATTGTCAAAATACAAATTAGAAAGTGCAAAAAAACCGCCACCAAATACTAAATAAATTTAATTTGCAGCCGCCATTGAAAGAAATGTCAAAGTCAACATGCTATACCTACTAGCTCCCTCTTGCGGATAGAGTTGTTGATATTGCCACTATTTCTCTAGAGTTGGACGTATTATTAATATTATATGGTATTTGATATCGCACAAGAGTCCCAACTACTCCCAACCATCTGGAGCCAGTGAGACTATGGTATTCACAATCGGCTGAAGGTAGTGGGCAGGGGATCAAGATGGGGAAGAGGTAGGTTGGGAAGTAGTTGACTATTCAGATCTGGTCACCAAAGCCATTTCAAGCAACGTCTCAATTCTGAATGGTGATCTTGCACCAGGGCGATACTGAGAGTATCTTCCACTCTGGAACATGCCGCAAATATACAATATATTATTATCATCAAATCAAATTGACTTGCGCACGCCGGTTTTCAAGTCGCGACTTCCGACTTGCTACTCGAGAGCTTAACTCCTCCACAACGGAGGCCGTCGTAATTACATAATTCTGTTATGAATCAAACGTATTCACAATATATACACTCTGTCTTCTTATTATGGTTTATAGTTTCATATTAAGTTAAAGAGCATGCCGCGTGGTTTGTTTCATATTACGTTAAAGAGCATGCCGCATGGTTTGTTTCATATTACGTTAAAGAGCATGCCGCGTGGTTTGTTTCATATTAAGTTAAAGAGCATGCCGCGTGGTTTGTTTCATATTACGTTAAAGAGCATGCCGCGTGGTTTGTTTCATATTACGTTAAAGAGCATGCCGCATGGTTTGTTTCATATTACGTTAAAGAGCATGCCGCGTAGTTTGTTTCATATTACGTTAAAGAGCATGCCGCGTGGTTTGTTTCATATTACGTTAAAGAGCATGCCGCATGGTTTGTTTCATATTACGTTAAAGAGCATGCCGCGTAGTTTGTTTCATATTACGTTAAAGAGCATGCCGCATGGTTTGTTTCATATTACGTTAAAGAGCATGCCGCATGGTTTGTTTCATATTACGTTAAAGAGCATGCCGCGTAGTTTGTTTCATATTACGTTAAAGAGCATGCCGCGTGGCTTGTTTCATATTAAGTTAAAGAGCATGCCGCGTGGTTTGTTTCATATTAAGTTAAAGAGCATGCCGCGTGGTTTATTTCACATTAAGTTAAAGAGCATGTTGCGTGGTTTATTTCACATTAAGTTAAAGAGCATGCCACGTGGTGTATTTCACATTAAGTTAAAGAGCATGCCGCGTGGTTTGTTTCATATTAAGTTTTTATTTCGTTGCGATTTTAAAGTTAATGGGTGTATATGCATGCATGTATATATTACGGTGCATTAAAATCGTTTCGGTGTCCGCATTAAAATCGTTTGACAAACGGAGTCTGGAAACGCTCGATTTCAAGAATTCACAAAACTCGTTTTTATTTATTTTGTCAATAATGTTATGAGAAAGCAAAAAGTTAATCAAGCGAAACTGTCGCAGATAATCTTAGCTATAACACAGTATTTTTAAGTTTTTTTCCATTACCTGTTCATACATTTCTATTGAAAATTTTTTATTTTTTGTAGTTTACATTTATATTTTTTATTCAGTAATTAATTTTTTTATTTGTATAATACTGAAGCGAAACGATAGAAAAAGCTTTAATTTATCTAAATCATATTTTTGGTAATCATAATCTACACCAATTCGTTATAAAGATTAATCGAAATAGTGATTTAGCATTAAGCTTCTCTTTAAGATGAAGCTACAATCCAAAACTGTATATATTCTTGGTATACGTCATATTGTAGGTTGTAGGCATTAAAATCGCTTGACTAACGGAGTCTGGAAACGCTCGATTTCAGAAATTCACAAAACTCGTTTTTATTTATTTTGTCAATAATGTTATAAGAAAGCAAAAGTTAATCAAGCGAAACAGTCGCAGATAATCTTAGCTATAAAACTTTATTTTTTAGTTTTTTTCCATTACCCGTTCATACATTTATATTGAAAAAAAATATATTTTAGTAGTTTACATTTAAATTTTTTATTCAGTAAATGATTTTTTTTATTTGTATTCTACTGAAGCGATACGATAGAAAAAAATTCAATTTATCTAAATCATATTTTTTGGTATTCATAATGTACACCATTTCGTTATAAAGATTAATCAAAATAGTGATTTAGCATTAAGCTTCACTTTAATATGAAGCTACAAGCCAAAACTGTGTATATTCTTGGTATACCTCATATTGTAGGTTGTAGGCATTAAAACCGCTTGACAAACGGATTCTGGAAACGCTCGATTTCAAGAATTCACAATTTGTGAGTTTTTATTTAATTTGTCAATAATGTTATGAGAAAGCAAAAAGTTAATCAAGCGAAACTGTCGCAGATAATCTTAGCTATTAAATTTATTTTTTTTTGTTTTTTTCCATTACCCGTTCATACATTTCTATTGAATAAAATTTTTTTTAGTAGTTTAAATTTATATTTTTATTCAGTAAAGAATTTTTTAAATTGTATTCTACTGAAGCGAAACGATAGGAAAACCTTCAATTTATCTAAAGCATATTTTTTGGTATTCATAATGTACACCAATTCGTAATAAAGATAAATCAAAAGAGTGATTTAGCATTATGCTTCGCTTTAAGATGAAGCTACAAGCCAAAACTGTGTATATTCTTGGTGTACCTAAAATGCTCATATTGTAGGTTGTAGGCATTAAAATCGCTTGACTAACGGAGTCTGGAAACGCTCGATTTCAGGAATTCACAAAACTAGTTTTTATTTCTTTTGTCAATAATGTTATAAGAAAGCAAAAGTTAATCAACCGAAAACAACTGTCACAGATAAACTTAGCTATAAAACATTATTTTTTAAGTTTTTTTCCATTACCCGTTCATACATTTCTATTGAAAAATATTTTTTTTTAGTAGTTAATATTTATATATTTTTTATTCAGTAATTATTTTTTTGTATTCTACTGAAGCGCAACGATAGAAAAAAGCAATATGGCTATCACGGGTCTGCGCTAGTATTATATCGTTGGGAAGGAATCGAACCTATTGTCTTCCGACCCAAAGGCAAATAGTGGAGTGGATAATAGTGGAGCACGTTTCAACGAGATATGCAATATGGCTATCACGGGTCTGCGCTAGTATTATATCGTTGGGAAGGAATCGAACCTATTGTCTTCCGACCCAAAGGCAAATAGTGGATTGGATAATAGTGGAGCACGTTTCAACGAGATATGCAATATGGCTATCACGGGTCTGCGCTAGTATTATATCGTTGGGAAGGAATCGAACCTATTGTCTTCCGACCCAAAGGCAAATAGTGGAGTGGATAATAGTGGAGCACGTTTTAACGAGATATGCAATATGGCTATCACGGGTCTGCGCTAGTATTATATCGTTGGGAAGGAATCGAACCTATTGTCTTCCGACCCAAAGGCAAATAGTGGAGTGGATAATAGTGGAGCACGTTTCAACGAGATATGCAATATGGCCATCACGGGTCTGCGCTAGTATTATATCGTTGGGAAGGAATCGAACCTATTGTCTTCCGACCCAAAGGCAAATAGTGGAGTGGATAATAGTGGAGCACGTTTCAACGAGATATGCAATATGGCTATCACGGGTCTGCGCTAGTATTATATCGTTGGGAAGGAATCGAACCTATTGTCTTCCGACCCAAAGGCAAATAGTGGAGTAGATAATAGTGGAGCACGTTTCAACGAGATATGCAATATGGCTATCACGGGTCTGCGCTAGTATTATATCGTTGGGAAGGAATCGAACCTTTTGTCTTCCGACCCAAAGGCAAATAGTGGAGTGGATAATAGTGGAGCACGTTTCAACGAGATATGCAATATGGCCATCACGGGTCTGCGCTAGTATTATATCGTTGGGAAGGAATCGAACCTATTGTCTTCCGACCCAAAGGCAAATAGTGGAGTGGATAATAGTGGAGCACGTTTCAACGAGATATGCAATATGGCTATCACGGGTCTGCGCTAGTATTATATCGTTGGGAAGGAATCGAACCTATTGTCTTCCGACCCAAAGGCAAATAGTGGAGTAGATAATAGTGGAGCACGTTTCAACGAGATATGCAATATGGCTATCACGGGTCTGCGCTAGTATTATATCGTTGGGAAGGAATCGAACCTTTTGTCTTCCGACCCAAAGGCAAATAGTGGAGTGGATAATAGTGGAGCACGTTTCAACGAGATATGCAATATGGCTATCACGGGTCTGCGCTAGTATTATATCGTTGGGAAGGAATCGAACCTATTGTCTTCCGACCCAAAGGCAAATGCTGACCGGCAGCACGATTTATTGTTGAAGTCTGGTTTTGTGGAATCTGTATGAGTGGGAAGAGTGCGCTTGTTTTGGCATACTTCTCGCACAAATACCGGCCTTACCAGCCCAATTGTTGTTGCAATTTTCAGAATACATTATAATAATAATATTGGACAATTTTTATAGCGCCCATTTTGTGAGTTATCACCTCAGGGGCGCTTTACTGTTGATGCAAGTATTACAAAAAATATAAATATTTTCAAAATAAAGTGAAGTTAAGTAAAGTAAAATGAAGAACACGAACAGGTGACATGAAGATAGAAGATGGAGACTCTGCAGCAAGTATCCAAGGTGGTGAAGAAACTGGACCAGCTGCTGCAGCGAGAGAGTCCACCAACAGTGCCAACGCGAGGTTCGTCATCCATCCAGGTATGTGTCTGCTGCTAATAAAGCGCTGACACAATATCCTCACATAGATAACAGACCTTGGCAGCACCGCTGTGACGTTCGGCGAGTCCATCATATCTTGTCTCTATTAATAATAATAATAATAAGATTTGGACGATTTATACAGCGCCGCTCTTGTGCAAAATCACCTCATCTCTCCTAGTCTATTTTAGTCTTTTCTAGTCACTTCTTATCTATTCATGCCACTTAGTGCATCTTCTCGACCCTTTTAGACTCTTTCCTGGTTCTAATACCTAAATAAAAATCCTACAAAAAAATAAATATTACAATTTCTTCTATTGTGTCGTGATCCAACGATTTCATACCTCTGTCTCAGACCTATAGGGCTCGCTTATCTCAGGCTATCATAAACAAAATCATGAACCAAAATCGAAGTGAAGTGTGAGTGTGTCATCTTAAACAAAAAACATAAACAAAAACATAAATTTTAAATAACAATAGTTATGTACGTACTTACCTCACACATCAACAGGTTGTTGAACGCCACAAATACCAAAAAACAACTTGTTCAAAAGATTTTTTTTTTCTATATATTTAAAAATAATAATAATAATATTTAAAAAAAAAACCTTTTTTTGATTTGACTGAGGATTGTATCTTCTTCTCAGGGACTGGAGTCAACCACGCTAACAACCTCGTCAAATGCCAATCGGGTAGGACCAATATTTATTTCGTGTATTAACTGCTGTAATGTCATCTAATTTCAGAAAAATGCATTTGTGGGTTCGCCACCAAAAGTTGATAGAGTGCATTGTCATCGACAACGAGTCTATCTGACGTGTTTCAGCTCGATTAGATGTCAGGAAATGGGTTTATGTGCATTTCCAACATTTGCTTCAAATTCAATGAATTTGGTTCACTCCCGAATACAAATATTCAAATAGATGTTTTTAAAAATAAAATGACTGTTGTTATCGCATTGAATTTCTGTTATTCTTATCGCATTGACATCCTGTTATTGTAATTTGGCCAGTTATTATACTGTTAACATGATTTTACTAAATTTAATTATAATTATGAATAATGCAATGCTGGGCAATCAGGGCCGCCGCTAGCCGCTCGAACGCCCGTGTACATATCCGTCAATGCCGCCCCCACCCCCCATCCGTACTTTACTTACAATCAGGGCAGCCGCTAGCCGCTCGAACGCCCGTGTATATATCCGTCAATGCCGCCCCCACCCCCCATCCGTACTTTACTTACAATCAGAGCCGCCGCTAGCCGCTCGAACGCCCGTGTATATATCCGTCAATGCCGCCCCCACCCCCCATCCGTACTTTACTTACAATCAGAGCCGCCGCTAGCCGCTCGAACGCCCGTGTATATATCCGTCAATGCCGCCCCCACCCCCCATCCGTACTTTACTTACAATCAGGGCAGCCGCTAGCCGCTCGAACGCCCGTGTATATATCCGTCAATGCCGCCCCCACCCCCCATCCGTACTTTACTTACAATCAGAGCCGCCGCTAGCCGCTCGAACGCCCGTGTATATATCCGTCAATGCCGCCCCCACCCCCCATCCGTACTTTACTTACAATCAGAGCCGCCGCTAGCCGCTCGAACGCCCGTGTATATATCCGTCAATGCCGCCCCCACCCCCCATCCGTACTTTACTTACAATCAGAGCCGCCGCTAGCCGCTCGAACGCCCGTGTACATATCCGTCAATGCCGCCCCCACCCCCCATCCGTACTTTACTTACAATCAGGGCCGCCGCTAGCCGCTCGAACGTCCGTGTACATATCCGTCAATGCCGCCCCCACCCCCCATCCGTACTTGACTTACCAACTTTAAGAGTTTTCACCAAAAATAATTAATCTAATAATCACTGATTACATTTATTATTCAGAGGAATTAGTTGCAATAATTACTTGAATAAATCGCATATTATAACCGTGAACAATCAACGTAAGTTACATTAGATGCCGTATAAACCGATTCAGTAAAGCATTCGACAAAGTTAGTCTTTATCACTCTTTGTAAAATAAACTGGTTAGTTAGTCACAAGTTATATAGGGCGTGCCACAAGGATCGTACCTTGGACCCTTACTTTTGTAGAATTTTTCTTTATATATTGCTGACATTCTCAAATTTTATATTACAATTCAATCTATAGAAGTTTGTGAACTCTAACGATAAGACTTATCACCTTATCTGCCTAGTGTTTTGATAACGAAATGAAATAGTATGTAGCTAAGTGTAAAGTTATCATTCTCTCTAAGAACACCAAAAAAACTCTATTTTCATACGAGATACGTTGAAAGAAAAATTAGAATAATATTCAACTATAAATAACTTTGTAAAAAATCAAATAAATTATTCGGTTTGATTGTGAGATCAACTAAACCATTTAAGAATTCTAATAGCTCTATATATCTTTTCAATTTACGGAAATCGCAGTATGTTGTCTGTAATAGTCTGGATTCCGCATTGTATTATGTTAATATAATATCTAGAGTAATCTAGAGAATCTGTTCAAATAAATATTTCGAGAATTAATCTTATATGTCAAGTGTCCACCACCTACTTGACAGTTACCAACATAGACTTACATAATGTTTCAAATAAGAGAGAGAGAGAGAGAGAAACAACGGAATATAAATGTTCTCTGTTTTATAAAAGTGTGTATAATCATGAAGATAGTAATTTAATCAGTCAAATCAAGTAACATATCAGGCTCAAATCCACAAGAAACCCGAACAAGTTATATACCAGGCGCATATCCACGAGTAGCTTGAAGGGGTTATAAACCAGGTCCATATCTACGAGAAGCCTTAAGGGGTATATATCAGGCCCATATCTACGAGAAGCCATTAGCCATTTTGTTAATAACACTGCATATTTTAATGCAATACCTAGATTGTCTAGGTAATACAAGTTCTTGCCAAATCAAACACATTTTAAAATAATGTATGGCTTGTTTCAAAATATATCTCCATATTTCTGTGCCACTTGAATAGTGTTTATTTAAGATAGTTTTCTCAGGGAAAGCATGTCAGAAGTTAGGAGGGGTGTAGTGAGGTGGGGGGAGGGCTAATGAGGGTTGACCCAAAACTAAAATTTGGTACGTTGATATGGCTACATTTCGGTAAAAAATTCGGGATCTACCGAAAAGAAAACTTATTTATTGCCAATTTCAACGATAACTATGGACAAATTGTTTGCTAAACAATGCATGCATTAAATCCAATGACAATTGTAATGCTGGAATGATTAATGATAACGATTTAGAACATTCCGAGTTCTCTGTATTTGCCGCCCCCTGAAAGTGCCGCCCGTGTGCAGTGCATGCCCTGTTCGCAAGCTTACGGCGGACCTGTGGGCAACCAGAAAAACTTTAAATCGTCATTTTTAAAAAGGTAGTTTAGGTACATCATTAATTGATGAATATTGAATAAAATTTTACGTTCATATGGTTGCACTGACTTTAATACATTATTTTAGCGTTTTGTTTTGAGTTTTTTTTGCAGAAAATCAACACAATTTCTCTAATTTAGACAAAATAAAATTCCAACTCTATTGTAAGGTTATAAATACATATTGATTGAACTGGTAGAAGAAACAGTAATAAATGACACAATCAAATATGTAGTTACTCGATTCAGGTCATGTCAAAAGTGGAGATATCAGAAGACGCAGTATGTTGGATGAGACAATGTATAAACTAAATTATAAAATCGTATTAACACTTTCAGTGTATATTATTTGGGTTAGTTTGTGTGCCTTTGGATACCGACTGATAATTTACCTAACTAAAATGTATTATTTTCCATTAGTGCTAATGGCTAAAAAACACCAGATCCATAAAGTGTAAAGTAAGCAGAACCTTTGTTTTCTAACATGAATGACAGCAATTCTTTAAAGTTTGACATCTTAAAAGATTTGCCATTCCGGCTTGAGATTAGATAATTAGATAAATATATTATAATAAGTTTCTATTTATTTCTTGTGGCAATTAAGTTAGTGGCGTGACTATTTTTCAATAATAATTAACTATCTATTATTTTACAGTAAAGCTTAACACAGTCGGGTGGTTGAAACAAATTCCCACCTAACAGAAGCCCGCCTCTAGAATATAAATATTATCTATTTGGTTGTGTATGGACGCCACTTTCAAATGTATACCTGTAATAGGTGCTTTATTGCATATGTCCCTATTTTCCTTTACATTCTGTTTTAGCCATAATGCTCTTTTTTACAAGTCTTATTTATATACATTTCTTCCCATTGGTTCCGATAACGTCTTTACAAATGTCGTATTCCGTAAAACCTGATTTCTCTTCAAGTCATTATTTATTAATCAAATATTATTGAACACCATTGACATTTTCCATGTGTTTTTTTAAACTTTCCACTGTGTATAAATGATTTGATTATTTACACCCATGCAATAGATTATGTCCTCAAACTGGAATAGAGTCCTCAAAACTGTAAAGGTTTTCCAAATGGCATTCTTTTGTTTTGGTGAAATATTTCATTTGCTTTAATAAGCTTTATTCGGCTTCATTAAGTTTCACATTTGTAACGTTGTTGCCTTCCGTCCGTATTCGAATACTAATATTATTAATTCCGTTATGCTGTTATAAAATATATGTGGAATCAATTTATTATATTGTCGCGTTCTTGTTTTAAAAATTCTGTTTTGAATTCATTACTTTTCCTTCCGTTTATATTTTCCAACAAGAACGATCATCGTTGACAGATCTCGCATATACCACATTAGACAACATATACAACATTTTTTTATCGTTAAAAAGTCCCTCTAGACAGCATACCTAAAGAAGACAGGGAAATTAATTCCTTAAATAATTTCAAGTTGCTTTCTGTTTGCGAAAAAATGACTGGCGTTACGATAAGAATAATTCGTTGTCTCTTTCATACTCCAGTGTACAGATAAAAAACTTTATAAATATGACTGCTTGGCTGTTTCCATTCATTGTAGATGTAACATCGTAGAGTGCGGTACATTATAGAGTACGGTTTTAAAAATAACTTCACTTCAAAGTATTTTTCAAAATGAGTTTCTTATCAGAAATCGCGTTCACTGTGTTAGTAATTACATCTTTAGTTTCGGGACAGCGGCAAGGTAAGAATTATAATAATATTTTCATACTTTATAAACATACCCACTTTAAATTTTCAATATGAATTCTGAATAATTGTTTTTTTCTAGCTTTTCTTTTATATATTCAAACTGATTGATAATACCTTTGAAAGGCGAAACATCTGTCACGCTGATTAATAATTACACAGAACATTTATAAATAAGCATTTTTTTAAATGAATTAAATAAAACTATTGTTTATTGAGTAGATTAAAGAAAAACTTCAAATTAAAATAGAGTTCTGAAAATTAAACTTGATAACAATAAATAGAATATAATGTGTTTTCTATTTATGGGTACCTAGTATCAACATTCAAATGCAGTTTAATAAATTAGACTGATTAATTGTATTTCAAGTCAATAGTTTTTAAAAAGACGTTTATTAATACATTTTTTACAAAAAAATCAATTCGACACAAATACTTACAACACTGAACAATAGCCGATAACAATTACCGACATTTATTGAATGCTAATTTTTCTTACTAAAATCTGTCATTTCGACAAATTTAATGCTGTTTGTTAAATAAAAAGTCTGTAGTATTTTTTTTAATCAATACGTTTTAAATTAAAAAAAGTTTTTTCGTGTATGTTTTTAACTCAATTTACTTTTTTACTTCACAAATATTGTTACGTAAATCCAATCTGGTAGGATTTATAATATTATGTAAGAAGTATTGGATGATAGGTGACTGGAACTTTGTTATTTAGTGGAGTTGTCTGCAATGGTCACTTCCTAATTCAACAGTCAATTGAAAAATGTAAATCTTTGTGTTCATTTTCCTACAATCACGCACACAGGATGTTGCGGCCAAGTTTACAGAAATATGCGATGCATAATTATTGTTTAAAATTTTTAAATTCTCTGTAGGTATGAGTGAAAACCAATTTCAAAAAAATTGGTTACTTAATTAGTGACCTAAATATTTCGTTATTTTTTGAATACCGCACAATAGTCCCAACTGATAACATATTATTGTAATCATCGTTTTTCAGTTTTCTCGAAAAATGTCGACATTTTGATTTTAGTTTATTAGGGAAAAAACGAACACATATTTTATCAAAATAAAGACATAATACATGGTTGCATGAACCAATGAAATTTCCGCATAAAATACAAAAAAACATAAATAGTTATACAGTAGAACCTCGTTTATTCGAAATCCACGCGACATCAAAAATAAAATTTCTAATTAACGAATTCCCACGAAATTCGAAATTTTATGAAAAAAAAAAATACGCCGAAAATCTCAATTACGAATTTTCGAATTTCGAAATAAAAAAATTTCTGCGGAAATTTTTTTGGCGAAAATTTCGAATTACGCGTTTTTTAGACCGATCGGTGGCCGAGTTGACATCGCGCTTGGGTCCCACCCAGGCGTAGTGTGTTCAATTCCTCGACTAGCTAAGTCCTCCATCACAACACAAGCAACATTTTCAGCTTACTGTGGTGGTAGTAGGAGATTTTCAAATATTGTCAGGTTATTCGTAACCCGGGAATTTTTGTCTTTCTTTTTAAAAAAAAAAAAAAAAATATATTAGAATTATCGAGGTTCGAATTCACAGGGTTCTACTGTACCACTTTGCGCAAAGTTTTTCATAAATAATTTGATTTTGTATAACCATCTCAATTTTTTCATCTAAAACGACCGGTGAAAAATATTAGCACCAATGAATTATTTTAATCCTATCAAGAAGCTGTCCGTTTCCTATTGTTTTTCCTTCGTGAGGTGCAATCTAATGACTTGTGATACACTTAAATATTTAACACACTTCTGTGATCCTCGCGAGGCGTAGTCCGTTTCTGTACTGTTCCTGCCGCGAGGTGCAGTCCTTAATATTGGAAGGTTTGTCACGATTTACTCATTAACTCTTATAATGTAGAGTGCTTGAGGCAGTACCAGTAGAGTCACCAGTTGAAGTAATTACATACCATTACATAATGCTTCTCTTTGTCTTCTTGGAAACTCTTCTATAAATGTATATTTTTGTGGTGCGCCACTGGTCTCTATACAAAATCCATGCATTGATATCTGCTAAATCCTAAATGTTACAAACTGTTGCCAGCAAGATTCTGCTTTCCCGATATATGTTTTCTCCCTCTGACCAACCAAATAAGATTACCTCTAATATGAATATCCAGGTCTCCTTTTTCTGTCACAAATTGACATATTAAATGACCGTCATCTTTTCTTAATACTAATACATACAAATGTATTACCAAGAGAACCTCATATCCGTGTGAAAATAATCTATTAACAAAACACTAATTATTCAATAAATAAATTAGTACAGCACCCTTGAGGTAATTTTTCACGAAAATGACGCTATGTAAATTAGCCAAATATTATATTATAAAAAGATAAATTATTTTTTGGTCATTCTACCGAATGTATTAGCGCGTTTTTTAATGTTAAATATTTTTTGTATTATTAGATTAAGGACGGGTTGTTTCGGAGAATCTGAACAATTCATCAAATTTCAACGTTCATTTTCGGGTTCTGTGAAAGACTTATTCAAGTTCTGTTTTTTATATCATTGTAGGCTAGTTGCTTGACAAAACTGAAATAAAACCAGAACTTGAAAAAATCTTTCACAGAACTTGAAAATGAACGTTGAAATTTGATGAATTGTTCAGATTCTCCGAAACAACCCGTCCTAAGTGACTTACTAAATAACTAACCAAGTTTAAGTTTTCATTTGAAAACCTTCAATTTTTTCCGAAATAATATATATTTTGTGGTCTGCTGGAGTCTTTTTTGTAATCAGTGATTTTCGAACCACAAAATACTGATTATTTTGGAAAATTCGAACTCAGTTAGTTATTTAGTAATGCCACAAATTTAAGCTACTTGTTCTAATAATACAGTTAATATTTAACATGAAAATCACTTTTTGACCTGCTCGGGGGAATGATTCTTTTATGAAAAACATTCGACCAATTTTCCAATTCAAAATTTTTCGATATACCAATTTTTCCAAAATAATTTTTTTCACAAAAAATAAAAAATTTCCAAGCTTCACATAATATCAAAAAAAAAAAGATTTTCGATTATACAATTTTTCGGGATTTTTTTTTCCCAAAAATAACAATTTCCCATCATGGAAAATTTTTAAACATAATATCAAAAGATAAATATATTTAAAAGAATTTCCCGAAATTAAATTTTCAGATTTTCTTAAAAATAATTGATCTTTTAATTTATTTTTTTTTCAAACTTCATACAAAAACTATAATAATTCTTTTTTTTTTAATTTCCCCACCTTTTTTCTGACAAATTTTTCCCGAGGAAATTTTTTCAGCAAAATAAAGGATCCAGAATCAAAAATTTCCCAACAGAAAAAAAAGTATTCCAAGATGAAAAATTTCCAAACTTCGAATAACAAAATCAAAAAGAAAACTAAACGTAACGTTTTCCAAAATTAAAAATAATAATTGTTCTGAAAAAACTAACTTGCGAACCCAACATCATATATGACTATTTTCCTGTCATGTTTATTTTCCCGGTGACTTTGCTGCAAGTCATTTGAACAAGTCATCAAATTTCAATGTTTATTTTCAAGTTCTGTTATTATATCATTATTGCTACACAAAACCGAAATAATAATAGAACATTCAAAGAACTTGAAAAACGACTTTAAAATTTGATGAATCGTTTAAATCCCATGAAACAACCCGTCCTAAGATTTATACCAAAAATTTCAATGCCCTGACTTGAGTTGACAAGTCTGGCAAATTATGGTTATGGATTTTATTTCAAAATAAACAATTTCGGCGTAATTCTTTGATTTCTCAAGTCTTTTGGTAGTAAATTTCTTAGTTAATTGAAACTCCAAAACTTATATGTTAGTATTTATCCGTCCAGTGGATTTAAAATGAACCAAATAACACGTACATATATTACGTAGGCATTCACAAATGGTTTTTATTTGGTACCTATGTGATAAGTCACTTTTTGATGTTTGAAAAAAAAATTTACAAAATCATTTATGTTTCCAAGAAAATCGGAAAATTTTTCGGTAATTTTTTAAAAATGTTTTTATCTTTTTTCAATTTCAATTTTCCATGTTGTGAAATATTTGTTATTCTTACGGAAAAAAATCCTGGAAAATTGTATAATAAAAAATTTTGTGGGGAAATCTTTATAAAAATGTTTATTTTTTGATATTATGTGACGTTTGGAAATTTTACAAGTTGAAATTTTTTATTTTTTGTGCGAAAAATTCTTTCGGGAAAATTGGCATATCGAAAAATTTTAATTTGGAAAATTGGTGGAAATTTTTCATAAAAGAATTATTCCCAGAGCAGGTCAAAAAGTGATATACATGTTAAATATTTACTCTATTATCAGCAAAAGTATCTTTAAGTTGTAGCATTAGTCTGTTTAACTTACACATCAATGAAACTACAAACCATGCAAAGATAATGCTCGCTTTTATTTTGAGAATTGGGGCAAAGTTTAAAAATGTGTTAACTTTAAAACATCTATATTGCTCATTAGTACGAAGTAAATTAGAATATAATTCAACAGTATGGTCACCGTTCTACAAAGTTCATTCTCAAGCCTTAGAAAAGGTACAAAGTAAATTCCTTGAGTACATCAATTTTAAAATGAATATGTCCATCGAATTTATAAATTATAATAACTTACGTACCGAAACCAAACTTCTCAAACTATCAGATAGAAGATTTTTAACTGATACATTATTTTTATTCAAAATTATCAAATCGCTAATTGACAGCCCTGAATTATTGGAATTAATTTATATGAATGTACCTGCCAGACAAACTCAAATCAAAGACACGTAATGAAAAATGAAGACTCGCAGATAACAGCTCAAATAAAAAAAGATATTCCACAATAACATGTAGTGACTCCACATGCTATGTAGATTTACCGGTTGTTCTACGAGTTTCCGGACACCGTGTACATCCATGAATATCATTATACCCGTCACACTAAATAATGTTATTACAGTAAAAAAAACATTTGTTTTATTCTGTATTTTTTAATCTTAATAGTTGAACCATTTTTTAGTCTATGAGTTGAACCCTTGAAATTGACGGTTTCCGAAAATCTTGTATTAAGGTGAAATGCAACGTACGTTATAATATACGTATCCATAGATGGCGTTGATTTAATTATTGTATTTAAATTCACTCAAAACCCAATTCTTCAAAACAATTTATTCATATTGCGTATGTACGGGCGCAAACAAATAATTTGTTTTAATATTTAAAAGCATAACTTGCCAAAAGTGTATTTTAATTATTTTATGAAAATACGCTTTTTGTTAGTTTGTACATTACATATTATTATTAACGTATTTTCAAAATTGGAACTGATTTGTCAAGAATTCAGACTATCCTATGATTGTTCACGGGTGTGCGCTAGTTCTGTACTATTTAGATTAATGCCTAACTAATTCATATAATGCCTATAAGACAAGTTTGGTTTGACACTATATTTCCTACAAAGATAGACAGATAGTTTATAATATGTTATTTTACCGTGGACGGAATGTATATGTAATATATCTTTTAATATATTTATATGTCTATATTATAAAGATGTCTCCTGTGACAGGTTTCTCTATCTGCACAGACAGGCTGAGCCACAGCAACGCGTGGCGGGGTACAGCTAGTAATAATTTTTTTTAAATATAAATCAGCATTATTTGCGCCCTTCATTTAATATTCTTAGGAACTTGAGGAAAAGAAAAATGGAATCCACCTCTGGTCTGGAGCCCCAAAATGCTAAAATAAACCTTGTCTTTGCGCAAAAAGTGCGGTTTCGTTTGACAGATTCTCCTATCTTAATAAGCGGATTGCAATCTTTAGAGCACAAGCGATAGGTGAGAATGCTATCCTTGTTCTACCGGTATTTCAATGGAAGATGCTCCGAATAACTAGCGTCCCAACCGCGCTTCCAACATTTGTCATATGAAAACAGGTAGTTTTTACGACTCGTTGCTGAGGTTAACCGCTTAGCTGTGAATGATTTCCTACAACAAAGTTTTCTTCAAGACCCAGGTTCATTCATTCAAAGATGATATATTCCCCCAGGGAAATTATTTTGTGAAATAATCCTGTGTGGAGTTAATGTAAAAGAACGAATTATTCGCAATGAGATGGCCAAATAAAAAACCACCTGTAATCGTGAACTAATTATTAATGATTGGTAATGTCCTCAACTAGGAATCCAGAGGTCGCGGGTTCTTCTCTTTTCTGTCACTTGTTCTCACTTGGTTCTGATATAATGTTGCAGGAGACCTGTGTGTCGTGGCTGAAACCGTTCAGCCTGGCGTCTGCACACATTTCTTCAAGTGCCCCGTGGTCCTGGAAGCGGCCATTCAAGGAAAAGCAGCACAGGTGAGGTCACATGGATAGTCTTGTATAGTCCCTCTATGCTTGTCAACTTAATCCGTAAATAAAATTATCTATCAATGTTATTATTATAGGTTTGGTATTCTTATGTAGTTATTTTACAATCAAAAACACAACAGTACAAGATCAAAATTAATGCTATGCATAAAACCTTGTCTTATAAACATTAGTAAAGGTACGGGTTCAATTCCCGTTGGCGGCATTTATTTTTACTCGGGAGATATTTTCAATTTGTATTGATATTTCAGGCGACTAATGATTGCTCAAAATTATTTGTTATCCTTTATGCTATGCATAAAATCTTGTCTTATAAAAATTAGTTTATCATTAAAAAAATAATAATGAAATAAATGTTCTAAAAACCACAACACAGAACAATGAATATAGTAGCAAAACTATTGACAGTTATTAAAGATAAATATTTTTTTAAACTTACATATTAGCAATAATCTCACAAGGAGTGATGAATAAAAATGAAAGAAAAACCTCACAAAACTCTGGAATAAAATTCCTTAAATTGGACTAACCAATAATGATAAATGTATAAAAGCAATCAATTATTGTAATTATTTGAGTAAAATCTTTACTAAAAATAAGACAAGAGAGAAAAAACTTGGCTTTTATCAAGTTAACCGTTCTAATTGTTCATCACATTACATCGGGCAAACTGGTAGAGCGTCCAAAAGCTGCTTACGAGAATACGTCACCAATTATTGTGTGATGATAAAGGTGAACTGTCCAATGTTGCGTCACACCTACTAGACAACAAACACTCGTTTGACAAAGACAGAGGTGAAAGTTCTCCATACATGTAATAAAGGACAAATCATTACAAATATCCCGCCTAACTTTAAAGTGGACCCTAACTTTGTAATGAACAAACAATTAGAAGCTTATACCAAGTCTCAGCTCCTAACTCCAATGTAATACTATCACCTATATGCCAACTGGGACTTTAGACCCCTTACTAATAAATGTGTTTTAAATTTTACACAATCAATAAACACCAATTTATGTATGGTAAACGGTTGTTTATTAGTTGCGTTAAATTATAAACACTTTTATCAGTAAGGAGCCATTGCAATATAATTCTTATTTTAAATTTGAAAAAAAATGTTGCATAAAATATAATGATTTATAATTAAGTAGGTAGCTATCTAAGTAACTACTTAAAAATGTTATGATTAGGAAATTTTGATTTTGATTTATTAAAACTCCTAAGGCCTCTGGCTTATTTGTCAGAAGGTCAGAGTAATTTCAATAAAATCCAAATAGTATTTCCAAACTGTTTTTGAAAAGTGATGAAATACATTTTCTATTTTTTGTATGTTATTAAATTATTTTATTTATGAAATATAAAATTTGTTAATGCAAACATAAAATAAGTTTTGAAAATGGCTCACCTTACGTTTTTTCTAACTAAAATTGCTGTTCACGAAATAAATTATAAAAACACGCATTTTATTAGAAAAAATAAAAATAAATTTACAAACGTTACTGTCACCTCACTTTTTTGTAATTTCATATAAAAAGTTGATGAATTTTAATATCCGTTAATCCGTTAGAGCAGGTATGCGGTCAAGGCGTTTTCATTTTTGCAGTACAAACTTGAAAAAGGTACTTTTCAACGCGTTTTGCACTTCGCTGTACACGTCAGAACTGTGGGTGGATTACACTTCATCCCAATGGCATAAGCTAAAAGTTGCTTACAATAATGCTTATCGCCAACTATTCCGCCTACCGAGATACTACAGCGCCACGGAAATGTTCCTGGAGGGACGAGTACACTCTTTCAGAGCGCTTCTCCGCCATCACATGGGAAGCTTATGGTGCAGACTACTCCAATCAAGTAACAAAATCATCACTGCAATGGTTGCCTGGATGGAATCCCCTCTGATGGCCTTCTGGAGACGGGAAATGTCCAAATATCCTCCATAAATGGCTGCTTACTCTCATTTTTGTGTATATTATATAAAAAAGGTGCACATTTTAATTCTTCTGTGGCTAACTTCTATATTTGAATATAAAGCTTGGTGTTTTCTCTTTCTAACACCGTTTAGATAATACTTGCTGACATTGGGTTGCTCGGAGACTTTTCTCTAGTTTCTATATTTGCATTTATTATACGTATAAACCTTCCGGACGAAATTCTCTAAATGATAGTGAAAACCAAATCAAAATCCGTTGCGTAGTTTAGAAGAACAGATATATCTAATAGAGATTTCTCACCTTGACAGTAAGGGAAATACAAGAGACAAGACTGGAAGCCAGATGCCAAGCAAATACAACTACTAAAGTACAATGTGATTTGTTTTCAGATGTGCACCTCCCCGGAGAACAAGTTGATAGTGTGCTGTCCCTGGGTACCGGGGCAAGAGACGGGACTAGAAGCCAGATGCCAGACAAACACAACTAGCCCTGCAGAAGGTACCTCACTTTCATTTCATACACTTTATTCACCTTCACCTGTTGTGTTGTGTAACCCTGTGTGTCTGTTTGTTTGTAGGTGATAACTGCACAGTGGTGGACACGGGAAAGGCGGGAGTGTGTAGACCATTCGCCAACTGCCAGACAGCGAAGGAGGCCGCCAGTAAAGGAATTTTTCCACAGGTACTGTTCCCCCTTAAAGTGAATCTGACAATTACTTTTTTAAGTTTTTAAACTTACGGCAATTTGATTTCCTACTATAATAAAAAATAAAACTAGCAATGAACAAACTGTTTGAAAACAATTCTCTTTCTGGCCGTTTTTTCAAAAACACTTTCATAAAAACAAGGAGTGTCCGGAGACAACAACAAAAACAATTCCATTTAAACATTGTACCTTCAATAAACAATGATATGATAAAATATACCCAATGCAACAATTCTTAGCGTTCTAACGCTATTGATGAAGAAATTCGAAGCGATTCGGCGAGTTAGTCCCAAAGGACGGGAGATAAAACTGTCTCTAAAGAAAAGATATCCATCAGGAATATAGAAGTTAATTCAACAATTAATGCGAATGGAGACTTATAATTCATAACATTATTTGTAACTGCAGCAAACCAAATCTTAAATGCTGTTTTGACCTCAAATCCAAATTTAAAGGTTAAAAAAAATGGCCAAGCAGCTGTTTCTTGATGCATTCCTCTCGGAGCGAGGACAGGTCCCGAGTTCGATTCTAGTACGTGAGCTAATCTTTTATTTTCTGTGCCCTTTTCTCCCTCACATCTAATTAACAAAATCACAAACATGATTAATTTTAAAAGGGTAATTTAAAATATTAACAAAACTTTTTTTATTTACAGACATGCGACGTAGAGGGCAACGCTCAGATTGTCTGCTGCCCTCTGGTGACAGCAGTTGAAGGTATAGTACCCACCTAATCTATTAGGCGATTCGATGGTTCGTTGATTTTCTAGGCTCACTCATCACCACATTACCATCATTGCAAAAAGGCAGCCAGTCGTTGAGGCTGAATAAGAACGGCTCTGAGTTGTTGCAACTTTATCACTAGGAATTCTTGATGATACCCCGTACCGTAGACACACCATTTCTCGGTATTTAGCACAGTCAATCGATATAGCTTTTATCGATAATGTCCATAACTTATCATTGTTCCCGAGCATGACTGCAGATCGTCTACAAAAGACAGTTCACAAATGTTCTTTTTTAATGTTGTTTGTATATTAGAGATCTGCATTCGTGCTCGGGAACGATGGCAAGTTACTGATATTTTTGATAAAATTTGAACGGTCGACCATGCTAGGGTAGCTTGATGGTGGCTAGAATTGTCATCTTCATGTTGTGTTGTGTTACCCTGGTGTGTCTGTTTGTTTGCAGGTGATAACTGCACGGTGGTGGACACGGCGGTAGCGGGAGTATACAGGCCATTCGCCAATTGCCTGGCAGTGAAGGACGCTGCCTGTAAAGGAATTTTACCACAGGTACTGTTCCTCCCTTTATGCGTCTCTGTAAATAGCAAGTTTTTACACTCATGGAAATTTTTCTTCCATTAACTAAAAATAAACTAGCAATGAAAATATTTCGATTTCATTTTCGGTTCTTCTCATATTCTTGTTGCATAGGTCACCAACGTATTGATTCATCGTATTTCACTTTTAAACGCTAAAAGACACAATCTGAAGTGATTAGATCCAACAACAAGATTGCTCTCCCACCTTGACTATCAGTCTATGAGTACTATGACCACGGCAAGTTGGTCCCGTTAATGGAGATTTAGTTTCTGTGTCTTTTTCTCTTTTACTTTCATTAAATCTCAAAAACATTGTTCCAGTAATTGAATTGTTTCACAATGAAGGCTGACGCTTAGTTAATTTTTCAGATTGCCGCTCTACAGGACACCGTTCAGATTGTCTGCTGCCCTCTGGTAACAGTGGTTGAAGGTATAGTACCCAGAACTTTATCATCATTCATTAGAAATCCAATAAGTGATCCGAAGGTTCGTTGATTTCTTAGGCTCCCTCATCACCACAATACCGTCGTTGCAAAAGACAGCGTTGTTGAGGTGGAATGCGAATGTCTCTGATTGTTTACAACTTCATACCGTTGATCGTACATTACTTCTGGATTGTGAGTAGAATCTTCATCGTCATGCTGTGTTGTGTTGATTAACCTCGGTGTGTCTTTTTGTTTGCAGGTGATAATTGCACGGTTGTGGACACGGAGATAGCGGGAGTATACGGACCATTCGCCAACTGCCAGACAGCGAAAGATGCCGCCAGTAAAGGCATTTTACCACAGGTAAAAAAGTAAACAACTAAACCTAAAATAAAATAAGTGGGTTAAAATATGAACAGAAATTAAGAATAAAAAAACCCAAGAGATCGCCCCTCACGTAGATAGATATTCAATATCACTAAAATAACATCCTGGGGGTTAATGCTAGAAGTGTCTGTAATTTGATTTAGGTACCGGAAAGAACTCCAAAACCTCCCTTATTCAAATATTATTAATACCAATACCAAGTGCTCTAAATTGATGAAATTTTTGTTCTTCCCTTTATGCGTCTCTGAAAATAATAAGTTTTTAAATTCACGGCAATTTTACTTCTATTGATAAAAAAAAAACTTAAAACGAAAATATTTTGATCTAAAGCGTCGGTGAGCTTTAAAAACTCCAATCCCATTTTTGGATCTACTTGTATTCTTTTCGCTCGGGTCACCAATGTATTGATTCGTCCTCTTTTCTGCTGTAGATGTTGATAGGATTCAGTGTGTATATATCCATTAGATTGGGTTGCTTTTCCAATCACATTGTTCCCATGGCAAATCCATCACCTCTTCGTTTAGAAAAGGCAGGATTTTATCTTGGTTTTTCAGCTCCACTGTGATCTTACCAAAATTAAAGTTGAAAACCACATTTATTTAAATAAATATTATAACTATTGAAATACCGGCAATAAAAGGATTAGCGCTTGCAATACGGAATCACTTCTGTAGTAAATAAAAACACACAGTTCGAAATCCGGAGTGATTCAATCCAACAAAACAAACAAAACATAATAATTAGGTTTTGCAATGAGTTATTTTGAATCATTCGATTAATACTGCTCTTCCATTAAAAACATTTGCTTGTGGATAGAAGAGGAGTGTACATTTGTAAAAACATATAACTTTATTAATATAATAGGGGGCAAGCATCATTTTGTGAAATAGTTTAACATTTAGTGAAAATTTATGTTAAAATTAAGAATTTTTTAGACTGTATGTATATTTATGGTTACATTATAATCATGATTAGAAAATAAAAAACAAATGTTTTATTATTTTATTGATTCAATTTTTTTTTGTTAATTCAAATTTATTTCATTAATTAAAATCACAATGAACGTTGAAATTTTTTTTCAGATTAGCGCATTAGTGGACACCATTCAGATTGTCTGCTGCCCTCTGGTGACAGTGGTTGAAGGTATAGTACCCAGAACTTAATCATCATTCATTACAAATCCAGTAGGCGATGCGATGGCTCGTTGATTTCCTAGGCTAACTCATCACCACAATACCATCATTGCAAAAAGTAGCCAGTCTTCTGAATTTTTGATAACACATCTACCCGTAGACCAGAAAACATTAATCGTAATCTGGATTGCGGGTAGAATATTCATCGTCATGTTGTGTTGTATTGTTTAACCCTGGTGTATCTGTTTGATTGAAGGGATGAACTGCACTATGAAGCACACGGGGACTGCGGGAGTGTGCAGACCATTCGCCAACTGCCAGACAGCGAAGGAGGCCGCCAGTAAAGGCATTTTTCCACAGGTACTGTTCCTCCCTTTATGTGTCTCTGACAATAACAACATATTTGACTATGCACCCCTAACATGACCTTCCTTTGCCACAGAAATGTGACTTGACTGATAACGAGTCGGAGTTGGTGTGCTGCGCGGAGGCTGCCTGTCCGCCGCTGCCGAAGGGACTTGTCACTCAGCTGCCGATTGGCTCCAAGGCCGCAGAATGTGAGATTTGTTAAACCTGACCACAAATATTCTAAAACTTTGTTGCATATCTGAAAATCTGTTTCAGTTTCTTTTACAGTTTTGTCGTAAATACACCTAATACATAGTTTGAAATTTAACAATTAGTATTGTATTTTCTCAAATTTCAAACTATGCAATAGGATGATTTACGACAAAACTGTAAGATTTTTTGGTTTTTCAAAGTTTTCTTTTTATTTTATTTTATATTATAGAAACAAACACCTACATGATTTACTGAGATGAAACAATATACAGGAATAAGATATGTACTTCATGTTGTGTACCTATGATATGTTTCCTTGTAATGTCTGCTAAGTGGTTCTTTAAATTAATAGATTTTCAGACTAAATAATAGAGTTACTCTCAACTAAGTAGGGCACGTCAATTTATTATTTTGAGACCTCGTACTAAACCACACATCAGCAAAAATAATTGAATGATTTTCCTTTAGCGCAAGTGTAAAACATAACATTCTTAATTTTTTTTTAAATAATGCGTTTTTAATTTACTTGACTGAAGTAATGACACAAGAGGCACTATATTAATATACACATCTGCAAATTTTTTCCTTTCCTCTACAGATTGCACAGAGTTGCCAGAAAAAATTTTCCCGTGTCAAAAAACAAGGTTTGGTTGGACTCGGGGAAACCTGTGTCCTCTGCACACACCAGACTCCAACATAGTATATCACAAGACTCCCATGAGGACTGCCGCCGAGGCCCCGTACTATGTAAGTTTCAGACATTAGTTAGCTTTATTTATTATATATTAATTAATTACTTGAAATAACTAACTAGCCATCACTGCGTTTCATGGCAGGAGTAGGCAGAGAGAATACACCGTTACAATACTCTGTCTCGCATACACTCCTTGCTTTTAACGTCCTGTAGGCATGAAAAAATTCTGCGTCTTTTCAAAATGCTACTTAACTTAACTAAATTGTTCTTGAATAAAAAATACAATTTTTAAGAAAAAATCTGAATTTTGCTTTATTTTAAAGAGTCGTAATTCTTTCCATCTTTTCTAAACACACTTCCCAAATAAACAAACTCATCCACCTGCCCCGAGTATTCATCACTCACAACTATATTACATTGTCTATATTGTACTCTCTCTTTGAAATACCATGACCTTAGAGTTGGGCTGGCTGCGCACCAGGCAGCCGCCCTATAAAGCAGCAGCCAGTTGTAGCTTGTAGCAGCCAATATCACCAGTTCTACTGGCTGCCACGACAAGTGCGTGAGGACTGAGGACTGAGGCATCCACACACATGTACCCTAGTCACATTTGAGGCTGGTTGCGCAATCGCAATGTTTCGACTGACTTCCGCAGCCGACTATATTTGGCTTTCATAGAGCCCTAGGACGTTGCTTTAATACATTTGTCGGCTCCCTAGTGCGTGGCCAGTATATACAAACTTCATTCATCTTAGACACGAGAGACCGTCGTTCTTGAAATAAGCAACATTCAAATCGACGCATACTTCCATACTATTTGCTTATTCATTGCAAAACATTTATTTATTTTGGTGATCAAAAATCTTATCAAAGATTACTTTTGAAATGTAATTATTTACTAACTAATTATTTTTTGGAGAAAAACTAAATTTGTCAAACAAAATTGAAAGCCCATGAATAGAAAGGAACTAATAGTTCAATGAACACAGTTTAAATATAGGCTATAGATCTGACTTTTCTCTGAAAACATCGGCGGGCGGGTAAAATCCTTGGCTCTGGATTCAGTGGTCATGGGATAAAATTAAAAATGATTGCGTATTTTTGTAGTGTGTATTAAAAATATTTGTAATCAATTTTATTTATTTTTTCAATTAATATTATACACACATACTAACATGTAAATTACATATTTTAATAACGGTGATCTTTTTTGGCGTACTATGCCATGTTGCGCTACCTCCAACTCTATCCAAAATTTCAGACAGCAATACAGTTTCCATCATCGGGGCAGATGTTATTACGAGGCTGAAGGTAGTGGAGTGGGGAACAGGTGGCCACTAAACATGGCTAAAGCCATTTCAAGCAAAGTTTCCATTCTGAAGGCCTTTCACCGGGGCAATACTGAGATGTTTCACTTTAAGTGATATAGCCCTACCAGCTCCGGCCAATCGAGGGCACCCGACTAGCAATCTGGAGGTCGCGGGTTCAAATCCCGATGTGTGCTAAAAATTAGGTCATGTTGTGTTATTTCACAATGTATTCATTTAAAATAGTTTAAAATATAAAGATATAGTTTATTTGCGGCACATTACAGAGTGAAAGATACTCTCAGTATCGCCCTGGTGTAAGACCAACATTCATAATTGAAACGCTGCTTGAAATGGCTTTAGCCGCGTTTGGTGACGATCTCCTCATTTTTAACACGGTCATACGTGATTATATCTGGATAGGCAGGTACTTTTTTCTCCCGCATCTCGTTCCCCTTCCCACAACCTTAAACCTCACAACACACCGCAATTTGGGATGCCATAGTGTCACTGGTTCCAGATGGTTGGTTGGGATGCCATAGTGTCACTGGTTCCAGATGGTTGATTGGGATGCCATAGTGTCACTGGTTCCAGATGGTTGGCAGTAAAAATGAACAAAGCAAATGAAAAAACGAAAATGCGAGCAATTTAAAAGAACACTTGCTTAGAGATTAATATGAAGATGTGTTGTGTTCCCAGGGACGTATTGGATCAGTTCGAAGAGGAGAGATCTCCTGGCGGGTGAATGCAGGGACCTTACTGAGTGACCGGTGGGTGGTGTGCACTGCAACCGCCATTGCAGCGCTTGGGTGAGTTTATTGTTTCTTCATTTTTAAATTCAACTCCTCCTTGTTATAATGAAAATTGCAACGATGAAAATAGAAAAACAAATTGATTTGATATTTGGACGATCTAACCTGAAAGATTTAAGCACATTTTAGACGATATTTCACAAACTCGTGGTATACACGGTGTCTGAAAACTCGTGGTATACACGGTACTGACAACTCGTGGTATACACGGTACTGACAACTCGTGGTATACACGGTGTCTGACAACTCGTGGTATAAGTGGCGAACTAGTGAATTTACCTCACATAATTGACTTTGCGTTGCGAAGTCCTGTTTTAACTCGACCGTTTTGCAATTCATCTGTCTGTACGTTCAGTTTTGGGTTCAGAATGGTGGCCTTTTTATGTTATGGTTCAGTAAAGCTTACTTTTTTATGTGAAATCGTCGTGTTTGACTTTTTTTATATTTTTATATTAACTCCACACAGGAGGCCCTGAAGAAAATAATTTCCCTCAGGGCCTATGTCATCTTTGGGGATGCTGTGTGGAGGGTCTTTTTGTGGAGAGGAAGGAGTGAACATGGGTCTTGAAAAGTCCCATGTTGTAGGAGGGAGGAAACACAGAGGCCGGCAGTTCGTTCCACAGCCGAGCTGTTGAACTTAAGAACGAATCGTAGAAGCGACCCGTTCTCATGTGACAAATGTCAACCGTGTACAAATGTTGGGCGCGCGTTTGGCGTGTATCCCGACTAGCACCGGTGCCGAAGGGATCAATGACGCTAGTTCCTCAGAGCATCTTCCATTGTAATACCGATAGAACAAGGACAGCATACCTGCCTGACGCCTGTGCTCTAAAGATTGCAGTCCGTTTGTTAAGATTGGGGAATCTATCAAACGGACCGCCAGTTTTTGCACAGAGTCTAGGGTTTTTTTTCAGGTATTTAGGGGCTCCGGACCAGAGATGGCTGCCAAATTCGACAGTAGGGCGCACTTGCGATTTGTACAGGGTCAGCAGTTGTGTACTATTAAAGTATCTGCGGGCCCTGTACAGTACGCCCAGCTTCTGAGAGGCCAGCTTTACTCTGGCTTCGATGGAGCCCCCATACCTGAGCTGGTCACTTATAGTTACACCAAGCATATCAATGGAAGGCCTGTTCGGAAGATTGCTTCCGTCAAAGGAGATTAGATTATCATTTAGATCCCTTTTAGACGTAATAAGACAGGATTGGGTCTTTGAAACATTAAATTCGACGAGATTATTTTTACCCCAGGAGGAAATACTCTCGAGATAACCGTCCATTCTCTGCTTCAAAGCCCTCCGAGCCGTTGGAGTTTGTGTGCCCTTTGGGGGCTTGTCAAACAAAAAGCTATCATGAACTGTACTGTCAACTGCGTAACAATTAGAAGAAGAGTATATAATTTTATCAATGGAAATTAAGATATAAACAGTAGGTAAAATAAATGTAAATAATAGAAATGTTAATGTAGTTATATGTTAAGGTTTATCATAGCCCGCCTCACTAGGCTTAGCCTGTGTTGAGGCAGCTATCTACCAAGTTTATTTATAGTACTATAACGTACCTACAATTATATAAAAATATGAACACTCAATAGTTAGGTAGCATCAATATCAATACATCATATACCAAGTTCGTTTCTAGTCCTAATAATATACCTACAATTATACGAAAATACATACAATAATTAGGTTGCATCAATGACTGCGAATTCGGATGAGTGCACCGGTAAAGGCCCTATCACTACTTTTAATCCAAATTTTTACGCTATCTTTGAAAAAATTTTGTGAATGACATGTTTTTATTTTATCAGGAAGAATGTTATAAAGTCTAGTCGCAAGATATCTAAAATTTCGTTGTCCAAAAGTAGTGTGCGTTACAGGAATTTGAAGTAAGTCTTTGTTATTGCTTCGAGTACAGCGAGTATTAGAACTTTTTTCGTAGTATGTATGTTTATTTGTGTAAAGGTGGGTGAGTATTGTTTTTGCGTATGTCTGCCGAACATCAAACACATTCATAATATTAAAGATCAAGTTCGAGTCAGTAATTAGAGGAAGCCTAAGAATAATTTTTATAATAGTTTTCTGTGCCTTTATGATTGGGTCTAGTGCAGATGAAGTTCCACCTCCCCACGCTATGATACCATACTCAATAATAGATTGACAGAGTGCAAAATAAACCATTTTCAAGTGTTGTAAGTTGAGGAAGTTTCGTATCGTTTTGAAGAAGTGCATGGTTTTTCTTATTTTGTTTGCAATACTTTGAATGTGAAGATTCCATTTGAGGTATGGATCAATGGTGAGGCCGAGGTACTTTATCTGAGCAGTGCGCTCAATGTGGGGACACTGACAACATTCTTCAGAATTCAAACATGTGTGTATTCTAATAGAGGCATCGTCACGAGGTTGACCTGTAATATTAATGCTTGATGTGATGTACTTGGTTTTCTCGGCATTCAGTGTGAGCGTATTTGTATCCAACCATTTTTTTACAATGCTTATGTCCGTTTCAGCTTTTTTGTAGACAGCTGGCCAAGTGTCAGCTTCAAACAGAAGAACAGTGTCATCGGCAAAACTAACTATTTTCCCCTGAATATTAATGTTACATAAGTCGTTAATATACACCAGGAACAAAATCGGTCCTAATATGCTTCCTTGTGGTATACCATAATTAGTTGAGCAGGTGTTGCTCAATATGTTATTTATTTTAACTTGTTGGTTACGCCCATTAAGGTAGCTTTTAAAGAATTTAAGTTCGTTGTCCGCAATACCGATTTTTTAAGTTTATTTGTTAATTTACTGTGCGATATGGTATCAAAGGCTTTAGATAGGTCTAAGAAGATTGAAATACATTTTTTGCTTTTATCAAGGTTTTTAACAATGAAATCAGTGACAGCAGCAATAGCGTCTGAGGTACTCTTATTTTCTTGAAACCCGTATTGATTTTCTGAAATCAGTTTATGGCTCACGAGAAGTTTTACCAACTGTGCATTGATAACCTTTTCAAATACTTTAGATAGACTAGTTAGTAGAGTTATTGGTCTGTAGTTGTTTATGTCTGTCTTGTTACCTGTTTTATGTATAGGAATAACAATACCTTGTTTCAGGTTTGAGGGGAAGTGGCCCTGAGTGATACTAGAGTTTATTAAGTGTTCTAGGGGCAATGCAATTTCCGTAGACAGCGTTTTTAAAATCTTGGTTGATAACCCATCAACTCCGGCACTAGACGTGTTTTTTAGGGAATTAATTATTTTTAGAATCTCTTCCCCAGACACTGTTTGAAAGTTAAATCTTCTTTGAGAAAATTGGAGTCCTATTTCAGAAGTTTAAGCATTCCCACAATTTGGTAGACGAGAAGCAAGATGTGACCCAATATTAATAAAAAAATTATTGATGTGATCCGCAACGAGCTTTGGGTTTTTTGAGGTATCAATAATTTCTCCATCAATGCAGAGTTTACTTATGTCTTGTTTGTCTTTAGTGTTTTGTGTATTTGTGGCTTCTCTTAAAATTTGCCATATTTTTTTGGGATCGTTGTTGCTTTCTTTGATTTTGACTCCGTAATAGATTTCTTTTGCCTTTCTGATGACGTCACCGCACGTATTTCTGTATCTTTTGTAGATGTTTATTGCTATTATGTCATATGGATTTTCTTTCACTTTTTTGTGTTGTGCGTTTCTTCTACGAATGCAGTTGATGATTGAATGACTTATCCATGATTTCAAGGGTTTAATTTTGTTTGGAATTTTTTTTGACAAAATTGTGGTATTATTACTTAATTCATTTTTCAGAAAGTCAACAAAATATATCCATGCATCATCTGAGTTTTTTATTTGGAAAAGCTCTTACCAAGATTTATTTTTAATTGAGGCTTTTAAATTTTCAAAGTTAATATTATTGTATATAAGAGACTGATCTCGTCTATTTTTTGTGGTGTCGGATTGCAAAGTGAAGATTGTTGTGTAGTGATCTGTAATTGTTGATTTGTAAATGATGCTTTTGTTTTGTTTATTAGTTTTGACCATTATGTGATCAATACATGAACATTGACTATTCTTGTTGGTGTATTGATGGTACTAATTCTTCTTCTTCTTCAATGGCGCTACAGCCCATTTCGAGCCTTGGCCTCCTTTAACATGAGCCTCCACCGCCCTCTGTCCTCGGCCGTCGTCTTCCAATCTGCAACATGGAGTAGTCCTCTGGCATCTTTCCTGACATCGTCCTCCCATCTCAGCCTAGGTCTGCCCGCCTTTCGTTTGCCTCCCGGGTGTCCTGTTAGAACCTTCTTTGGTACACGTGTGCTTGGCATTCGGTGCACATGTCCGGCCCATCTTAGTCTTTGGAGCCGTAAATGAGTAGAGAGTCTGGGAGCTTGGTAGATGTCATATAGCTCCTTATTGTGGCGGATTCTCCATGCCTCTCCCTCTCGCACCGCTCCTAAGATTCTTCGAAGTACCTTTCTTTCGAAGGTGTCCAGCCGTTCCGCAGACTTTGCTGTCAGTATTCCCGCCTCACATCCATAGGCCAAGACCGTTCTAATAATTGTTTTATACAGGGTTATTTTGGTTTTCCTATGGACGTTTCGGGATTTGAACACTGGCAGCAAAGCAAAGTAAGTGTTGTTAGCGGCTGTGATGCGCTTTCTTACTTCTACTGGGTCTTCGTTGTCCTGCGTTATGATGGAGCCCAGGTAGGCAAACTCTTCGACCACTTCAAAGTTATAGGAGTTTTTAAAATTCACTTTATCTTTTATTCTGCGGTGTGGGGTTCTGGTTTGCATCATGATTTTAGTTTTGTTCTCATTGATTTGCAAGCCCGCCTCTCTTGCTGCAGTCTCCAAAGGGTCAAACACCTCTCTTACAGCCTGTAAGGATCTTCCGACAATGTTAAGGTCGTCTGCATATCCAACTATTTGTTTGCTTTTGTAGCAAATGTTTGAGTCGGTAGCAATCATTGTCTTCCTCACGACGTGCTCCAGAACAATATTGAAAAGAGTGGGAGCTAAGCCATCACCTTGTTTCAGCCCCTGGGAGACGTTAAAATCCTCCGTTGTTTCACCTCCTATCCTTACTCGACATCGTGATCCAACCATCGTTGCTTTTACAAGCTTGACTATTTTGGGCGGTATACCAAAATTTAGGAGAATTTCATATATTTTCTCCCTATCTATTCTGTCATATGCCTGTTTGAAGTCAACAAATAGTTGATATATATCTATATCGAATTCCCAGCATTTTGTCAGGATTTGTCGAGTAGTAAAGAGTTGATCAGTGGTGGATCTCCCCCTCCTAAAACCTGCCTGATACTCTCCCAGCAAGTTCTCTGAATGACGTTCTAGTCTTTCTTTCAAAATTGTTGTGAAGATTTTATACGCTGTACAAAGTAGCGATATTCCTCTGTGATTTTCACATTTCAATTTGTCTCCCTTTTTATGTATGGGGCATATTATACTAGTTTGCCACTCTTCTGGTACTCTTTCGGCGGTCCATATTTTTACAATAAGATTGTGTAGCAGGTTTTTCATGATGGTACTAATTAATCCATGGAATTCTAACATGTTCAGGTAGTCATGACATTGGTGATGTGAATTGTTTGGGAGTATGTTGATATTTAAATCTCCCATAATTATCAAATTTTTAGTATGGGAAAGATTGGATAATATGCTATTAAGACTATTTAGAAATGGTGTAATATTACGATTCGAAAGAGAGCGGTATATTGCTAGAATGCAAGTGTCATTATTGTATGTTATTTGCAAACAGTTCGCGCCAATAATGTCTATTTCCGTTACAATGGGGTTAAGATCATTTTTTGTGTATACCACGACTCCATCGTTCTGGCTATCATGTTTTGTCGAATTGAAGGAAGAGTAGTGATTTATTAATTTTGGAGTATAAATGTTTGACAACCAACATTCCGTGAGAATAATTATATCAAAGTCTATATTAAGGTAATACAACAATACCTATAATCGAGTGACAGCTGTGTTTTGATCTGCTCCCGATATAAATAGTTAACAATCTGGTACAGCGAGAATATTTCCCCGTGGATGTGTCAAATCCGATGAGAATTGTTAGTTTTACTAAGTCAGTGTTCGATTTGTCAGTGATTGACCAGTGAATAAATAATTATCAGTATTTTAAAATCGAAAAATTAACAGTACATCTCAAGTCAACCAAAAGGGTAATAGAGGCAGTGTTTGACCTACAGTGTCTACCAAAATGGCAAATTCAGAAAAAAATCTGAGAAGCAAAGGTCAAACGACAGGTGCTAACCTTTCATCTGAGCCCTACGTTTTAAACTTCGACAATCTGCTGGAAAAAATTGAGACGAAAATGGAAAAAAAATGGAATTATTTAAACAAGCAATAATAAAGAAAATAGATGATGAAAATCAAGAAACCAGAAACACAAGGGACTTCATCAGCCGTCAGTACGATGACATTCATCTTAAGATGGAGACCATTATCAAACTGGTTTCGGAAGTTGAATTAATGAGAAAGGAGCTAACGGAAAAGGACAGAATAATAAAGAGCCTGGAAGTCAGACTGGCAGAAGTGGAGCAAGTAACTCATGAAGACACCCTTGAATTTACAGGGATCGAAGTAAAAGAGGGTGAGCAGCCTGCAGAAATGATTAAACGGGTGGCCGCAGTCTCAGGAATCGAATTAAAAAGCGATGACATCCTCGACATCAAGAAAATTCCGGACCGACGACCTGGAGTCCCCCCAAAACTCCACGTCAGATTTACTAACCCCCAAAAAAGACGACAAATTCTACTGAACAAAAGGCAACTTAATACAATTACAGCACAAGGAAACGGATTCCAGAAGATTTTTGTTGGTGAAATCCTTGGTCCCTATTTCAAAGATCTTCTGTGGAGGTTGTAAAACAAGGGCAAAAGAAATGGGCTTCAAATATGTCTGGTACAAAGACTATAAAATAAAGATTAGGAAAAATGACGGCGACAGGCAAATACACTACATCAAACATTCGGATGATCTTAAAAAAATTGATTAGTTTCTTTGATTGAGAGTCCCACTTTTACCGGTCATTTTTACGGGTCGATTCCCCCAATATTGGTGAGTCATATCTTTTATGCTTATTTTCGCACTGTAACAATAATGAACTCCTGCACTAGCAATGAAAGGTTGAAACCCCCAGTGATGGCCACGGATTAGTGGAGCTCTCATTCAAGGGAATTAAACAATTTTTTTTTTTGTTTAGTATAAATTTTATAATGGCTATTAACTTTAATCGCAAATATGCAGAACATGGTGATCAAATCAACCCTTTTACTACTTCAGATGCCAAAATTTGCAAATATCTTATAGCAGACGTAAAAAACACTACAATTATGCACCAAAATATTAGGTGAATCGGTGCACATGTCAAAAAGTCATTGATGTGCAACAAAAACAAAGTCGGAGACAGAACCGATCCCTGTGGGATGCCAGCATTTTTTCATTTGCATTTTTTCAATATTACGGCGCCTACCTGCCTTCAAATATTTCAAAATAAAAATGTCATTGAGATAGTGACGTATTTGTTTAATTGCTTATTTGAAAACAGTTCCCCTCAGGGCCTCTGTCCTCTTTGGGGATGCTGTGTGGGGCTTCTTTTTAGGAAAGGAAGGATGGGAAGTTCTGTGAAGTAAAAAGGTATAAGGGGTGGATTAGAATCTGGGGGTTAGTGAGTCTAGGAATGACAGATGTATGAATCCACCCCTCCTACTGCGGTGCGAGGCAATGTTCCGAGAGAGTCCTGCTGAAGAGGTCAAAAGGTCTCCATCAACCAGTCTCTCCTGATCCGGCCTGGCATGCAGTTGGTGGGCGGACACATCTGCCGCCAAGATCCCGATAAACCTGATGAACCGGGCACCCCTGCTAAGTCACCAAACGTAGCGGTTCACTTGGGGTGACCTATGGCAGATGTGTTGGTTATGTAATAAATAGTTCTTGGGGCGGCGGTACCCGTACCCGCCTCAGTTCACCGTGTATACGACTTCTTTTCCAATTCTAAGAGCTTCGTTAGTTCAACTCTGTTCGTTAATAAGCCAGTAATTTTGCACAACGAACGACATTATTAAAAAAGATGTGTATATTGACAGTTAAACGAAGCTTATCTGATGCTATGGAGGCCTAAAATATGTTTATCGGCCGTCCGATCATTTCTTATCAATTGTTGACCATATATGACATATGGCTTTATCGACTGACCGTGCTAGACCTCCAGTAAGTTTAAGAGATACAGATTGTTATTGGAGTGTTTTCGTTGCATTAGTGATAGAAGTATTACAAGTAAGTACCGGTATTTCAATGGAAGATGCTGCCTATATTTGTAAACGGTTAACATTTGTCACATGAGAACAGGTCATTTCTAAGATTTATTTTTTAATTCTACAACTTGGCTGTGAAATAATTTGCGGGCCTCTGTGTTTGTTCTCTCCTACGATATGGGTTTCTTCAAGACCTTCTTCAAGTATTACACAGCATCCCCAAAGATGGCATAGGCCCTAAGTGAAATTATTTTCCCGGGGCCTAGTTTAGTAATGTTGTTGTTGTTTTTTCTTTAAATATTTGTGTTATTGTGGTGATCTGCCGTGCCGATCACTCAGATAATTTGTTAATAAAATACGTTTGGGTATTCCATACTATTTGGTTTAATTTAGGTTGCTTTAAGTATTTATACAATGGACAGTAGTAGAGATTTCATTGAAAAGAGAGGACGAGTTACAACAGACACGCCTTTTTATACGTCTCGGTCATGCTGTCTCACTCAGATATGCCTGTCTCTTTCATACCGACAGACATACGTTCACCACATCCCTCCACACTTAAATCAGCAGACAGTAACACAACATGATTATCTTAATAATAATTATAAAACATACATACACATATTTAAATATTATTTTACAACATTTTCTTTTTTATTTATAATCATGTTGATTCGGGAGTCGACTGCTGCTTATTATGATTTCTCTGTCCTTGGTCGAAGGCGCTCCTTCCAGTTCCCCGACGTTGACGCCACGGGTTCACTGGAGCTGGAAGGAAAAAGAGGGTCACCCGTTAGATTGTCATCCGAAACAAAGTCGGAGACATCGTACTCATCGAACGATAGCCTCCTCGTCTCAGACTCAGGGATTAAAATACTTGGGTTCTTTTCCCATGATACACACAGTTTTGACAACTGATCAAAATGTCTTTTCCAATACATGAGTTTATCATTCAATTTAACCTCAATTAAATATAGTTTATTTCCCAAACGTTTATGTATTTTCCCTGGTACCCGCTTATCATTGTTTTGGTCTCTAAAATCCCTAACCATAACTTTCTGATTAATCTTAAAATTCGTAGATACTTTGTTAATCTACGTAATCTATATGGACCCTATTCCAAATTTCTTCCGATATCGGCCATGGAGTTAACTCACTCTTAGGTTGTGATGATTGAATTTCCGCGCAACTTCCACACTCTCTAACTAAAAGTTCAATTTGACTGTCTATCCCCGGCCTCCAAAAATAACCTCTAGCTAGCCCTTTCATCTTGGCAATCCCTAGATGAGATCTATGCAATAAGATTAATATCTTATCCCTTAAACTTATTGGAATTACTAACCTATGGTTCCAGAAAATACAATCATCAATTATTGATAAATCGTTCCTTTTTATTCAATAAATCCATTTGCAATCATCCTTATTGACTTTATTTGGCCACCCTGTTCTAAGATAATTTATTTATTTATTTATTTATTTATTTATTATAAGAACTTGTTGAACATTTATACATATTTTTGATAATTCATCCGCCATGCTAGGGATGTCCCTGTGTTATGGCGGGTGATATTTATAGATTGGATTTATAAAATAAGTTAATTATAAGTTATAAAGTTATGCAATTTAGATTCAAATATAAGTTAATTAGTTTATACAATTAGATTATACAATTAAATAATAAGTAAGTAATAAAACTATACAAATTAAATTAAATTAAAAGTTATTAAATTATACAAAATTTATTTGCATTACAAATATTAAAATCATGGTTTCTAAATGTATTTATAGTAATAAAAATGGTATTAAATATTAATAATAATTGATAATTAGTTGATAAAATTATAATATAATTTAATTTATGTACCAATTTTTATATATTGTGGTCTCCAAGTGAACTTATCCATTTTGATATTAGTTTTTTAAATTTATGTGGTTGGGTTTCGGTTTTTAAGTTTTCAGGGAGAAGGTTAAATATTTTGGGAGCTAGGTACATGAAATGTCTTCGAGCTGACGTGGTATGTAGTGTAGGTACGTTGTAGTGTCGGTTGGTTATTGTTCTGGTGGTGTAATTGTGGTGTACGAGGGTTTTTTTCTTATATTTGTACAAAAAATGCATTAGAGTAAATTTTATGTGGAGTTGCCGTATGTTTAAGACATTGTATTCAGTGAAGAGTCGAGTGGAGGAGTATCTTGTCGGTCGCTTGTTGATAGTACGTATTATCGTTTTTTGGGCTTTTTGTAATGGATCAATAAGATAATGTGCACAACCGCCCCAAATTATGATGCCATATGCTAATTGGGATTGGCAGAGAGCATAGTAGACTGTTTTCATTATTGTAGGAGTAAGGATATTTCTTAATGTTTGAAAAACATAACAGAGCTTGCGAATTCGGGGAGTTAGGCTGGCTAAGTGCTGATCCCAACGAAGATGATGATCAATTAGGACCCCTAGGTATTTTATATGGGATACTTTTTCTAAGTTTGGGCAAGTACAGGAAGAATAAGGTCTTGGACAAGAGTGGATTGTTATTTTCTGATTGTTAGTAGGTTGGGTTGCAACAGATAGACTGAAGGTTAGGAATTTTGTTTTACCAGCGTTGAGTGTCAGGAGATTGTCATCTAACCAATTCTTTACAAGGCCTATGTCGTGTTGAGCTATGTCAAATATTCTTTTTATCTCTAATAATAATTTATCCGTATTAGATTCTACTTTAACTTCCTCAACATCTATTGGCATCTCGCTATTATTTTTGAATAAACACAAAATTCTTGAATCGAAGTTATTATTCTCCTCAACGGGATCTCCTACAGGTACGCGTGATAAGTAATCCGAACAATTTAATGTTGATTTTACGTATTGAACTTTATAATTGAAAGATGAGAGAATTACACCATAACGTTGTAATCTATTACAAGTTAAAACAGGAATTCCTTTTTTTTCACCAAATATTATACATAAAGGTTCATTATCTATTTCTAAAATAAATTCCCTTCCGTAAATGTACTCGAAAAACTTCTTAAAAGCAAACACAATTGCACAAGCTTCGAGGTCTAAAATTGAATATTTCTTTTCCGCTTCTGTCCCCATATTTATCCCATTGAAATCAATTGACAAAATTAAACATCCAAGTAACTGTAACTTACAATTATTGTAACCCTTCGGGGTTAAGTTCTTCGGCTTTAATTGTACATCTTTAAAGTGTTCCCAATAATCTTTATCCGATAGGATCGATATTCCTGCACGCGTGTCAAATAATCCTTTTATGATGATACCTTTATTAACTTTTAACGATAAATAAATGGGATCGGTATTTCTTGTTAACCTTGAATTTATTTCACTTGAATTCACAAACACAGATGAAACTTCCTCCCGTTTTTTTTCGCGACAATTTTTATTAAAATGTCCCTTGTTTTTGCAATTAAAACACATCACGTTTTTTAATCTACAATTACTGGAATCATGATTATTTAAATTACAATATCTGCACTTCAACTGTTGTATACGTTCTACTGATTTCTTTCTGGGAATTGTAACATTTTTGTCTTTCGCCCGCGCCGGTGAAGTAGAATAATTCCTACTTGCACTACTACTAAAATTTTGTTTACTTCTAGAAATAAGCCCGACACTCTCGGATTTAATACACGTAATATTTTTATGAAATGAATCCATTCCCGATGCGCACTCTAATGTAATTTTTAAAGTCAGCTTCTCTGCATCTAAAAACATTTTTTCTTCAATACGACCTTCTAATAAACCAGTCACAAAAATATCTTTTAAGTTTTCTTCCAGTCTGCTTTCAAATTTGCAGAATCTTGTTAGACAACGTAACCTAGCTATATAATCATTTATAGATTCCCCAACTTTTTGTTTCGCCGCAAAAAAATTTCCACGTTCCTTAAACACATTCTTTGAAACACCAATGTGGTTTCCTAATAACAAAAATATATTTTCAAACGATAATTCTGTTATTTTTTTTGGAAAACATAAATCCATCAGTAGATTAATCGTGTCTGTGTGTAGGTGGGATATTAAAACCGCTCTCTTTTTATTCTCGGATTTAAATTTGTCATCATTGACGAGGATCAACTGGTCAAACTGTAGCACGAACGTCTCCAGCCCGTCCCTAAAGTAACAAAACCTGGGTAAACCCACTCCCTCCATTTCCACACAGATTACCAATAATCAGAAAAAACAACAAACAGCACTCAACTCACGAATCTGATGATTGATGCTGCCGCCGATCGCCGCCCTTCTGCGTCCGACCGTCTTCTGGCTTCGTCCGGATTCCTGGTCGTCCTTCTCGTCCGGTCACCACCGCCACGCCTTCCCGTGTCGGCTCCCGGTACAAGCTGCCTGGATCCGTTTATCCTCCGGTTTCTCGGCTGCTGATTCCTTGAGCTCAGCGCCTTGAATCTCCTTGCCAGTTCCTTGCCTTGATGCTCCTTCAATGTCCGATACCGTCCGTGAAGCTGCCCCCAAATTATTATTATTATTTTTTACAACAATAATCCCTTCCGCGGTGCTCGGTGGGATTATAACCAAACTATGGTTCTTTGTTCCAACTGTGGTTCAAATATGGTTCCAACTGTGGTTCTTCCTCCAGGAAGAATTTAATGGCTGTTCAGCTTCCTTTTACGGCTGCTCCCACTGTAGTTCTTTCAGCTGCGCCTACTGTGGTTCTTCCTCCAGGAAGAATTTAGCGGCTGTTCAGCTTCCTTTTTCGGCTGCGCTTACTGTGGTGATCTGCCGTGCCGATCACTCAGATAATTTGTTAATAAAATACATTTGGGTATTCCATACTATTTGGTTTAATTTAGGTTGCTTTAAGTATTTATACAATGGACAGTAGTAGAGATGTTATTGAAAAGAGAGGACGAGTTACAACAGACACGCCTTTTTATACGTCTCGGTCATGCTGTCTCAGTCAGATATGCCTGTCTCTTTCATACCGACAGACATACGTTCACCACAGTTATTAAATTATTAAAATATATCGTTTTTATCAATCCTTAGCCACTAGCCAACCACTCTAGCTAGTTAAATGAAAAGTCACGGACCGCCACTGGTAAACACTCATATAACTGTAATATTAATTCAAATAATGTAAACCTGACTGTTTTGTGCTTACCGCTAAACCTAATTAAAAATATCATGGTATAATATGAAGTGGAAATTACAAACAATAGAAAGGATAAAAAAAATCAGTGTATATTTTTTATTAGAATAAGCCCGTCGTCCCACGGATCAGTAAGCACACGACATAGGGTCTTATAGCACTCGGTTTATGTAGATTCCTTACCGACCTGTGGGACAACGGGCTAAGAAACATATTTAATTTTAGAATTGAACCATTTATTTCTCCCTGATTCCATCTCTGGGGAGGTGTATTCAAAACATCTTGCAATTAGAAATTATCCAAAAAATATGAATAAAAATAATTTTTAATTTGCCGTTTGGTTACCCTACTATATCAAATATCAAAACTTCAAAGTCCCTTTTTTATTATTCTTTATTTTGGCTTTCACCCATTAGGGGTGATCTTGGCCATACACAATTAACATTTTTCTTATAATAAATACAACAAATTACAGAATAAAATTGATTATACATCATAAACACAACCCAAAGTAACATCAATAAACCAAACATAACACAAACATAACATAACAAAACATAACTACAGACCTATTTCACTACTTAACTCTCTATCAAAACTCCTAGAAAAATCAATGAAAAAAAGACTGCTATCCTACCTCGATAAACACAACTTACTATCAAGTCATCAATTCGGTTTTCGGGCAAGAATGGGCACAGAACAGGCAATTTCTGAATTAACCAACTTCATCGTTAAACATGTAGATAAGGGATCTAAAGTAATTGGAGTTTTTCTAGATCTGGCTAAAGCCTTTGACACCATCTCTCATGATATGCTATACGAAAAACTTAAAAATATTGGCATCAATGGAAAACCGCTAAAATGGTTTATCAGTTATACAAAAAATAGGAAACAAATCGTTGAACTTAATAAATGCTTGAGTGACACAGCAGAAATAAAGTACGGAGTGCCTCAGGGTAGTGTCTTAGGCCCTATTCTTTTTCTTATCTATATTAATGGTCTCACTGATATTAAAATTCCAACATTCTGCTATAATGTGATCAGCTACGCAGATGATACTGTACTTTTTATTAAATAGCAATCTTGGGAAAAGGCATTTAAGAGCGCCGAATTTGGTATGAGGGAGATAAAAAAATGGCTCGACAAAAATCTTCTTACCCTAAACACCTCGAAAACCAAATTTCTAACATTCAGTAAAACAAATATTGGGCAACCAAAAACCGTCCCGCTTTTACACCTGTATCCATGTACTACATCACAAACCAAAAACTGTGACTGCGAAAAAATTGAACATTCGGATAGTATTAAGTATCTTGGTTTAACAGTGGATTGCAAACTAAAATGGGAACTTCACATAATTTCACTTGCAATGAGAATCCGGAAACAAATATACATTTTAAAACGATTAGAAACATTATGTCACTTAAACTACTAAAAATGTCTACTTTTCCCTTTGTCAAAGCATTTTAATTTATGGTATATCGGCATGGGGTGGTGCCGCAGACCCATACATCAAGCTACTTAATACAGCTCATAAAGCACTTATTAGAACTATGTTCAAAAAACCATATCTTTATCCCACTGAAAATCTTTTAATTAAAAATAAAATACTTGATATCAGGAAGCTATTGATAAAAAAAATTATCCACACAAATCGCATAAAATCGTCACCTTCACACATATCTCATTCCCAGAACACTAGAGCTAAATCTAACAATCATTTACAAGTGCCAAAAATTAAATCCACTCTTGCAAAAAAACATAAATCTTACCTCGCACCTTCCATATTCAATATTTTCTTAAAAGAAACACAACATACAACTCAAATCAACAGAAAATGTAATATAAATACTTTAATACGTGGCTAATGAACAAAAAAAAGAAATTGCATTAACAAGTTACTTGCAAACCTTCCATGCTAATTTTTAAGAACTTTCACACCAAAAAATGTTCAATTATTTGATTATTTGATTCGCACTAAAAAAAAAAATTACATATGCATGTAATAATTTATATTTAGATTATTTTATCTAGGTAATTTTTTATTTTTTTTATTACGTTTCTTTTTCCTGTATTTTGTATTTTTATTTATTTACTTTGTATTTTTATTCACTTTAATTATTATTGATATATGTAATGGTAGATACTGCTACCCGGCTCAGAACAGATATTGTCTAGTGAGTCGGGTAGCGCACATAATATGTAAACAAATATTGATGTCAATAAACGCCCGGGTTACCGGCATTAAAAAAAAAAAAAAATAACATAACATAACATACTTAACATAAACGGTACAGAGCTGGTAACAATAGGTTATCACAAAATTATAAAAATAGGAACCTGTACAATGTACAATATAAGTGGGCGCTTTTCGTTATTTAACCAAAATCCCTTCACTGCAAAAGTATCTACGAGTATAAAAGTAAAAACATAAATGTTCTTTTGTTCAAAATTTTAAATCTCCGTAAGTTCTTCTGATTGCTTTGTAATTTTGACACAACGTTGCATTCGAATGTGTGTGTTATCATATACATATAGTACATAGATGTCACCTGTGACAGGTAAAACATGTTTTTTTTAAACAGCGCCATCTGTTGGACGTAAAAGCGACCCGCGCTATTGTTTCTGTATCTACACACACAGACTGAACCACAGCAACGCGTACAGCTTGTTATTTATAAAAAATGGCTCTTTTACAAATTCACTTGTTTTGATAATGAAAACATAAAACCATTTTGAAACAGAAATAAACTAAATATTCTTGGGTAACTAACTATCCCGCGCTATATCACAACCTTAATTTGGTAGGCGGGAATGGGTACCGCCGCCCTGGGAACCATTTATTGGATGACCAACACCTCTGCCACAGGTCACCCCAAGTGGTTCGCTACGTTTGGTGACTTAGCAGGGGTGCCCGGGTTCATGGGTTAAGGTTTGCCCGGGTCTTGGTGGCGGGTGCGTCGGCCCACCTTCTGCGTGGCGGGCCGGTTGGGAGATGCTGGTTGAGGGAGACCCTTTACAACCGGTTACCGCTGTCCGGGCCGCTCGATAGTACAGGGGCCCGACCCTCAGGCTCACGACTAAGGGTGGGCTGCCCCATCAGCGAGTGAAAAAACCCCGCCACTGCTGTTGTGCCGGTTCGTGACCGGAGGGGACCCAGCAGCAGCGTTTGGGGCGCATTGGATGCCCTCTCCAGCCGGACTCTCCCAGCCTATCGCCTAGCACCGCAGTGGGTGGGCTGGAACCAAACGCTCATCACTCCTGGACAGCCTGAACCCCAGATTCCTACCCACCCCTCATACCTTTCCTTTCCAGACCTTTCCTTTCACCTCCTACCATTACAAAAAAAAAAAAAAAAATTAAATTCATGAATATACAACACAACAATTTTAACATCATTACAGCGGCGAGTAGCAGGCGTCCCCGGTGCGGGCCAAAACTGTTGGTAAATTTTGCCAACATTCGCGGCCTGCACACTAATTTAAATTCCGTCCATCACCATCTTTTGTCCCAACGTCCCAACCTTCTTTTCCTATCCGAAACTCAGATAGCCGAGCCGCCAGACTCCTCCTATCTGGACTGCCCGGGCTTTACCCTCGCAAGCAAATTCCGACTGAAAGGAGGAGTCTGCCTCTATAGTCGAGCTGACGTCAACTGTGTGCGACTATTGAGTCTGGAAAACTCCAGATTCGACGTAATGTGGGTGCGCGTCAATCTTGCCAGTACGGCAAGATTCTACGCATGTCTATACCGCTCACCGAACCATAGCGAATCAGACACTTCCGAGCTCTTCAAACATTTGAGCGATACTATTGATGATCTCTTGCCCCGCTACCCTTCGGCCGAGTTTGTTGTTCTGGGGGACTTCAACGTTCATAACGAACCATGGTTGAAGTTCTCAGGCCCAACGGACTCGGCTGGCCGACAGGCGGAATCCTTTGCCATTTGCTACGGTTTAGAGCAATTGGTTCAGGAGCCTACAAGGGTTCCTGATGTCCAGACTCACCGCTCCAATCTGTTAGACCTATTCTTAACTACTGTGCCACACGGTTATAAGATTGACGTCACAGCGCCTCTGGGATC